>NW_009953571.1:5788643-5812834 GCF_000747805.2 Chaetura pelagica
CTGCTACCTGTAAAAAAAGAGGGATCATTTTTTTTTCAAGATAGACTTTAGTCAGCCACAGGTCATCAGGGTTAACATTTAAGTTAACTGCATGGCAGGTAACAAGTCTGACATCTAACAAATCAGACAAGGTGATCTGATGGTACTTCTGGCTTTTTTCTTTTACAAGTCTATAGGAAGAAATAAGACAAATAATCTAGTACAAATCATAGAATCATAGAATCCTAGGGGTTGGAAGGGACCTTGAAAGATCATCTAGTCCAACCCCCCCGCCAGAGCAGGGTCACCTAGAGTACATCACACAGGAACTCATCCAGGTGGGTTTTGAATGTCTCCAGTGAAGGAGACTCCACAACTTCCCTGGGCAGCCTGTTCCAGTGCTCTGTCACTCTTACAGTAAAAAAAAATTTCTGGATATTCACCTTGAACCTCCTATGCTCCAATTTGCACCCATTACCCCTTGTCCTAATACAGAACTGTGCTGTTTTACTTTGTTCTTCCACAGCCTCATAGGAGCTAATCAGAACTCAATAATTCAAGATCACTGTACATTATTAAATGGACTGATTAAAGAAGTTAGCAAGCAATAGGAAAACCATGCCCCAGAAAACTGTACCTCAATATTTGGCTAAAGGCTTATCATTGTGTACTTGCAAACAAGGATTGCAAATGCAAAGGATCAAAACAACCTCACTAACCCTGTAGGCTCAGCTTTAGCCTCTAAAGCTTTGCAGTCCTTGCTCACCTCTCCTGAGGCCTTGAGTCCTCTTTGCTGCAGCCTACTGCTGCTCCTTGCTGAACCTCCTGTTTTGATTTCACATATTATATGTTAAAAAGCCTCCTCCAGGCTGGTTGCATCTTGGGCTAGGCCCAACAGAGCAAAACCATCCCCTAGAAGGTGAATAAAATGAGACATTTTATAAACAACCATAGTCACTTAAAAGAGCCTACCAACCTGAGGGGCATCCTAGAAGAAAGGTCAAAACCAAAATCATGTGAGAGATAAACCAGCTCTATGGGAATGTGTGAACAGCCGAAGCTGGAGGCATTGGGGATATTCTGAAAGGAAGTTACTTCCGACCTGTTTGTAGACTTAAGAACCATCACTTGAGAGGTTCTTGCTGACTGTGCATAGAAAGTGAACTGGGAATGAGAAAATCAGTCCAGGCAGACTACAAGAAGACCAACTGCCAGAGTTTCATTCTGGAAGAATGAATACAAAGAGAAGAAGAGCTGAGAGTCAGAACCTGTCCATAATCTACAAAAATTATCTTCTGAGAATCTGCCCTAGACAAACAATACTGCTAAAGCTGCAACTTCTCAGCAGTACAGAAATAAAAGCATCCCTATATCCAGAGAGCTCCCTTACAGGAACAAGGCAGGCATTTCACAGACACCCCTCCCAGCCACTCTCGCTCCTTCTTCCCTGTATTTTAAAACAGGGAGCTGCACAGTGCACTTTTATTCCTTGGCTGACATGTGGTTACAGAACACTGTGTCCTTCTCCCTCTGCCAGGCTCTGATGATGCTATTTAAAGCTCCAGAGTGACATGACTCAGCTGAGCACACTGCAAACACCATTACGTACCCACTTGGAAAGCAGAGATTAAATCCCACACATGAACCTTGAAATGGAGCTGGAAGCCACACAGGCCACCCAGCAGCACCCTACCCTGCTACCAAAACTTTGCCATGTAAACCCAACAGACGGTCCTTCTGCAACCCAAAGAATTTTAGCATTGAAATGTAACCACAGGTGGTTTTAGTATGCTACAAACTGTAGATGCTGTTCTGTTACATACACTGAGAAACTCAACACATCTTTGCGTTATTAAGCATGTTAAAAATCATCCAGAGAATGGGAAAAACAGAAAACAGGTTATGAATAGTTATGAGGGGAAAGTAATTAAACACATAATGTACGTCTTTCACTATGTTTATGCATTCAAAATTAGTATGCTTTAAAAGTCACTGGTAATTCATAATAAACAAAATAATACAAATAGTACATTAAGAATTTATATTCTCATCTTCCAACCTAATCTTCTCAAATTAATACAGAATAAGAAAAAAATTAATGCATGCATATGTTGAGTAGGCTTTACTTATTTTAATTTACTTATTTTAATTTGTCACATGCTGTAAAGATCACCTGTTGGTTCTGTTTTTATTAATAGTTTCAGTTTTACTTTGATTAATAAAACAGATACCTATGAAGAATCGGCATCTCTAAAGTATTAATGTGTTTGGTTTATTAATTCAGCTTAGAAAATGGGATACCTACAATAAACTTTAGCAAAATAAGCTTACTTGTGTAAGAAAGAAATACTTATACCCAGGAAATTTAAGTATATTTGGAAAGAAAATAGTTTGGAAGTAAATTCTCAATACTCAAGAAATTCTCATATTGCTATGACTGTGTGATCCAGGTCTGCATGGCTTTTAATCTCATGAAGCTACTTCTCTGTTGTTGTTTCTTTTTGTTGGTTTATTTGTTGTTGTTTGTTGTTGTTTTTTTAAATGAAAAAGTAAAACATCCCAACACTAGGGAACACATCAGGCAGCAAGAGGTATGCAAGATGAGGTGGAGAATCTTTGCTATGGGTACAAGTAAAGTGCTCCTCTGTCCCTTCTCTCCTAGGAATGGTGACAGAAATCTACGTTAGGCATCCTAGCAAATCACAGCACATTTGGCCCAAACGGGCAAATTGTGTCATGTGTGTGCATGTAAGTGCTGGGTTTGGAGCACACCCAGGCCAAGAGAAATTGCAGCTCAGGAGGCAAAGAACCTCCTGCAGCAGCTTGCTCTGCAGAAGTATGTACTTGCTGTTGCAAACCTTCACAGAACTTCCAGGAATCTATCAGTCTGCACCTTTCTTGTCTTCTTCACAGATGAAGCACAAGGCTCACAGCAACAGCATAAGTAAAATAAATACATGCTATCTCAAGAGGAATAAGAGAACACTCCTGGAGCAGGATGTCCTCTTCAGGTGCCATATTGGATGGATAAATAAATAAGCAAATAAATAAATAAATAAAATCTTCCTCCTTGCACTGAGACCTCTTAATTCTGAAGCTTGTGATCTCATGCGAGATGAATCAACAGCAAAGGCAGGTGGAGCTGATGACTCCAAGGACCTGCACAACCTTGTTCTTTTTTTGAGAGGGACTAAAGCCAGCAGAGTGTTGTTCTGCTCAGCCTCTGTTTCTAGTCACCGCCAGGAGTAGGAAGAGGGATGGGTAACCAAGGAACAGTGAGGAAGTGCATAGAGGATTTTGGTGGCCAGCTGTGAATAACCTCATCAAGACTTCTGCTTTCTCGTTTGATTTGCAGCCCACAGCCTGTGCCTCCTCTGCCTCTGCTCAAAGCCACCCTTGGAAGTGATCTGTGCCCACAGGATACTGTGTGACATGTGCCCTTCGTTCTCTAAACACCTGCCTACAATGTGCCAGAGTCCCAAGAACAAACCTGGCCCACAGGCTGCTGCTTGCCTCACCACCACCTTGCAAACACAAAGCACAAGTCATATTAGTAAAATATTCTTTTAATGTGGTCTGCCTTGAACGTGTTAGACTTAAAGATTTCAAATTCTTTCTCAAGGCAACTAGCACCATGGTCATGATTCTCTTAGCACATTCTTCCTTGTGGCTGCCCATACTCTGCTCATAACAAGGAATTGCACTCCCCTGTCATAGCTGAATTGCAGCAAACTGCTGCAGTGAAATTCTTTGGATAAAAAAGTTTCTCTTCAGTATCTTCTTCATTCTTCTGAGATTGCTGTTAAGTAATCTTGAACAGGAATCCTTTGAAGCCTGCTGGCCAATTGTAAGGGAGCTTCAGTCTATTGGTGGGTAAAGGGACACCAAAGAATCCTCCTGCATACAACATTATTTCCTTTTCTGCTTTTTCCGTGCCACTGCTGTATGCAAGGCCTGCATAATGAGGTCTTCATTATTCAGGATGTTGTATTCACCCAGCTGAACCAAACAGTCATATGCCTTCTCAGTGTATTGGACTGAATATGTTGAATAAGGGGAACAGCAGCCATAGAGGTCAACTTTGCCATCTTCCATCTCTGCCTCTGAGCGCTTCTGACCTAGGGGGATGGGGAGACAAATGACTGCTGAGAGATGGGAGTTACTCTAGTCATAAGCAAGCAAACTCTTAACAGAGGAGGGGAAAAGGATGTGTCTCCACAGAGAGAGTTCACAACATAAATTAATCTTGTGGGGTTTTAAAATTAGTTTTTAAACAAATAATTATTTTTCAAACTGAGATTGCAGTTGCTGGGTCAGACAGATATCAGGTGCTTCACATGATGCAGGTAGAAAAATGATGATTATTCCTTTCACATGAGTCTACACTGCAGTTCTGAGCTGTTTCTATGGCTCACGTAGGTACATCAAAGTTACCTACAAAGTAACTAGCTGGAGGATTGAAACAGGACCACCATACCAGCAAATCTGACTTGGTACAAGAAGTAAGTTTAAGCAGCTGAGAAGTCCGATGTACTGAATGAGCCAACAGTAAAGTTGAAGTGTTGGTGTATTAAATATATTCCCTTTAATAGGCTGGTCATGATTATAACCTTTTTTGACATGCTTTATTACTTACCTGGTGCTTTGTATTTTCGGAAGGTATCATTAATTAGTGGGAAAAATATCAGTACTGGTGCTCCTGGAGTCTCAGCACCATCAAAGAGGTAACACTCCTTCAGGTTTTTATTGTCTTGTTCCCTCAAGTCCACCCTGGGAAAAAGGATTCCCTGCTCTGAGCAGTACTTGCATGTCTGGTCCAGAGCCTGGATCAATGAACAGAACAGTACTAAGACATAAAGAGGATTTCAGGGCTCAGGATTTCTTGGAGTTCAGTAACAAAGGGGGTATTTTCCAAGCTAGCTGTATGAAAGCTCCAAAACCCCTACTTGAAAGCAGAAAAGGGTGGTTTTTTTTTTCCTGAGTTCTTATGACAAACCTGTTGTATCATACAAGAAAAAACAATGAGAATATGTAGAGCCTATAAACAAGTATTACTAAAAATGCTAGTGGTTAAAACTTTTAGTAGGAGCAATACAGAAAGCACTTAAGTGTTAAAATCTTCAAGGTACACAGCTGTTGAACAAGAAATAGAGACTGCTTCAATTCATCTCACCTGTGTCTGGGATCCTGCACTGTAATTTAAATGTAGAATGACATCCACCTTTCTCTCTGGTTTTAAAAGTGGCATGACGCTTGTATTGATGAAAAATCCTGTATCTACCAGAGACAGGAATTCCTCTGATTGTGTCAGCTGGTTGGGAAAGGTGTCTAACACAGTATCTAAAAGGAAAGACACTTATTTCTGTAAATGCAGTGGTGCTAAACTGGTTAGTCTGTATTCCAGCCTTACACTGTGATCACAGAGCCCTATCTGGTTACTGTCTTTGAGGAAGGGATATTCACATCTTCTTCTCTTCTGCCCTCCCATCTCCAGCCATATGCAGTTTTGGACCCACAGTGATGACATTCATTTAAGAGGGTTTCTGGTGCCTCCCCACCAAGTATGTCTTCAGACAGAGAAGCAGTGGATCACCATCAGAACCCAGTGCCCCTTACTCAGGAGGTGTGTGCCACCAGCAAACCATAGGCATGGAGCTCAGCACCAAGCCACCCTGCAGCCCATTGTGCCACAACTGATCCATCTAACAGTGATTCTGCCCAAACACAGCCTCTGACCTTTGAGACTGGGTTTCATATCAAATTATGTGTGTTTTCATTCTATTCTGCTTGTTTACCCTCTTCCCAGGCACACAGGTCTTCTGTTACCTTTCCATCTGCAGAAGTGCTTGTTCTCCAGGTATCCATTATGCATCTGCAAACCCTTGAGGAAGTTGTGCTCCTGGGCAATGCAGGGCCGGTCGGTGAGGACGCTGCGAATGACTCTGCCAAGGGAGCCAGGGGGTGTGAACAGCCGAGTCCTCAGCTCGTGCAGCTTCAGTGGTAGGATGGGTTCCTCCTCTGCACAGGGAAAGGCTGTTAAATTCTACCTGCCTAGAGCAAGCTCATCCCCCAGGATGTCAAGGTAAGTAATAAAAATCAGTTGGTTTTATTTATTTATTTGAAAGGCCTAGAATGAAAAGACTCAAAGATCACAAGCGACTAAATGAAAAAGAAAATAAAATTATATTTTTGCCCACCAACCAGATACCATTTGGTTACACAGACCAGACTTGGATAAAAGACAAGACCCAATATCAGGCAGCAATAAAAATTTGCACACTTATGCAACAGCCTGAATGTGGTCTTTGGAAAAGGGTAAATGTTGTATTTATTTGTGTACAGTAGCTCCTACTTAATGTCATCAAAATATTTTTGCTTTATTAATAATTTACAGATCAATCTTCTTATTCCTGAACATTTTACTCATCTGTGTTGAGCCCTCAGTGAACACGTTGGTCACAGGACTGGAGATTTTTAAATTATGCTTTGCAGTGTGAGACTTTTAATCCGATTCCTTCCAGAAAGGCAATGTGGACTTTGAAGAAACATGGCCAGAAATGCCAAATATACAGTGCACATGTCACATAGCAGAAGGGTGTGAGGATTCAATCTAACAATGAATAGCCAGTAAGGAAGAAGCATGAGAATTTTACCTATGTTGTTTATTTTGTCCCGGGTCCACCTGTGCCAGAAGTCTTCTGATGAGTGGGACAAATTCCAGATATATAACACATTCAGTGAAAATAAACTACTCCATATGCCTGTAAAAGGGAAGAGCTTTCTAACTCAAACATTCACACATCATGAATTGCAAAACTGTTACCATAAGATGAATTACACAAGGTTTTTTTCTTTAGTTTGTTTTACATAGACAGTAAACTGGAGCCAGTGACAGGTGGCCAAAGCAGACTTTCTGGAGCAGGGGAAACCTGACGTGTTCAAACACACCCTGCTGCAATGGAGAATCAGCATGAAGGGTCATGTAAACTGTCCATAGGAAGCACACAAATCACTGGCTGCCTGTGGGACAGGCAACAGGGTCTGGAGTTCACCCTTCTGGAGTAGCATGAGCAGAACTGTGGATTCCCGGGGACCCAAATTTTATTGTTGGACTGTAACCAATACTGTAATTTTATTTAAAACTACCTTAAAAACAAATAAACAAACAAAAAAACCCACAAAAAAACCAAACAACCAAACAATAAATACCAAATCCAATCCTATGTGTCTGTCACTTAGAGTTTTCTTTTTTACAGTAAACTGAATCCATTATATTAAGTGTTAGTTCAACGATAAAGTGTTTATCCTCTCTGGTTAAACTGCCCTGTCAGTCATACAGCAGTGCTTTATTAGTTCATTGTTTATATATATATATATATATATTTTTTTTAATATATATATATAGTTCAAAATTAAAAAAAATAAAATAATAATAATAATAAAAAACATTCAGATGTTTTAAGACAATAACTTACCTTCTAAGAAGCAGATGCGGGATTCAGGGACCTTCTTCATCAGCCGACCCATGAAGAACTCACTGCCAAAATCCTCGGCACGAACAAAAGCTCCATATTTTTGAATTCCCACCTCATAAGGGGTGAACTCCACCCATTCTGTGAAAAGCACAGAAAGAAGAGAACAATGTTTTACTACAGACCCTTAGCTGTAGATAAAGATGATGTTGCTGTCATGGGAATGAAATTAAAATGATTTCTGCAGTTATGTCAGACCAGTAGCAATGAATTGTAACTATGATACAAATGAAAACTCAACATGAAAAGTCTTTGGGATATATTTGAGTCTGCTGCATAGACAGGGAAACTTATCTGACCACAGGACATTACACTAACACAAATTAGCTGCTGTTCTGGTATTTAAATTAAAGGGATTTTTTTAAAGACTATTTAAAGATACTGACCCAGGATTTATCAGCTTAAATACAAGGACAAATGACTCTAAGAAGTCTCATAATTACCTTTGAAATCCAGAGTGCTATAGTTGTTCTTGACATTGACTGCAGTATAGATAGGCAATGGGTTCTGACCACGATCAAGGGCTTGTTGCTGATCGGAGAGCCTATGGTTGTCTTTCTGTGATTCCAGAAATAGGATTATACTAAGACAAAAATTAGCACAGGAAGATTTTCTCTGCATTTAGGTGCAGAGAAAATCTCTGCATTGTAGGGCAGAAGAATTTCTGCCTCTAAGGTATAAAGCATGCTGAGCTTAAATTCTGAAATGTTCCATATTTTTCTAAAATTCCTGTGAGCATTCTGTTATGGAAATATCTGCAGACATTTAATTTCGTGCATTAAGATACTGTCTCTAATTTTTCTATTTCTAAACAAAATACCTGCAGAATATGCAAAAAAAAAAATAATAAATTAAAATACACTATTTAAAAAAAAATGTTAATCTTGGAGATTTCTCAGAAAAACATATCCAAAATCTCGCAAGCAAGAGTGTTTTTTTCCACCATGGTTGGAGACCTAAAAGACTGTCCAAACATTTTGGAAATGCATGTGCATTTGCATACACACAGTCTCACAAGAAATTACTTCTATCAGAACAAATAGGAAGATATCTTCTCCAGAGATAAGTTTTCAGGAAATTGTAACGCACTGTAAATGCTGCTTTATGACATACTGTACCCCATCATGGAGCAAAGATTCCAGGACAAGTCCCCAGAGATCTATAAAAGATGTTTTGTAGCCCTCTCTTTTCCGTTCACACAGCTGCTTTTTGTAGTAATTCAAATACTTCAACGAAAGGGAATTTATTTTGCATTTGGTCATATGTTTTCGAGCCTCACTGATTTGCTTGTCGAGATCCTTTTGTGACCAATCAGCATCTCTATACAAGTTTGACATGGTCCTAGGAAGAGGAAATACATATTGAAGAGGAAAAAAAATGCACCAACGTTTGAAGTAGGCAACAGCTACATTTTGCTTTCCAATTTTAAGTGTTGATTTGAAATTAAGTAAAGATTCCTGTCTTCAATTCCTTAAGAAACTATCATGTTCCCTTTGAAGTCAGAGTCATTACCCCTGTTGAAACGAGAAGTTTGAAGTCAGAGTCATTACCCCTGTTGAAACTGCTTGAGCAATTTTCCATAAGCTGTTCTTAGGAAAACACTTGTTTTCTCACTGTTACAAATTGTATCACTTTCCCCACTGAAAAGACTTTAATCTGTAAATTTTGCAAGATAAATATATAGGACTGCTGAGAAGGTACTACTGCATGTCAGCCCCAGCCTACTTCAGTGCAATTGTGTCATCAGGAAGGCTCCAGCCAAGAGCTGCCCAGTCCTACTTACCATGTAGTACCAGACAAGCCAGTCAGGTACATGGCACAGTCCAAGACACCAAGTTTCCTGAGGCCGCGCAGGCTGCCGTACAGCGCGGTCAGAGACCTCATCCCTCCTCCTGTGGTCATGATGGCCACCACTGGGGTCTGTGCAACACATAAAGAGAGAGGGCTGACATCAGACAGAGGACTGCAGCTCACCAGGTCTCAGCAGAGACCTCCTGCGAGACAAAGCCTGACAGCACCATGCATGTCCAGACACACACTTCTTTACAAATTATTTCTACTGAAACATAAACTACCATTTATCAGGAATAAAAGTAATCACAATGTTTTCTTACATAACTGACACTTGTTTCCAGTGTGTTCAACACAGATGTTTGGTAAAAAACAAATGAAAATGCATTCATTCAAGCCAAGAGAGACAGTAAGACAGAAAACATCAGTTGTAGAGGCAGGAATTAAAAAGAAATCTCACAGATCAAAGAAAGGGGAAAGGATTATCAATGAGGATAACAATGGTAGGAAAAAGTGTATCAAGACACCATTTCTATATAAGAACTATCTAGCTTGGCTTGCAATGAAGGTGTAGGAGCAGAAGAGATAAACTCAGGATAGCAACCACAAAAGACAGTATGGTGAGATTAAAAGTATGGGTCAGTATTGGAAGTCTGCATAAGTTTAAAGATGAGCAGAATCCAGAAAAAAAAAAATAAACTGGGAAGAAAAAGAGGTCATATTAGGATATTATGTCCCCACTCCTAAGCACTCATTAGATGTTTTGAATGTCTGCCCTACAGACCTCATGGTCCAACAGATCCTGTTCCAGCTGCAGGACCTTCTTCAGGGCAGGTGCAACAACCTTCTGCCTTTTGCGTAGGAAATCGTGCTCCTGCACACAGAGGTCGAACCCTAAACGCACATCAAGGTGGTCTGGGCTGGAGCAGAGATAAGGAAAAAAGAATATTCTATTTTATTATTGGTAGACAAGCTCAGTTTCCAAAACAAGGAAATAAACAAGACCCATGAGGTACCTCATTTACAAGATGAACCTTTCCCACAGTCCCAAGCAGGTTTACGGTGCAAGAACAATGGAAAGAGGGATTGCTAAATTTCTAAGCAGTTATCAAAAGAAACCACAAGGGAAGACATTCCTGCAGATAATTTCTGAGACAACTACTGTCTGTGCAAAGATAATTAGCTAGTAATATTGTTTCTTTTCTTTTATGTGTCTTTTTAGTGATCAGTGTCTTTTATCAATTATCTAAATGTATTGTTAATTTTACACATACAGATGCTTTCAGCTTATGTGAATTCTACATCACCTGGTCACAAAACCTACTGTCCTACTGTGAGTGCCTCCTCCCCAGAAAAGAGCAAAGGGTGACATGAGTTTAGCCAAGGACAAGTTAACCTCTGAGAGTGGCCATGTCTCTTACCAGTCTTCTGCCTTCACATATAAATCAAATCCTTTATCCTAGAAAGGAAGAAAGCAAATATGGTAAGCATGAGAACCTGCTTTAGCACTCTTTGTCTGCACCCCCAGGAGGAGTTTTAGCTTCTGCTGTCCCAGCAGTACAGGTACAAATCAGGAGCTCTAAATAATCCAGCAGCATATGGAAATTGACCACAGCGGTTTATTGTCAGGGGAACTGTTCAATAATTCCCAGTGTTTTCTAGTAAATGTAATTGTAAATGTAGTAAATGTAGTAAATGTAATAAATAGTAGTAGTAAATGTAGTAAATAGTAAATGTAGTTGTCTGAAGACAACTCCTGTTTACAGAAGAAAGTAATGATAATTAATACTTTACCCATCCTCACCAATGTTACCTCTCCTAGGCAGACAGCCAGGCTACAGCCTCACTACTACTGCACATACCAGCATTTGCTTCTACCTTTCTGTGGCTTTATACCCCACAACAGCCATACTCTGTAATCTTTCTTTCTATATGTATTATTATTTTAATCCATGAATCTGAAAGTGCTTTGCAAAGCATGGTCACCATGAGCAGGAGACTGGTGCTACCTCAGTTAGTTCAGGTGCTCCACTGGCATGTAAGAAGGGGAAAGGCAGAGTCTCAAAATTTAGCATGAATGAAGATCAGGATGGAGTAACACAATCCCTCGTATTCCCACATCCATCCAAACAGAACAAAGCACAGCCTGGCCTTAGAACCAAAAGACCCACTACTACTAGATTGTGGCATCTTTGTCTACGGGCTTTCATCATCAGTTGATTACCCTCCCTGGTAATCATCAGGGGGCTACAGACTTGCATACTCAGATTTCTCAACCTTTCCATCAAAACAGTAGGCACTCACCTTTGCTAATGTTATGTTTTTTCCACTTGGAAGGGAATGAAGTTCCATGTTTGGAGACCCTGTATCAAACACATGGGAGTGCTGAAAAAAAGACAAATAAATCCAAGTTCATATTGTAGGGAATGTTACTCTATTTCCACAACGCAAGTTAACGTTACTATTTATGGTGCATGTTACTTCACAGTATTATATTTTATAAAGTCTGGTTGCAACATACAAAGGAGGGAGCTGGTTTCTTCCCTGGCAGTGTAACATCCAGCGTTGGCTGCTTGTATCTGGCATAGTGGAATTTGGCAGGAGAGGAAGAGCCGAAGAGCAGATCAGATCCCAGCATAACGTCCTGTGTGCCCTCATAAGAGCCTTGCACTTTAAAGGAGAACTCTTTTTCTAAGGGAGTGACACAAAAGCACACACAAAACAATTTTCTCATGAAAACTGGAAACAAAATTTCTTGCAAAGTCTACAACAAGGTTGTTCTCATGTTTTGGCATGCAGGATATGGTTGGGTTTTTTGTGCTTACATTAAGCTAACAGCCTTCATAATATTAGCATGTCATTACTTTTAAAACAGCTGATGGAGAAATAACCTCACTTGATAAAGATTTCTTCTTTTTCTTCTTCTTCTTCTTTTCAACCACCTGGACTTCCAAGCAGCAGATTTTGCGAGACTGTAGGAGACATGAACAATAAAATACCTCATATCAGGGAATTCTCCACTCCTACTGATGATGTTGCAGATGCTCTACAGTCAATGCACCTTTTACCAAGGAAAACACTTTCTCTCAACTGCTTCAATTTCAGATACTGGCTGGAACAGAAGGAATCTCTGAGAAACTGGGCAAGGTTAGGGATGTAGCTTGGATGATCAGGGTTTGCAGAAGGGACAAGGTAAGGGCAAAGTGAAAAACAGCACCCCCTGGGATCCCAACAGAGACTGATTTAAGCAAAAATTATTATTACAAAATGCTAGTGAATCAGCTGGAATTTAGAAGGAGTGATGTCCAAGTGAGAGTTCACTGCTCTACTTATGTTTCAGACCTAAACCTCTTCCATGTGTTGATTTTGCAACACCAGAGGGATGCCAGGGTAGGGGATCTCCCCACAGTTCCAGGTGCAGCCTCCCCACAAGTGCCATCCATGAGGATGTGTCGTGAGACATATGATGAAGAGGGAAATCACAGCATTTCAGTGCTGGCTTTGCTCAAAGGGTACAATGGCCTGATGGCTGTGAGTCAATTGAAAAAAATGTGGCAACAGGACAAGAAAGATGACAACACATAACACTCACCACCAGTACTCCATTAGTAATGATGGTTTCAGGAGGGCCTGAACTAGGAAACAAAATAAAAATACATTTTTAATAACTCAGTATAATTACTGAACCACACCCTTCTCCTAATTTTCCTCTTACATACTTTTAGCTCTGTGTTGGATTTGAAAGAAAATTCCCAGGACACTCATGCAACAGGTTACCTCACTTTACTTGGTCAATGCACAATCATCATCCTACCGGTTTGTCCAGTCCTGGAGCTCAGCAAAAAAAAAAAGGTACCACAGGGCCAAACCGTGTAGTGATTTTTACAGTGAGCCCCAAGCAGAGGCTGCAGAAGGTTTCATCAGACATAATTTTTGAAGAACTGCAGTTTCTTGGAGGACTGACAAAGGGCTCTAAATCAGAAATCCAATGTGTTATTTCATGTTATTCTTTGAAGGAAGGTGAAACCCCTCTGCTGATCTCAAAGGAAAACATGTAACAGAACAGCAATCCCAGTATTCTGCCTTTCAATAGTGTTCATTACACTAAATTAAAAAAAAAATTGTTTTAGCATGTTCTCCCTGTCTCCCTGAAGTTCAAGGGAGGTCATCCAGGCACACACCATTCATCATGAAACAGCTCATAGCACAGATTCCTTGGGAAACAGTGTTCATCATCAACATCATCAAGGAATTATACACTCTGAACAATAAGACTAGATTATTTCATGTGTCTGAAATGCCAGGTTGTTTGGGGTTTTTTTTTCTGCAGATTATGTTGCATTTCTTGTTTACTCACATATTGTCCAGTGCAAATCCAACCTCTAGTTCCTCTTGTCTCTGGAAAATAAAGAAAGGAAAATGTATTTGGCACTAGTCTACTGGCAGTTCTCATAACAGAAGTTCTCATTCTGGCAGTATCGATGCGCATGAACTACTTGTGACTGGCAGTGCCTTTAAAATAGAGGCAAATACCAGCTTGCATCTGTGTGACTGAAGCCTCAAAGATTCTTTATTGATATGAAGTTTCTGGATGGCTGTGGCAACAGTTTTGAAGAAAGTAGTTGGCTTGCCTGGTTCTGCTGGGACACAAGGGGCAGACCCAGGTGGAGATGCTGCCTCATAACGAGTCTGCCAGCAAAAAGAAAGAGACTCCACTGAGGGGGGCAGCGAAACCCCTCTGGTATAAAGAAAGGAAATGGTAGCAGTCAAAACAGCTGTGGAAGAGGACAATCTCTTCATTTGGCAATGTGTGAGGGCCTTGGGGCAGAGGTAAATCTGACATGAAGGCCTGGTCTGTGGGCTGGTGGGCAAGAACATGATCCCTAGGTGGAAGAAAGCACAGGAGAGATGAAAACAAAGGTGAGGACAGAAGAGACGATGAACAGAGAAGTGAGATCAGGCTGTAGGTTACTTAGTTGCTCAAATTACCTATTGCATTAAAGACACCAAAAAGTTATTAATAGATGACAGAAAAAGCTTACGTAGGCCTTAAGAGTATGAGCTCTAACTACTGTAGCTGTGCAAACACAGTAATGAAAGGCTTGGATAAGGCATCTGTAAGCACTCAGAGAGTAATGAGCTGGGTTACAGCTAGCTAAATGCTTTTATTTTGCCAGGGGCTAGTGGAATCTGCTCCTCTGACATTTTGCAAAAAAAGAAATGTTCAAATAAGGCATTTAGAGATAATGAACTAGAGAGTGGAATTTGAGAGTGTGCAGATAAGGTAATTTATCAACTGAATGTAGCATGGCAGATACACAGGAGACGGAAAGGGAACTGGAAAAGGAAAGGAACAGACAGAACATAGCAGAAGTGGGATGTGTGACTTTCAGAGCCTGCCTAAGTGTTCAAAATCAGAATATTTCTCATTGCAAAGCTGAGTGGCATGACTTAAACACCTTATTTAAACACCCATGCCACAGTCCATAATTAGCAACCAGTCTGGTTTGACACTTGGTTACAATCACAGAGTTAATACTTCCTAATTATTAGGTTAAAAAGTCATGACAAAAAACATCATGTATTCGTGTGGATGCACACTTCAGTGTGCCTACAGATCCAGGTGTGAAGAGGCTTTCCCATGCCAGGGTGAAAAGCATCTCCTTTTTATGTGGCTGGGCAGTCCATGCACAAGAAGGAAAACAAGAAATATTCTCCTAGTAACATTTCAGACAGAAAAGCAGACAAACACATTCTTGCCAACATATTCCTTTTCTTATTTCAGACCTCACCTGTGAATCACACTTGAAGTGCATGAAGACTTCCTCTCCCAAGGAAAGCTTGGCTATATCAAAGTACACCGTGAAGAGGTGGTCATCTTGAGTAACCACATCCTTATCATACAGCGCCAGCTCCAGCACATTCTGGGAAGGGAAAAACTTTAGAAATCTTTCAGGTTTTTATTCCAAGCAATGCTGGGGACAGCTGTTTTGGTCAGCTGTTGAGAGGAGTGGGAGCAGGAAGGGAAGGAGTAGAGAAATCAACACTGTGTAGGCACCTGCTTATGAGGAGGAAATCACAGACATCTCAAAGACCACATTATACCTGTGGCTGAGAGAGATACATGAAAAACAGTCTGTGTTATTCCCATATCTTCTTGCATCTTTCCTTGCCTCTTGAGAAAGTTACTTATGTCCCCTTTGCCAAAGTTTAAAATCTGGCAGTTGCTCCCTAGGTCATGGTTAAAAAGGAAATCCCGTCTCAGTACCTTGACCTGACTCTGGATCCTGAAGTAGAAGGTTTCATTCCAGACTGGATCTTTGCAATTATTGATGGTTTTAGTCTGAAATTTGTCAGTTGAAGCAGTTGGCAGCCACAGGCTCACATAGCAATCAGTCTGGCTTACTGTAGAAAAGACACAAACACATCTAAAACGAGGATTTGCTCTAGAAGGATAAACGAATTGAACAACATGAAGCTTTACTTTCAAAGAGAGACAGTGTGGTAGATGGTGACATATTTGTCCAACATAAATGTTACAATTCAGGTAATAAGAATGTAGAAAAAAGAAGAGTGACATGATTCTTCTCAGAATAAATGTGGTTAGGGATATGACAAATGCATCAATAACAAAGGGTTTCCTTATCCTTCTGTGTCATCAAGCAACCAGTTTAGCCCAGAATAAAATAATTCAGGACAACCACAGCACCCTATATCTGCAAGTGTTAAGGAAACAAAACGATACCTTCTATTTTACCTAGAGAGAACATTAAAAAATCCAAACAACACAAAACTTAGAAAATAAAAACATGCTTCTTTATTTCTCCATAATTAAATCTATAAACTTTCTATTATATTTCAAGTACAGGCCATAGAAGTGAACCTAATGGACTTTTAGCTGTGAAAAGGTGGTACAGAGGGAATTGGGGTATGGTAATTTGGATTACTTAGCCTTGAGAAAGCTTTGAGTACAAACTAAATTTGAGAGAAGGCTGCTTCATTATCCCAACAAGTTTGTATCTGTTACATAAATAAACCTCAGAAGGAAACACAGGAGATCTTTCCACATTTATTGCTTTCAACAGACTGCGGAGCTTTCCCTGCTTCCTTTGGGGATGCAGAGAAACACGTACAATAGGTAGAGTAGTGACTTCATAGAGTTACTTCTGCACAGAACTGGCCTGATACAAAGAAGGACAACATACTATGTTTATTGCTAGAACCAGCATGCCAGGGAGAGGACTTTCTCCACCCATGAAGAAACCCAGGAAGTACCTTTTCTTTGAGTGGGACTAGCTAGTACAGCACGAAGGTTAGAGGGACTGTACAGAGCACTACATATACTTACAGACATCTGCCTGGTGGATATTTCTTGCTCTTATGACTCTTACAGTCAGTAAGTAACACAGAGATGATTCTATCTGCAGGGGAAAAAAAATGTACAGAAGACAGGAATGAATGCTAAAGGCAGACAGTATATTTAGAAGATAGAAATGATAAGGTGAGAGAAATACTCAAATCACAAACAGCTTAGTGGAATTTTTCTATGTGAAAATGAAATGGCCAGTACATTTATTTTCCTAATAATACCTAAATCAAATACTAGACAGACAGACTTCTCTGCTTTTATAGCATGATATGTGGATATGTATTATTATAGAGAATTTATTTGCTATCTAACAGAAATCTAGCTGCACAAAAATATAAGATTCAGACTCAGCTTTGGAGATTTACTTGTGAAATTTCAGAGGCAGAAAATTAAAAGCTGCCTTAGGCTTTTTACAAGTGATGAAATTATCATCGTGGGAATCACTTCCCATCCAGTCATTACACATGTTCAGTCTACTGGGCTACAGGATATTATTTTCTTATATTCCTGTTCTTTTAAATAAACAGTACTCCCCAGAGTTAAATGCTGACCTCTAGTCACCACGCTTCTTCCAAGGTCAGAGGAAAAGATTGCTATTTTGCATTTCCATCAATCTATTCATTGTGTGTGTGGTTTTCCTTTACAGGGACATAATTGTCTCACCTGAGCTGAGCTCACCCCTGAATTTTTCTTGTGAAAAGTATTTCCCTAGTTTTGAATCTTATAAATACTTCATGTCTGGAGTTTCTTTGGACTGTTTTGTGTCAGGAGTGCACAAAGAGTGTTTTACACCTGATAAGAAACTCTTGTCTGTTCCTTTTGGCTTCACTCCTTCAGATTAGGGCATGTCTTCAATACTACAGCCTCATGCTTGACTTCTTAGCCTCTCATATTGCTGTTCCAAGCTCAAGTTGGAGCCCTAACATGAATCCATATCCTTCCTCTATTTATCATAAAATAAATAAATAACATTAATAATCTTTTCCACCTAAGCTTTTATGCCTACAGTCACAGAAAGGGGGAAAAGACACAAGACATTAGAACATAAATTAGGTGGGAAAGTTTGCTCCAGATGCTCTAAAATACAGAAGGCATTTAGTGAAACTACAGGGTCATGGACAGGTAGTAACACCCCCTGCTCACTCCACCTATACTGCAAAATTACTATGAAAAAACCCATCGCCAGTCCTGAAGTGACTGATCTCATCAGTTCCACTGAGAAGGAGATGTGGTGCAGGCACTGCAGGAAAGGAGAGCAGAATTTTTGCTCTAGTTGGCGTGTCTGAGCAAAACAGCTTGGTATGTTCTGTGTTAATAGTGTGTCATGCTTAGCATCCATAAAAAGTGAAGTGCATGAGTATACATAAGTTCAATGGAATATACATCCATGTAATGTCCCTCATAATGTTTAACAAGACTGTAATTATGCATTAAGCTGGGCCTAATTAACATACGTTGTTGAGACTGAGGGCAGTTAGTGAACAGGCTAATGAAGAAGCAGGTGAAATTAACGTCCAGGTAACCAAAGCACCCTGTCCTAGGAAAAGGCACCAATGATACTGGTGCTGTTCAACAGCAGAGCAGGTGAGCAGGTGTGCAAATCAAGGATGTCAAACCACTGCCAGGAGTCCTAAGAGTAGCTGTGGATAAGACCAAAAGCACTTGTATTTGTGTCTAAAATCCAACTCCTAAGGCACATAAATGAGGCAGGGGCAGGTAGAAAATATTCAGTAATTACAGAGCCAGTAACTGGTGTTGCCAGTGGCTGGCTTTGGAGAAGGCACTTTCATGAAAGGGCTCAACTCAGTTTCAGAGATTGGGTCCCTTGGATCCCTCCACATAGTTTGTGATAATCTCAAAGTACCAGGGAGGGAGTGCAGATTGAACGGAGACCCCAGGCACATGGATGTGCCCTGTCATAACCAAGAAGCCTTGGCTGAGACATCACAGAGGTATAAATGACAAACAGCCTAAATCCCATCACCCAGTATGAGTTTTGCTTAAAAAATGCATGAGGTTGGTTTGTTCTTCCGAACCTGCCATGATCCCTGCAGTGTAAAGAGTTGCACTTCATAGCTTATTTTCTCATCTTTGGGTTTTCTATTCAACTAATCAGCAGAAAGGGTTGGCAGTTCCTTAAACTGTAAGCACAATGCCTTCTGCTCAGCAACTTAACTCACCTTGAAACAGATTGAGAGTTCTGTATTATTACTAAAAGGTCTCAAACTAGAGAGAACAAAGTAAAAAAAATGTATCTTTTTCAGCATATCTGGTGTTCCCATTTCCTACAGGAAAGGTTTCATATAATGTGACTGAAGTCCCCTGGAAAACCAGTAGATTTTTATTATTACTAAAGGTCTCAAACTAGAGAGAACAAAGTAAAAAAAATGTATCTTTTTCAGCATATCTGGTGTTCCCATTTCCTACAGGAAAGGTTTCATATAATGTGACTGAAGTCCCCTGGAAAACCAGTAGATTTTTGTGGAGGGCATTCCAGAGGAAGGATTTATCCAGGAAATCAGGTATTGAAAATCCACTTCAGGATTGTGCCATACTCCATTCTTTCCAGAGTGACACAATTTCACAGCTGTTACTACCTACACTGGCAGTAAATTTGCCCTTGTGCTTTAGCAAGACATATGTAGCAGAAAGCCTATTCAAACCTATCCTTTTAAAGACATTAATCTTATTAAAACAGTGTTTACTTCCCATCTGCCAAGGATAGAAAACAGCATTAGGACTTAAACATGAAACAAGACTGCACAAGTGAAGCGATCAAAATGATAAGCACTACAGTGCTTCATGGAGGAAGCTTCAGGGGCTGTGGTGGCTAATTAGACTGACTGGCACATGCTGAACCTTATCTGTTCACACCCAGGCCCGACCCAGCAGGAAAGTCTCTTTTACTCTTTTCTTTTTAGAATTTCTCCTTTCCAGTACCTTGGTAAGAGGCGTCTGCTGTTCCCCCTCCGGACTCAGCTGCATAATTCCTTCTCCTAGCTGAGCGGTTTGAGTGATGAGCTCCTGCAAGAGTAAGGGCAAACGTTACTCCTGGAAAAACCATCCTGTCTCTTAAAAGCAATCCTCACGGGAACGGAGCACTGCAGAACAGCAGGGAAGGGGGACCCCATGGCCAGGGCTGGCCGCAGAGCCCGGTCAGGTGCAGGTGCCTCCTGCCGATGCCTGCACCCTTCCTTGCCCCAGGAGCCGGAGCAGAGGTGTAGCAGCCAGGTGAGGTCCACCCAGTGCATGACACTGGGGAGGGAAGGCAGCTCCTGGCCCCGACTGTTAAAGGAACAGTAAACCTGTCTCCTGTAAACACACCTTGCCATTAATCTTTCACCTTCAATCACATCTCTATGCTATTTAATACTTATTCTAAGGTTGCATAGATGACATTTCTAAATTAAGAAAAACCCCAAATACGTAAAATGCTTCCTTTGTAAATGAACTCTTACTTCCCTTCCTTCCTGTGAGTTGCTTTACTTTTTAAATGCTGGTAATGAGCTCTTGAAGTACAGATTTTCTTCTTCCTGTGCATTTAAAGTCAATGATAGGTCCAAAAAGTGGTACCAACTTTACACTAAGCATAAACAGCTGAGATCCCAGGTGCCTGGCAATGCTCTGCACCCTTCTTACCTGAGACAAAACATGATTTTTCTCCATTGTGGTAGCTGTCACACACACATATCCCGTGTCAGCTGTAGCAATGCAATTTCACATCTCCCAGCTTGCACAGACACCAGTAGTATAAATGTCTCATATGCAGGTGAGCAACCAATTTATAAACTGACTCAGAGCCCCACCTCTGCCAATTTCTTAAACCCAGCTATTCCCCTCCCATTTCTTAAGCTAGGAAACTGAATCCTGTGGTCAAATAAGTAGGAAAAATACCTTTGCCTGTGAAATAGCTGGAAGTATGCTCTTTAGTCACTTAGCCCAATAGTGGCCAGTGACAGATGTATAGCTAATGGCAAGAGAAGAATGCTCTTTTAGCTAAGCATTAAACTTCCTACTCAGCAAGACCTCAAAGCCTACAGAAATACATACTGTGTAATAAAATCCATCAACATTACTTTAACTGGCTTTAAGTCATCTGTGATAGTAAACAGGATAAAAGAGGTAATGAAAAAAAAAAAAAAAGGGACAACACTATTGCTCTCAGACTAAACAGGTTCTTGCAAAAGCCTGTTTAAGCATTTCTGTACCTCATGTACCAACAATCCCAGGTCTAGGTGTGCAGGGCAGACATACTTATATGTTGGTTTATATCTACTCAGCCTTGGTCCATCAGGGCTAGGTTTCTCCTCAGATCATTGTAGTATTCTCCCCTTCTTTGCTATGTCTGGTTTGGGGTTTTTTGGTTGTTGTTTTTTTTGTTTGTTTGTTTGGGTTTTTGTTTGTTTTTTGTTGGTTTTTTTTGGTTGAAGTGTCCCAAAGCAATGACTTTTCTTAGCTTAGCTCCACCCCCTGTGAGTACTTCTGCACCACTTTCCAGTTCAGACTGACTCTGGCTGTAATTTAGCTGCGTTTAAGTACCCATGTCTGACCCAGTGAACCCTCTGCACATCTGCAGAGCCTCCGCCCTTTCAGGATGCCTCTGCCTGCCAGCAACACCTATACCACAGCTCCCAGCTCACTGGAACAGGGTTAAACAGGGCCATCAAAGACTGTTGTATCTTCAGTAGGTCAAAACAGATCAAAACAGCTGGGGGAAGGGAATCTTTTGGCTTCCCTGCTCTCCTGGTATACTGTCTAAAAGCAAGAAGTTACCCCTTCCCTGAGAAATCTTGAGCTTACTGGTCAAATTTTGTTGCCAGCCAGCACAGTTCCCCTTTGTGCTTTCCATGCAAAATAATATCAACGATCATCACAGTCAACTTCATGGAATGAATTTTTCTATAGGCTGTTATTTCACAAGCCTGAAAAGAGTTGCATCTACATACATGGCATATTTCCTCCATGCACCAGCTGCAATTATGTAGCTTGATGAAAAGCATTTTTTGTTAGGTCACAGAAAACCTTCAGCAACATTGGCAACCTTGGTTAAAGGTGATATTTTATTGTGTCATCTCTTGGGAGGGCTAAGCTATAAACCAGACTGTCCCACCAGGACTGGGGCTATGAGACTGTCACTCCCACAGTGCTGGTGGCCAAGAAGCTCTCATTTTCACAAATAACATTTGCAATCCACATCCGAGAGAACCCTTGCAGGAAGAAGGGACTGTGGCTTACTTTGTACCCCTGCAATCCATCTCAGAGACATTCCTTTATCCACAATATTTGCAGCAAATATTTGGTACGCTCTCATGCTTTGGGCAGAGAAAACAACAGTTTTGTTTTCCTGGAACAAGGAACATACTGTGAACCTGGAGAGTATTACTGAAATGCCTGAATATGTGGAGCAAGGAAGAGAATTTCCATTTTGCAAACAAGCCTTTATTGTCCAGTATTGTATACATGAATTTATTTGCATGAAAATAACATTCTTCAGAGCTGGAGGTGGCATGAATTTATGGTAAAAAAAAAATCTTTGGTTTTCCACACCATGGATTTTAGGAATGGAGGCAAGTCCCAGGTTTGTATGCAGAGCACACAGCACCTTCTTTCTGACTATGATTACTGAAACTGTCATAGAACAAAAAAAACCCAGCAGAAGTGCTTATTTGTTTAAAACCTAAAGAGATTTAAATGGCAATACTTATGCTCTGATCTTTAGGCTTGCAACATTAGGCTACAGTTGCACAAAAAAGGTAAGTTTTAGTTTGACGTCATAAATGACAAAATTGTTGGCAAAAGTCACTGTGTCATTTGTCATGATAATTTGTTACTGTTTCTTGCTAAAACGAAGAACCTCCTCAGAGTGTCATTTTGCACTAAGCCAAACGTTATTTGACTGTAAATTAAATCTGTTATTTTCAAGTTGGGTTCCCTGGGCTGAAGAGGTAGGCAGTCTGTAAAAAAGAAGCTATGCATCAAAACAAAGACTTTTGGTAAAACATTAACATGAAATGTTTCAACTTACCCTGGATTTTTGTAGCCAGAGATTATGATACCTAATTGATAGATTATTTTTTCCCACCACTGAATAGGTTATTTGTTAACATTTTCTCAGTTGTCATTAGGACACAAAATTGATTTAAAAAGTGTATTTTAAATTTTACTTGTTCTGGAATGCAGTGGTTGTTGTTTATTTATTGTTTTTGCATCATCAGCACCTTCAACAGTTCAGGAAAGACACTTTCCTTAAAATGGAAAATGAGAAAAGTTTAAAAATGCAAACCCACAACAAATATTATTGATGGTTTTGTGCTAGATGCCTTGGAGGCTCTGTCCAGATTGTTCTAAGATGGTCTTAATTGTTGCAGACTAGTGTCTCACTCCTGTACAGTTTGAACAGGCAAAAGTAAACATACCAATGTTTTTGTTGATGAGGATATGTCCTAAATGGATTTAACAAATTGTGTTGAGTAAAACAACAACATTTTCATTGTCTAGTGGAAGTAGAAACTTTTCATTTGAAGCACTGTTTCTTTTTAATTTGGGACAGGAAATTTAATATGAGAAGTAACTCACCTGGGGGAAAAAAACTCCCAGTGTGTTTTATTTTGAAAGCTTCAAAAGAAAATGTTGACTTTTTATTATACTGTCTTCACACAAAACCACCCAAACTGACAAATTCACAGGAAAATCTAATGTGTCCAAATTACACCTTTTGCTGGAAAAAAACGTTTACAGGAAAAATCTTACACCACTTCCTCCTAAGTTGCTCCATCCCATCTATATATGATTCATTCACAGCCCAAGAGTGCTGAGGTGGTGGACACAATTCACAGGGCTAGCTGTGTGCTCACACTAGTCCCTATTACATTTCCAACCTCTTTCACTGTTCTTCAGGTCACTTGCAAAATGGAGTCAACCCATGGATCCAAGCCAGGTTCCAGTCATGTCCCAGCTTTTCATCATTTTCCAGGGTTGGATGCGCTTCATGTTCCACAAAGAAGAATTGTGGGGAGCAGAGGTTTATACCCCCTTCTTACGGCCTGTAGGTGTGTTGGCTGGGTTGTATTACTGTAGCACTGTGGTGGTAAAAAATGGTTTTCCTATATGCCATACATCATAATAAGTTAGGCTTAAAATAACTCTATTTTAAATATCTAACAAGGATTTTAAGTACAGAGTGTTGTTCTACAGACAACCTTAATTTAGGGAACTAAGCCTATGTAAAAATTCCCCAGGCAATATCTTTGCCTGTAGAGGCCACTTCTTGGGAATGAAAAAAAAAACCCAACAAACCACTAAACCACCCGGGGTAGTTTAATTCTGGAGTGAAGAACGGCCACTGTTGAAAAAGCCATGTCCCTTCTGTGTCCCAGAGCATGAAATACTCCTCTGAGAAAACAGGTGCAGTTGCACAGGTGATTAGCACGGGTTTTGACTTCTTCTTTGCATTGCTATCTGCAAGGCCTGCATAATCATCTGTGAGTTGTTCAGGATGTTGTATTCACTGAGGTTCAGCA
>NW_009953571.1:5812979-5842663 GCF_000747805.2 Chaetura pelagica
GCAGCCGGCGGTAATTCTCATCAGTGTATCTGACCGCGAACATGCAGTACGGGGAACAGTGACTGCTCAGATCAAGTTGTCCTTCCTCCATCTCTGAACAACAGCGTTTCACACCTGGAGAGGAAGAGAAGTTGCTGCTGTGACATGGTGTTTGTGTCAGATGGTGATTATCTGTCCACAGCAGCCCAAAGAGGGGGACTTATCTCCAAAAGAAAATTCATGTGATTTAAATGCACAAATAATGCAGGTTATGTAGCTCCACAACTAGCTAAGATAAGGTCGTGTGCCTGAAGCATTGAGGGCAGAAGAGAGAAGTGACAGGCAGCATTGTAATGGTCATCTGCAACTCACTGATAAACATCTGTCTCATTAAAGCCAAGGATCAGTCAAGGTGATCAGCATGACGGGGCACCCCAATAGCCACTGCAAGAGCACTGCAGGTCTTAAAGTGAACAGTTGGGACCTCTACAGACTGCAGGGGTGGACAGTTGCTAGTAACAGGACAGAACTTAAATGAGAAATGAGTAGTAGAAACATACATAAACTTTATAGTTCCTGCAATCCCTAATACGTTCGCAGAGACCCACCAAGGGTCTCTGTGACCAGGACCCATCTCTGCTTTTCCATTTCTTGTGTCTCCCAAATTTCACAAAAGCAGAATTTTGGAATTTACCTGACCGCTATCAAGGAACAAAGCAAATGCATCCTAGTAGCTGTCAGTAAAGGAGAGGAATACAAAGCAAGTGGCCTGGCAAAAAAAGAATTTGCTCTGAGCACAGCACAGTGAGCAAAATGACCCTCAAGTGCTATACTGAGAGGAGACACACAGATCTTGACACTGCAGGAGTTCTGCCTGAAAGCCAGGTTCTTGCTGCCCTACCACTCATACATAATGCTATGCCAGCTAAAGTGTACAATTAAATCCCTGGACAACAGATAATGTATGTAGGAATAAATAATCTGTGTGAGCTGTACTTTTCCAAGAAAAAAAACCCTTACAATTTGCTAGCAAAACTTAACGTAACAAAGAGGAGAGAGATGAAGGTGAACACCACCCAGAAGACAACAGCTAAGTCTATCCTCTTAAGGTCACAAAGATTACATTAATTAACACACTAACCTTGGCAAGGATAGGGAAAACCATGTTTAATTAGCTAAAATGCTCCCGCACAAACTCAGTCAGCAAAGACAGCCAGCAGCAGGGAAAAAGGCTCGATCTCAGTTGGGGAATCTGGTAGTGGTGTCTTTTGATCAATGCTTTGCCACTACTTGTAACTCACCTGGTGCTTTGTACTCTTGGAAAGTATCATTCACAAGGGGAAGGAAAATCACAATTGGACATCCTGGTAAATCTGGATCTTGGAAGAGGTAGCACTCCTTCAGATTTTTCTTATCCTCTTCAGACAAAGAAACTCTGGGGAATGGGATTTGCTGCTCTGAGTAGTATTTGCATGCCTTCTCTAGAGTCTGGAGTATCACAAAAATGGTCAGAATTGGAATTCAACTTTGTTGTCATAAAGCCCCCCAAACTGTCATCTTGTATATTAAGGTTTAGTGACTCAGATCCACAGGGTGTGTTTCTTCTTATCAAGGTTTACTGTACACATAATTACCACACATAATAACCAGAATACTAATCACAAGCTATAAACACAATCTCAGGGTTAGAGAATTCATGAAGGATGCTGCATTTAAAAAAATTAAACCAATTTGCAGAAATTCAGGGTAAAGCATCTAGTTTTAGTAAATTAAATAGCCTGTATTTAATATCTTGTATAGAATTAATTAGGAAAGAAAATCACAGCAAGAAAATATTTAAGGGATCTTATTATGTGCTTGGCCAGGAGCTAAGAAAGTTAAGTTTGAATTTGCAATTATGTCTGTCTGTGCAGTCATTATGTCACAGTGTTAATTGAGATCAATATTTTACTGAGAAAGCCTGAAGTACTAGGTTATGCTTATTCCCTGCAATGTTTAGTACAGTATCATGTCTTAATATGTACTGTGTTGTTTAGTCTGTGTCATCTAATAGTGGACACTATCAAATGGGGAACAGTTTCCACTAAAGTGCTTAAAACTGCAGCAGCCTTTTTTTGTAAAATTAATCTAGATAATGTGTGAGGCTGAAATCAAGCTTCATTATGTGGATGTCTCATGCATCACGTGGCCTATTGACAGTAGCACAGCTGTTCTCATTTTCAAAAATTAATACCACTTAAGCAGGCCAAGATAATGAGTTTCTACCTAACCTCAGTCTCTGAGATAAAGATGCAAACTTTTTTTCTGCAAGGCCTTACAGACAGCTAATTAACTTCATCTCCATGAAACTAGAGTTTCTGCAGGAAACTCTAGTAGCACATTATTTGTCAGTTTGGAGATGATCTGCCCCTGACTATCCACTTAACCACTTTTGCATTCTAACCTAAGTCACGAGAAATCACTTCCTTATCTTCATGCCTACTCCTGCACAGGGTCTGGAAGCCTGCTTGTTTCAGCACAAAGCAGAACAGGCTTTTCCCATCATTCTGGGAGAGATGGGGCTGATGTCCTCTTGAATAACTCAACAAGTTAATAAACCAGCAAGTGAGATTCCAGGAGTGGCAGGAAGAAAGAGTACCAAGTTGAATCGCTACAGTGAAAAACATAGGGGAATGCAGTAGCTTAAAACTGAACAGCTGGAATACTCTCAGTTCTAAGTGCTACAGGCTAGATATTTACAAGCAAAAAGAGACAACACATGGAACAAGATTCTCCTCACCGATGTATGTGATCCAGTAGTATAACTTAAATATATGATGACATCCACTTCTCTCTGTGGCCTCAAAAGTGGTGGACTGCTAGTATTGATGAAAAATCCAGCATCTATCATGCCCAGGTGATCAGGATTTTGCATCAGCTGGTTGGGACGTGAGTCTAACACAGTGTCTAAAAGGAAAATATTTCTTGGAATAAGAAATGATCTGTAGGTATTTTGACTGCAAAAAAAAAGGAAACGCAAGGTGGAACTGGCCATCCCAGAGGCTTGGCTTAATTTAATTGCCATACTACCAGATCATCAAATAGGCATGGGAGGGACTGCAAAATTCCACCTAAGATATTCTTCTGAAAAACCTTCTATGTTGATATTTCAAGCAATCTATTCCAGCAAATTGTCATTAATACCAGTAAACTACTTCTAATGCTTAACCTAAATCTCTCTTGCCCCATTTCAATTATTGTCTCATCTTCTATCCTCATCCCTTTTAACATTTGGATTTATGCCTCAGTCCTGTCTTCTTTGAACTATGAAGTCCGATTCTTTTCTGGCTTTCTCTCGTAGGTTATTTTTTTCTGGGATATTCCAGTTGCATCTGAAGTTAGAGGCAGGCACAGTCCTGCCAAATTCAGCTTTCTCCCATGTTCACCTTGCTCTTCACTACTTTAATTTCAGTTCCATCAGCTGCAAGTCTATCCTCTCAGTCTGGACTGCAGAGATCTCAGCTAAAGCACATGAAGCTTATATTTAAGCTTATATTGAATCTTATAAAGTTTATATTTAAAAATAGTCTTACATACCTGGCAACACTGAAGCCTTAGTCTTTTCTCACCTTTCATAAAAATAATGTTCTTTGGGAGATTTTTTTTTTCCCTGCCAGGCCTGATAGAGTTCTTTCCTAAATTCCCTACTCCAAAACTACCTGAAAATGGTGCCTGTGAAATATTAGTTCCCCGTTACCTTTCCATTTACAGAAGTGCTCGTTCTCCAGGTAATTGTTATGCAGCTGGTAGCCCTTCATGAAATTGTGGTGCTGGGCAACAGAGAAGCGGTCGGTCAACGCTCCCCGAAGGGCACTGGACAAGGGGCCAGGAGGAGTGTACATGCGAGTCCTCAGCTCATGGGGTCTTGTAGGCAGCACTGGGTCTTCATCTAGAGAAAAGGAGAAGAAATGGTGAGCTGATTGTTAACTGATGTTCATTTGCGCTTGTCCTGGTGTGTGGGAGACCTCGGGGGTTGTTATGGGATGATTCACTAAACAGACAAAAGCTATTCTGAAGCAGAGGAGTGGCTGCTGGACAAAGCTCTGCTGATGGTCTTGAGCTTTGGCCTGAAGACATGTCATCAGAAGCAGTCCTTAGTCCTGAAAAAGGGACCGTCTTAGGGGAACTAAGCAATTAGGGGAATGTCCTGACAGAAAATAAGTTACATAACTTCACCAGAAGGTATCATGAAACAGAGGCAAGCATGGAGAAAATGGGGTTGAAACATACGCTCCCACTCAGTCAGATGGGCAACAACAGGGCACCACAGGGTCTACTGCAAAAGTGACAGCTTCTACCTGATAATCACCCGTGGCTATGTGAGCCTATGCTTGATCAGTAGAATGAGAGCATCCCAGGAAAATCTAAGGCATGCATTCACATTTAGGAAATACAGGTAGTTTTCAGGGTGAATATATGACAGCATACGTGGGTGAAAAGTAGAAATGACACAAGGTGTGGTTTCTTGAAATCACAACCTGCTTTGCCAGACCAAGTGGCTGACAGTGCAACAGGAGAGACTTGGTGGTTTCTGTGATTGCACAGATGCATTTATTTATTTTCAGGATGTCTGTAATTATAGATACAGTTATATTAAATTATTTAGCAATAAAACCATGGTTTCTGTATTGCTTCATAAAATACCCTCTGGGCCTCATTTATCTTTGTGCCAGGATGAATCCAATGCAGTAATTGCTGTACTGAGTAATAAAATAAAAACCCAGGAAATATTGCTTAGCCCATTTTTATTCTGGTTTATTCTCTGCATAGGCAGTAAAAATACGTTTAATCTTTGACACTGCTTCTTGGTTCTGTATGGCTGAGTGAGAATGGGTAATGCCAAAACACTTAGTGAGAAAGGTGTGACCCCTCTAAAGTTTCCTTTTAAAGCCAGAGCCTTCTTATCAGTAGGGTTTCCGTAAGTCTAGTAATTGCAGCAGCATTTCCCTGATTACCCTCTTCCTCTTAGTCTTCAGGGTGGGAAGGGAAGTTGCTTTCTTAGGAGGACTCTATGATGCTGGCTTCAATGTGGTTGACAGGATGATGCCAGAAGGCATCCAAGAGAATAAGTGACCACAAATTAAAGGCTTAGCAATTTCTTACCAACTTCTTCTATTCTGTCTTGTGTCCATCTCTTCCAGAAGTCCTCTGAACTGTGCGACAGTCCCCATATTTGTAACAGGTTCACAGAAAATATACTACTCCACATACCTGCAAAGGAAATTAGTGAACACACCGACACAAGAAAGTACAAAAAGATGTGGGATTTTTTTACCACTACTACAAACTAGCACAACCCCCTATATTCTGCAAGGCAATATCGTAGCAGCATTCAGTCTGTTAGGCCAGAAATATCCACCCTCTAGTTAACAGCTTTGTCCTACTCCAAAGTGCCTCTATACCAGGACAAGGCAGTACATCACCTTGAAGGTAGCAGATCCGGGATTCAGGGAGCTTTTTCAACATGCGTCCCATGAAGAACTCGCTTCCAAAATTCTCAGTGCGGATGAACGCACCATATTTCAGCAGCCCCACCTCATAGGGGGTGAACTCCACCCACTCTGCAATGGAAACACAAGGAGACACTTAGAGGGCTCCCAGGCTCTCAGCTGGGTGTGGAGAGATTGGCAATGAGAGCATAAGCCATCCTGACCTCTGCTTGCTGCTTTTACAAAGCCTGGCTTATAAATGACAGCTGCAGTACCAGGCAGCTGAGCTCTGGCAGTGGGAAGGCAGGAGCAGGTATGTGGGTCCGCCCATGGCACAGGGCACATGCAGGGAGCAGGGCAAGTCTCCAGCTCCTACACAGCCCCTGTGCATGCACCAGTCCAGGGTTCTCCAGCAGGCACCAGGTTTTGCTCCACTCTTGCATGTGCCACATCTAAGTAAAAAGTACTTCCTTTAAGATCATCACTTCCAGCTGTTAAGCTAATGCTGCCAAGTTCACCACTAAACCATGTACCTAATACCACATCTACACATCTTTTAAATACCACTACGGATGGTGACTCTACCACTTCTAGGAAGCCTGTTCCAATGCTTGACAGCCCTTTCAGTGAAGAAATTTTTCGTAATATCCAGCCTAAACCTTCCCTGGCACAACTTGAGGCCATTTCCTCTTGGACTATTGCTTGTTACATGGGAGAAGAGACTAACCCCCACCTTGCTACAACCTATTTCCAGCTAGTTGTAGAGAGTGATAAGGTCTTCCCTCAGCCTCCTTTTCTCCAGACTAAACAACTCCAGTTCCCTTAGACACTCCTCATAAGACTTGTAGTCTAGACCTTTCATCAACTTCATTGCCCTTTTTCTGGACACTGCAGTTAATGCAATTTAATTTCACTTGAATAATTTGGCTACATACAAAGAAAGGTACTCAGCTCTTCAGAAATGAGGTTTTTGTAAGAGGCTCATTATACTCTTTATGTGGGGCACTGAGGAAGATAGTATAAGTCCTTGACTTTCATGGGTGTCCTCTCCAAGTGCAGTTGCCTGATATAACTGCAGTGTGAGCAAAGACTGGCACAGAAATGTCATAGACTATAATCTCCTTTTCATTTGGAGGCTATTTCTTTTTCATCTTAACCATAAAAATTTGTTCTGAATGTCTTCTCCATCTCTTCTCCTTCTTCAGCTTCTTTTCCCCATGGAAAAAAAAAAAAAAAAAAAAAAAAAAAAAACAATGAGCCAAGGAAGATACTCAGTTGGGAGTAAGTTGGATGCTTTCCCAACCTGTATCATAACAATGTGGTCTTTCTTCATATTGAAGCTGTTACTGGGCAAAAACAAAACCCAGTATTTAATTCTCAGACACTTCCAATGCTTCTTATTGTAGGTAGGTCAGATAAATAAAAAATGCCATTTCTGCCTCTATTTTTATTGCCTGTATCTTGACAGTTGAATACTCATCTCTAGAAGCTCTTGCATGGAGGTGATGATTGTATCTCCAAAAAGCAACTAACACACAAGGGCTGTTTTCTCAAAGTTCTACGAAGCAGAGAAGAGTAAAACACAGGAATTCTTTTGCTGGTTTCAACCCCTCCAGTTCTGAAACATCAACCTTACCTTTGAAATCATTGGTGCTGTAGTTGTTCCGGACACTGACTGACACATAGATGGGCAGCGGGTTCTGGCCATCACACAGTGCTTCTCTCTGGTCCGAAAGTTTGTGGGGGTCTTTCTGGTTTTGAAGAAAAACAGTTACGTGAGGAGAGATGGTAACAATGCAGGGTGAAGTCAACAAGGCTCACAAAGAGACAAGGAGAGGGGAAACTACTTCCTGCATAGATGTCTGTACGTACTATAAAGTACTGCCTGGAAATGTAGGAGAAGGGGCAAGCTGTCCCTTAGGATGAGGAGTGCAGTGTGCAGTCCTTGCTCTACTGGGGCTGAAGGAAGCCCTTGAGCAAGCTGGCATATAATTTCCTTTCTTAATGCACAACAACTGCGGCAGAGACTGGAATTTGGCAGCAAATTATTTTCATTCCACCTGACTATTTTTATGGAAATGCATATTCTCCTTGGAGAGATTTGTAAGAAACAAAAAAATCTCATGAACTGCTGACAAATTTAAGAGCAGGCGGTTCTGGCAGATTAAGGAAAGGTTAATGGTTACATAGCTTTGTCAGCATTACTCAGAATGAAAGATGCTTGGCTAGATTGTGAGGGGGACCTCATTTATCTGAGATTAAAAAAGAGGCAGCTATCCAGCTTATACCTTTGTTTAATATGTAGCATTCCTCTCCACGTGTATTTATCTTCTGTTTACATATACATGATAATATATTTGCTTATAACTAAATAAATAAATAAACAAATGAAAGCAAAGTAATGGCTGAATGACTGCAGCATCTCTGTCCCCACTGGAGGACACACCTGTCCAGTCCTCAATCACTCAACCCTTCCCAATTTCCAAGTGACAAAGCACTCATCCTTGAATTCTGGTCCAGCTGGAGAGATAAGGGAGTGGACTGCTGTACTGTAGGGGTAGAAAGAACTTCAAATAATAGAAAAGCAAATTTGTTACTGCTTGTAAAAAAATCATATAACTTAAACCAACTACTGTCTGAGTAGTCCTTGCCAACAAAAGTAAAATATACATTTGCCTCCCATGTATCTGCAAATCAAATTACCTGTCAGTGGATGCAAATCACCAAGCACTGTAGCTGTTTGCTTTGCATAGTTGTCACACTGCTGAGATTACTTTGCTTGGCATTTTGAACTCTTTTTGCATGTATCATCTGCATCTCAGGCAGACTGCCTGAGATTGCCTTCAGTGCAGAGTTCAAATGGCTGCATCCACAAGCTAATTCATCAGCATGTAGATGCATTTCTCCCTAGGCAGACAATAGAAGAAACTAAGAGAAGCCTGAGAGTTTTCTGACATGGGGAGCTCCACTATGTTTCGAGATTCATTCTCTGAATGGACAGGCTAGTTTCCCCTTCCTTCCCTAAAAGAAAAATGTGGTTCTTTAAGAAATGGAAAATATATATACCCCATCATTTAGTAAGTACTCAATCATGAGTCCCCAAAGATCGATAAATGTTGTCCTGTATCCCTCCTCTTTCCGCTGACAAAGCTGCTTGTTGTAGTACTTCATGCGATCCGTGGAGAAACAGCCCATCTTGCATTTGGTTGCTTGTTTCTGGGCTTCACCAATATGTGAGTCTAGGTCCTTCTGCGACCAGTAGGCATCTCTGTATAAGGTGGCCATGGTCCTGGAGAAAGGTAGTACAGACAGCAAAAATTAAAAGCAGCAAAAAAAAAGGCTTGAAATATTCTATCTTTAGGGACAGAGGTTTACATCTAGGGAATCACTTCTGCTCATAAATTCTCTGGTTTTGCTGTTCCATCCAGCAGAAGGAACACTTGAGATTTTTTGTGACTGCTTCAAAGATGACCCTGAAGGGAAAGTGTTGGGTTTTTTTCAGTTATCCTGATTTTTTTTAAAAAAAACAACAAACAGAACTGGCAGCAGCTTAAGGGATAAAATTGACAGGTATGAACACAGGTACATTTCTCAAGCAGAAAATATGTATTTTCCTTGGTTGTTTTCTAGAACCACATTTCAGTTCATACCAGCTACTGTGTCTTGGCTTCCTATCACTTATGTTAATCTAATGCTATCACTATGCTTTATTTAATACCCTTCCCTATTTCACCAACCTTCTTTACATGGGAACTTCAGGTGTTGGGCAGTTGTAGGTCCTGCAAGCAGGCAATAGCACTGCACGTGGGAACTCAGTCCCAAACTGACAGATTTCAGGGGAAAGTGTGTGCTGTCCTGAAGTTTTGTCTTTGTGACCAGTTTGAAGGCAGAGCCACTCTCAGAAATTACTGGGAACAGCAACAACAACTGGAACATCAGTGGAAAGAAGAGGTGTGATGCTGTGGGCAGTCTTACATCTGGAGTAACTGCTTGCTTTGAAACCATTTTGACAAGAGTAGTTGTTAAATACATATTTAATTGCTGTAAATGTGGAGTTCAAAAGCACAGCAGAGAACTAACTGCTAGTCAAAAACTGGTGCATGAGGTCAAACTACTATTTAACGGTCTGTAACTGAGAAATAGATTGTTCATATGATGTTTGAAGAAAATCTTCTGATCTTCTTTATTTCAGAAGCTGCTCCCTTCAGCAACATCACCCTGAAAAGGCCTGGCCAAGCCTCCTGCACAAGCTGGCTTACCATGTGGTGCCAGAGAGCCCACTGATGTATGTTATACAGTCCAGGAGGTTTAATTTCTTGAGTCCTGAGAGACTGCCATATAGTCCTGTCATTGACTTCAGTCCTCCACCTGTGGTGATGATAGCCACAACGGGGACCTGTTGGACAGAGGAGGATGGGACATTCACACTGACAGTGTCCACCATGATGCCCTGGAGTGCCCCGTGGTCTGGGCATCACACCCAGCCCGCATCCTGATATTAGACCCTATGCCCTCTTTCAAAAAGAAAGGCTTTGAAATCAAGCAATGACTGCTGCTCCTGCTTCCTTTTGGATGGATGTGGGTTCCAAAATTAACCCAAACTTTGGTTCTTGCCCATCTCTAGGACAAATGGGAGAACAGATGGACAAGAAGCCATCCTTGTGTGGAGGCAACAAATATTTTCTCTACATATCCCACTGCTTTGCCACGTTTTTCTTATTTCACACACCTGCTACTACTGTTTGAAAATCCACTTGCCAGCCCCATGAGGAAACACGCTTAGTTCACAGCCACTGTTGTTAAGCTGTCCTCATCTATGTCATTATTCTCCATCATCATGAAGTTACTTTAAAATAAATTATGTTTATTTCAAGGAATTTCAAAACTGCAGGAAAGGGAAGATGTTCTAGGAAACACCCAGAGATTTTTTCTTATGCTTTCACAAAATGATGAAACTTGAACAAAGGAAGGAATCTTTGCCAAGCAATGCATTTAATATACACGCAGTATTTTTTAAATCAAGCCAGTTATAGCATAGGATGGCAGGGATGAACGCACTTCAAATCGAACAGATTCCAGATTGAAGTCATGAAGGTTGCAACTACTACAACTTGGCAGCAATAAAAAAAACCTTGGTGGCAGAAGCCAATGTTCTTAAAACACATGCATGAACTGTTATCCCCACAACCGATACATGTTGCCCATTTTGCTGACCACTTATCTAGAAGAATACATGAAGGCACTAAAAATTCAAGACCCACTCCCACAGACTCATGTACCTCACACTCCTGCAGATCATGTGGTAGGTGAAAAACATTTTTTAGGGCACTTGCTACATATCTCTTCCTTTTCTGCAGAAAAGTCACCTCCTCTGAACATAAGTCAAACCCAAAGCGCATGTCCAGGTCTTGGTGGCATGAACAATTACTAAGATAAAAACAGGCACATATATTACGTATCAACACACCCATAGCAATCTCTAGGACTTTGATCAAAGATAATCTGCAGCTCTGTTCATTTGAATTAGGGTGATGCAGTGTGACAGGAGTGAGACAATATTCTATTTTTAAAAGAGAACTCATTTCAGTTAGTAAGCTTAACTAGTGGCATTATATTCTGTTATTACTAACTAATGAAGAAAGAATGTACAGTATTTACAAATGAAAGAAAACATTAGAATATTCAAAAACTGAAAGAATTACAAATTTAGAAAATCTGGGCAACTGTTCAAAGTGAGAGTATTGATTCTTATTTCACCAGAAATTTTCTCATTCTAAATCTAGAATAAGACCCTGTTTTCAAACGTTGGCATTTCATACGGGAAGGGAACGTCCCATTTTAAGCAACTAGATTGGGAATGCACCCCCCTCTAGTGGTGAGCGGTGCTCGGGAGGAAAATCCATCCAGCCCTAGATAGATGGGGATGGGTCACCGAATTTAGTGGGGCGGGATTTCATCCTCCCGCTGCTCTGATCTTTCTGCAGTTGCACAAGCTGTTTCATGGGTCAATGCTGGCAGTTGCATTTCCCACCAACCTTGACTCAAAAACTTATAAAGCTTTGTATTCCTCAGAGAAATACTTCATTTCATTCCATTCCTGAAAACTCCACCGTTGTAACTTATTTCCCTGGGCATTCGTGCACTTCCACTCACTAACCTCCCTCCTGTCTCTTTCTTCCCTGGCACCTACCAGACCTCAGTGGGCAAGAGACCTGGTGTGGTGTCTTCAGGCCAGAGCTATCTGTGGATGCCCTGGACAAGCACTGTAAAATGGCAGGGTTTGGTTTTTATTTCCATCACAGAACTTCTCTCTTCTACTGAGTCTGTAATTTCAATGAAAACTAGTAGAGAAATTTATGAGATTTCTCCACCATCAGATTTGGATAAAATCAGCCAAATTACTACAACTGTATTTGTAAATTAAGACATTCAAGGAAAAGTGAATCATGTGGAGCTGCAAAAGCCAGTTTCCATTGTAAATCAAGATATAAAAAAAATTGGTTGTTAAGTTTTCTGGAAGTAAAATAAATAAATGAGAAGCATTTTTCCTGTTCTAGAATAACACTGATTTTCCTGTTGTCATTGATCACTTGCCTTTCTGAAACGAATGATAGAAAATTCTTTTTGAACTCAAAATTGAGTTATTTTTCCTTTTATTTCCTAGTCAGGCACACACACTAAAAAAAGATTAGCTCACTCAGTTCAGTGTGGTATACGCGGGTATGGATAACATTAAGCATCTTCATGTTTACTGATGAGTATTAATGAGTATATCTATAGGTATCAAATCACTAGCCACGTGGCTACCCGAGTTTCTACTTAATATAAAGCATAACAGGACTTAACAATATACAAGGTTTATTGTTATTAAATACTGACAGTTAAGGAAAAAAAAAGTTCATAATTTCTGACCAACTGTAATGTTTACTCTGTCTATTCAGTTTTTTGTCAGCTTTGTCCTTTTTGTGAATTTCAGAGACTGTCATTGATAAAAAATAATATTCTGTGGTCAGAAAGGGTAATGCTAAAATAAATACATGTTTAATAGCATTTATTTTTTGAACCACAATCTTACTGGGGCTAATTATGTATCATTTATTATTAACATATTTTAAGTTTTATCCAAATAATGTTCTAGGCTTCAGGCTGAGAATGCCTGCTGATGTCTTTTCCATGTGGCTGAACAATATCAAAATCAATAACCCAAGTCTTTAGGAATAGAAGAAGATCTCTTACCACCTTAGTGCTCTCACATTCAAGTCAAATCTTTTCTCCTGGAAAACAAGAATGTGTAGTGCAATTTTTAAATTTTCATTTTAACATTTCTTTTTTCCCATTCTGTCTTGGGGTCTGACAATTGCAAAGCTAAATGTCTGAGATCTCACCATATATTTCCAAAAGCATTCACTTATCCTTAGTGGAAGATCCCTATCCACAGATCCGAAATGCCTCCAGGCTGCAGAAACCATTAAGAACCTGGATATGGGCGGTTCCTGAGACTCATGTAATAGGTCCCATTTCCTGTGTTATTCACAAGCTTTCTGTAGCATCCTGAATTACTGGCTTCTGTATATTTCCTGCTTTTTATGCTCTAACACACAGCAGATCTTGGACATCCTGGCCACAGCCTCACAGCAAGGAGACTGCAAGTCTGCATTTGCTTCTGCCATCTTGAAATTCTTATTACACCCTCCATATTAGCTGACAAAAACCACTATGTTCTGAGAGAATGTTTTAATGACCCTGAAATCTAATGTTCTCCTTCTTCTTCAGAGCATAACAATTAATAATTGAATAAGATTATCCCTAATAATCTGGGTATCTGTAGATGTTTCTTAGAAGAAACACTTTAAAAAAAAAAAAAAATATATATATAGTAAGGATCCTGTTTTTCTATTAATTTCATTCAAAATTATACAGCACATACATCTATTTAATGCAATATTTTTTAAAATCCATACATGGTGGCCACTATTTTCAGTATATTTTAATATTCTATCCTTTGAAGCACATGATTTAATAAGGGCAGGCTGATTGACTTTTTCCTAGCTTTTGCCTAAGGAGCAACTTTCAGTTTGGACCTTATAAAATATATATATAGTAAGGATCCTGTTTTTCTATTAATTTCATTCAAAATTATACAGCACATACATCTATTTAATGCAATATTTTTTAAAATCCATACATGGTGGCCACTATTTTCAGTATATTTTAATATTCTATCCTTTGAAGCACATGATTTAATAAGGGCAGGCTGATTGACTTTTTCCTAGCTTTTGCCTAAGGAGCAACTTTCAGTTTGGACCTTAAGCGAAGGAGGGGTGAACAAGTCTTTGGGTAAACAGGGAGAGAGGTGCTGAAGGAATCATTGTATTTTCTTACATCCTTGTTGATTTCTGTATCCACTACTGGCATGTAACGGAGACTAATGGAGGGATAACATGCTGCTGTGGAGAAAACAGCTGGAGAAATGAAGCTTTTGTTTGTTCAAGGTCTGAGAAATAATCAGAGCATTTCTGACCCTATTAGCAGCCATCTGGGACAATACTATGGAGAATGATTTCTACTTCTAAGAGCTGAAAGTGATGCTCACCTCTGCAATGGTTGTTTGTGTTCCTATGGGCAGTGAATTCAGCATCACCACTGGGGAGCCCGTCTCTGTACTGTACTTACATCTCCACTGGGAAAACAACATGCTTTAGGACAAAAACAGCAATGGATTTACCCTCTCCCCCTCCTCCCACTTTCTAGAGAAGCACTCATGGTCAGTTCATCATTAAGGTCACTTCCAACATACAGGGTGGTAGTGTCTCTTCTTTGGCAACATGACATCCAGTGTTGGCTCCGCGTACTTGATGTAGTGGAACTTGGTGAGACAGGAAGGGCTGACCACTCCATCGGGGCCCAGTGTGATATCCCGTGTCCCTTCAAAGGAGCCCTTCACTGTGAGGGAAAGCTCTTTCTCTAAAAAAAAAGCAGAACAAAGGTCTTGAGAAATGTCACTGTGATTTATCCGGAAAATTGAGCAGGTAGCAGGGCTGTAGAGTCTGGACCAAAGCTTTGTCTAGTGGAAAGCACCCTGAAGGGAGCACTGGTAGCAAAGGCAATGGAGCAAAGCAGATGCTTTTTTTGTAGGAAGGGGGACTTTGAATGTTCTCACTGTTACATAGAACTGGGATTTGATCTTTAATGCAGGTCTAATAGACCTTATTTACATATACCTCTAGGAGTACAAGATGCAGTCATCAAAGTCTACAACAACCTAATGTGTTCACCTCATGTTAACAGCACTGAATACTGTAAATACTGTTTATTCCACTAATAAATTACACGAACGGGGCATCCTCTCATCAGTAAGCAAGCCAGTGTTGGCAAAGAGATAACAAAACAATAAACTTACTTGATTTTTGCTGTGTCTTCTCCGCCACTTCAACTTCCAAGCAGCAAAGTTCACGACACTGTAAAAGACAGAGAACAGGAATCTGTAAGATTGTCACATTCCAACTTTGTTACAAGGAACTGTGAAACAGTCAGCTTTTAAACATGTCAAGTTACCTGAAGTGCCTGATTCCGTGGCATTTATGGGCTTCTGCCCAGTAGCCACTAAGAAATAGTAAAAGCTTTGGAGGGAGTTGTAGAGCATCCTCCAGTGACAATGACATGTGATTGGGTACAGTAAGAGGGAAATACAAAGGAAGACAATCAGGAGCATTTTCAGGATAGTAAGATGATGCAAAGGGTTAAACTGGGAAAAACATAAATGAAAGAGACATTAAGAGGCAGTAGTAGAAGAGGTTTTTTGAAGGAGCATAGCTATTAACTTTTAGGTTTGTTTTTTGGGTTTTTTGTTTAGTTTTTTTTATGGCACTCACTCTTCTTTCACATAATGTAATTTTAACAGGTCAATGCTGAGCTTACCCACTAAGCATGACTCATGTCCTAGAGGAGGAAAGGGCCACTGGGTAGGTTATCAGTAAGTGGCTTCACAGTCTTTTACAAGTGTGCTTTGACAGACAGCAGCACATTTTTTTAAGGAATAGTGGTATCCGAGGAGAGCTGTGTGTGTGTGTGTGTGTGTGTGTGTCTGCAGATTGTCGAAATACAGGACAAATGAGAAATCATGGGATATCAGCAATTAACACAGTAATAAAATATCCCACTATCAAAGAATCTAAATAGGAAAGAAGAAAGAAAGAGAAAAAAATTACCTACTGGCTTCTCTAACCCCCACCTTCTCTTCCCCGTTAAATTAAGGAAACAATTATAGATATTTTTTTTTAAGTCACATACCACTAGGACTCCATTGGTAGCAATGTTTTCATAAGGACCAGAACTGGGAAGCAAAATGAAAAACATGGATTTTTTAGATGAAACAAATACCCACTCAACCTTATCCAGGGCTTTGCCCTCTCTCCCCATTTTAAACAATGACCAGAGGAACACCAGCAGGTTTGTAACAAGTTCCTTTCCACGTTTGCTAGGACTGAGCACTGCTCTGAGGGGAGCAGTGTGGGGTGCCTCTGTACCAGAGCTAAGCAATATGTGCGAGGGTTACTTTTTTGGAGTGCAATCTCAGGATCATCTAAAATGGAATCTGCCTTTGGGCAGTCAAATTCATGTAATGTACATGTATTTAAGCTGTATCATATTAATACAGAATCACAGAAAAATCATGGTTGGAAAGGACCCCTGAGATCACCAAGTCCAACCATAGAAAAAAAAAACAACACAAAAACCACCAAAACCACACACAAAAGAAACAACCAAAACCACAAAACCAAAACAACACCCAAAACCCAAAACACAGACACTCACAGAAAAAAACCCACACCCCTAAAAAACCCACAACACAAACCCTACAATCTCTGCTACTAGAGCATGCCCTGAAGTTCCTCTTCTACACATTTCTTGAACACATTCAAGGATGATGACTCCACCACCTTTCTGGACATTCTGTTCCAGTTCCTGATCACTCTCAGTATAGAAATTCTTCCTAATATCCAATCTAAACCTCCCCTGCTCTGACTTCAGTCTATTTTCTCTGATCTTGAATACACCAGCATTATCCCTGTTGAGGTGCCCAGTTCTATGTATTTCCTGATATGCAAATACAAATAAAGGAGCACAAGGCAGAGGGTACAATTACATGGGGATAGCGAGGAGGGGGAAAAGCTTTTCAGATAATTTTTGCTGAAGTCAGGAGATGGTGTGAGGTTCTGGTCGTGGCTCCCCACTAGTTTGAGGGCTGACCTTAGGCTGGTCACTTTATTTCTGCCATTTCTTGATTACCTTGTGGCAACAAAGAGACAAAAGTACTGATTCAAATGGACCACAGGCTGATCATGCTGGAGGAAAAGCCCTGCACTAGAGCTTCCAACATGTTGTAGTTGAGTTGGGCAGAAAGAAAACGGAATTACTAAGACCAAAACAGTTCTGCAAGGAAAAATTGGAGGAGTCAGAGATACACTGGAAAACTAATCAGGATGGTTCAATGTTAGGAGTCTGTCCAACGCATAACTCAAAACAGGCATGGGAAGATTAGCAGATATGTGTGCACACACAAGCACATGTACACCACACTCAAAATGTTTTCTGATATGTCCCCAGGTAGACAAATCCAACATTGTGGATAGAAGACACAATGCTGGGAGTTGCATATTTGAAAGCATCTAAACTATGGAACAAGCTGACTGGAGGGATCAGCCAGCTGTCTGAGACTGCAGTGATGATGTAGGAGAATTTCAGCACAGAATTTCTACAGAAATCCCACAAAGTGTGACTTCTAACAGTATTTCTTCTTAGCTTTTAATGATTTGTGCATTTTTTAAATAATACTTACGCGGCCTCCAATTTGAATTCAACCTCTAGCTCCTCCTTAGCCTGAAAGCAAGAACAAGAAATAAAATCAAGTAGCTACATAATGCTTTCTCCCTTGTCTAAATCCAGGTTCCTGGTATGCAATATTGAAGTAATTGGCTGCAATGCACAGCCTGTGGTATGTATTTCAGACTAGAAGATCTGAAAGAGTATTTCAAAGCATAAAGCTTCATGACTCCTTCCTCAACTCCTTCCTTCTTCAAGGTATCATCAAAACAACCTGTAATTTTATCTCTTAGTGTGAAGCTGCTCCAGAAAGACAGTTTGCAACTTGCTTGGTCTTCTGAAGTCTACCTTTTTTCTCCTAACTATTCCTGGCACTGTCTTGACATGACTTACTGCCTTTGCTTTTAGCTTTAAAGTTAAAGATACTTTCTACCCATTGCTTTAACATAATAAATAGGTACTGGTATTATTGAACGATTCAGAGTTACAGCAGTGCAACTCTCTGTAAGGCAGTGTTGGTATCTATGAGGTAGTTGTGTGTGACCTAGTTTGGGTACTAGAAGCAGTCTGTCCATGGTAGCAAGAAGTTGCATGCAAGACATTTCACTGATCTCATCCACAGATCCCAAAGGGAATCAGGGCTCTTTTACCCATTCCATAGATCGGAAATCTAGAAACTGAGTATATCACTCATTCAGGGCTCCAAAACCACACTAATTCTGATAGTTGAGTCAGCAGGCTCAGCCCTGGGTGACTTATCACTGCAGAGGATAGTACTGGGATACACACAGGGGCAACTTCAGCTTTGCCTTTGGGATGAAAGTAGATACAATCCAAGGGGATGGGGTAGTGGCTATAAATTACATGGGGAAAAAAAAAATTACAAATTATTCACCCTGCAACAGCTGTGCAGCCTTGGTATTGCTCAAAGATAGCTCATGGTCAGACACCTCCTCTACCTGCCACACTGTTTCAGTCAGTATGCTCTTCAATAATTTATAAAAATACTGGCAGTATGCTCTCAGGCTCTCAAACCCAGATTTTTTACCACAATTTTTATGGTTGTATTTTGAATAGCAATTAATGTACCCCTTATTGGGATAAGTCATCCATGATGGATTCAGAAAGCTCACCCCAAGACACTGAAAGTGTTGTGTAACTCTTCACGCGTTTCTTAGTTGCTTTATTTTTTCTCTCACCTCTGAGCTCGGCTTAAAATACAAGATCACTGTTCTGTCAATTGGAAGTTTAGCAGTATCAAAGAGTGCACAGAGGAGATGGTCATCTGGAGTAAGCAAATCCTCATCATACACTGTCAGCTCCAGCACATTCTGGAAAAAGAGGGAGAAGAGGGTCTTGTAGTTTCTACAGCCTGAACATCATTAGCTCTAGAGAAGGAATGCCCCTTTTGGAAAAACAGTGTAATTTGAAAATTAATTCTTGCCTAGTTCAGTTTAATTGTTGTAACATGAGTAAAACATTGGCTATGCCTACATGAGAGCTTAGTTAACTCCCAAATTCTGTCGTATGAGTCTATAGTTTCATAAAACTTCAATATCTAGCTCAGTTTCTGACCCTCCTAAACAGCACCATCAAACACACACAAGAACTCAGTTATCTCTGCTATTCAACAGTTTGAACAGCCCCTTATCATGTTCCATCCCTTAAACAATTCCTGACCACAGTTCAGAAGATAGATAGGAGCCACCATACACCAAATCTTCAGGCTACTTGATGCATACAGCTTTGGCTCCTTACCTTGACCTGACTCTGGAGCCTGAAGTAGAATGTCTCATTCCACACCGGATTGTTGGAGTTTCTCACGGTTTTAGTGCGGGACTTTTCACACGTCGCAGTCGGAAGCCACAAGGTCACGTAGCAATCAGCCTGGCTCACTGGGTAAGGAAAGAGGCAAAACAATTGTTCATGTGGCAAAGCCAGTAGTGCTGCATGACACTGGAAGGTTACTGTGCGGTACTGGCAGCCGGTATTTAAAGGCAGCAATGCCTGATGTAATGTAACTGTTTTCAAGATATCCTTCTGAGACGGAAAAAGCACAGACCATAAGATGACCTAGAAGTGAAGGTGGTTTCTATCCTTGTGCGAGTTACAGACAACAGCAATGTTGTGTATGAAAGAAGGTGAGAATTTCCTCTTCTAGTCAGACACTTTCTTCAGTTTCTCAACCAACAGTGTTCATGTGTGCATGCACACACACTCTAACCCTCAGCTGCTGTTTGATGAAAGGGGCCTGGGAGCCTCCTCCACCTTTTGAGAACAGCTGCAAAATGTCTCTATTTCTGCCTTGCCTTCAGTGACTTTCTTGGTGAGGTTTTGTGAAAGCAGCTGCAGAACTACCCCTGTTGTAGGAGATGGCAGAGGCTTCCTCCAGAAAGAGCTACTTATATTAGACTGTTGATCTTTACTAATTGTCACCTCCAGGAAGAGAGAGGTCAGGTCTCTCCAAAAATGCGTCAGAAGAATGTTAATGAAGGATATTCCAGCACATTTATCAAAGACACCTAAATTGAAGTCTATTTCTAATTGTTGTATCCAAAAATGTCCTATGCTCTGTGCTGGAGGAATGCAACGTTTCTTCGTGTGGGTTATGCAAATACTTCAGCACCTTGGGGTTCTCTCTTACACAATTCTTAACAAGAAAATTATCAAATATCATGTCATGCAAAAAGTAACTAACTTTGAGAATGGACATCCTTCAGTATGAGCCTTTTAAGAAAGACAAGTGATAGTAGCAGTAAATGGAGAGGACCCTTCAGCAGCAGGTAAGGACTCTGCAGATCAGGGGAACAAGAGCTTTCACATCAACTTGTAGTGAAAGGCAAAAACTTGCCTGGGTGCAACAAGAGCTTCTTTTTTCCTTTTCTTTCTTTCTCCACCATGTTTTACCCTACAGACATTGGCTCTGTCTCTAAGTGGGTGGAGGCTGCATTGTATGTTGAAGCAAGTGTATTTATTCAAAAAAGCTTGCTGCTTTCCTGTCTAAGTAAGAATGAAGAACTGAAATTCAGAACTGCTTGAGAAATTACACAATGCATTGTGAAACGTAACTGCCACCTTTTAACTTTATAATGCAGAAACTGAACAGCATACTTAATTCTGTAAAATTTTTGCTTAAAACAATTGTGGAGAAATCAACACATTCCTGCAGGGTCAAAAAACCAGCATTCCTCTGATGGAAAAATTTCTTTGGAAAATATTCAGCAGGCCCTAGTCCTCTCCCTCTCCTGCTCTCTTCCACTGTCTATATCTTATTTGGGGTTAAAAAAAAAATAATAAATTAGTTTTTGACAGCAGCTTAACTGTCCTTTTCTGGTGTTATACATTATACTTTAACACACTTCTGTGTCCCCACCACTGTTATCTCTTAGCTGCTTCCCTGTATTTTCTTCCTGACTGTGTTATTTGAGAGGTCATTTCACCTCCAGTATTAACTTTTGCCCCTTCTCTTCCCTCCCCACACCCATCTCCCTCTCCCTCCCAAAACAAAATCCTGAAGGGAAGGAAAAGCGTTGCTATGTGCTGCCTTCCTGCTCTGTGTTCAAGCCCACAGGTGGAAACAGAAATTACCCCAGTAGCATCTGTTTCCCTCACACAGATGGCACCACAGACTGATGCAGCTTTGCAGACTGATGACTCCAAGAATTGTGATTCCCAGGGATGTCTTTTCACTTCAAACTTTTTGTTTGCATACTGTATCTCTTTACCTCCTGCTCTCCTTACACCAATGCCCATGTTGCACTAAGGCTTGCAGGGTATACCTAGGTCTTTACCATTGTGGTGGGTACAGATAAACAACAAGCAGCATGAAAAGCCCTACAATTTAAGAAGGTCCTTGAATGCATCCAGTGATGCCAGGAAGGCTGGAAGGCATGTCCTCTAAGGAGTGGCTGAGGACTTTGAGCTTGTCTAGTTTGGAGAGAAGGAGGCTGAGAGGCCACCTCATGGCTCTCCACATCTTCCTGAGGAGAGGAATGTGCTGATCTCCCTGGTATCCAGTGACAGGATGTGTGGGAATGGTTCAAAGCTGTGCCATGGGAAGTTTAGACTGGACATTCAGAAGCATTCCTTTACCAAGAGGATGGTCAAACACTGGAGCAGGCTTCCTAGAGAGGTAGTGGATGCCCAAAGCATGTCAGTGTTTAGGAGGCATTTGGATGATGCCCTGGATAACATGCATTAACTTGGTCAGCCCTGAACTGGTTAGGCAGTTGGACTTTGTAATTGTTGTAGGTTACTTACAACTGAAATAGTTCTATTCTATTCTATTCTATTCATAAACAATGCAGAAAGACTATGCACAGATGATGCATGTTGCTGCATGCTACAAGGAGACTGACTGCTAACACTGAAAAAAACATTAGCTGTTCATTCCAAATTTCTCCCTAGTAAGGGCAGATCCAGTCACCATGGCCAGTCTGCTTTACATATTTACCTAGCTTAGGCACATCAGTATCTCTCTGAAGGAGGAACAGAGTATCTCATGTGCACCTTTTCCTTGTAAAGGAAGTTGTCTGTATTTCATAGAGACAGCTCTGTCTTTCATGGACAGAGTTGATTCAAGAATAACATTCAAGGCCGCACTTATTCTGTCTTAAGACACCATTTTAACTTCCTGCTATTTGCAAATTCCAGCATTCAGTCTATGCGTTTCCAGGAAGCATGTCTGTCTTGGACTGGGCATTTTGGGATAGTCTCATCTGAAAGAATTTAGATATTTTTTTTCCAAGGATGAGACAGAAGAAAAACATTAGATGTTTTCATGTTAAAAAAGAAATTATTAATAATTTTACTGCCAGATAATAACCCTTCTACACCGTGCTCCAGAGCAGAATCATAGAATCAAAGAATCATCAAGGTTGGAAGGGACCTCAAAGATCATTAAGTTCCAACCCTCCTGCCATGAGCAGGGACCCCTACCACTAGATCAGGTTGCACAAAACCTCATCCATCCTGGCCTGGAAAACCTCCAGGGATGGGGCATCAACAACCTCCCTGGGCAACACATTCCAGTTCCTCACCACCCTTATAGTGAGGAATTTCTTCCTAATATCTAAACTAAATCTCCTCTCTCTCAGTTTAAAACCATTACCCCTTGTCCTGTCACTGTCTTCTCTGATGAAAAGCCCCTCTCCAGCTTTCCTGTAGCCCCTTCAGGTACTGGAAGGCTGCTATTAGGTCTCCCCGAAGACTTCTCTTGTTTAGGCTGAACAGCCCCAACTCTCTCAGCCAGTCTCCATAGCAGAGCTGCTCCAGGCCTTTGATCATCTTGGTAGCCCTTCTCTCAACTGTTTCCAACTGGTCTATATCTTTCTTGTGCTGAGGAAACAAGCTAATTCTAGAGCAGTACTGCACAAGATCCACCATCTGTCATTCAGACAATGCCAGAATAAGGATCTCCCAAAACAGAATTATGCAGAGTCATGTTTTTAAAATGTTTTTAAAGTAATTCTGAATGACTACTGCATGACTTCAGGTTTCTCATTGAATATCAATGACTGTTGGCTGGCTGGCAAAATACTCTGTTCTACTGATGTGATTCATCATTCTTGTATCTTAACTATACTTTGAGATACAAAGCATATCAAACAATCCTTAATTAAATGAGTAGATGTAGGCAAGCTAGTCAGCTGTATATTTAATGTATAACATTGCTTCAGTCCTGCTTGCACAATCTCTTTCTACAACCTAGTTATTTATGATTTTGTTGTAATGCCTGAGAAGATCCTTGAGTCTTTGATGAAACCTTTCTGTATTATTGCATCACCACACGTGTGCCACAGCCACGGACTAGGAGGGAGGTACAGGCACAGAAAGTGCTACCTAATGATACAGACAAAGATACAGCTGATACAGCCCTTACTTGGAGCTGTGACACAGGTACATCCTCTGATATAACTTCCAGAAAAACATGTAACAGCCTCAGGTTAAGATGGGAAAGGCACTGCATTATGTCTGTGAAACAGGAGAATCAACAGAGACAGCAGAATTACAGAATTTCCCTCCCACGCTCATCCTAGAGCTCGTTGCAGCATCCTGTCATAGGTGGTCATGCAGCTGTATTGATTCAAACAAAAGAGTTACCCTGCCTATTTTGTGTGAAATGCCTCTTCTCACTGCGCATGTGGGCAGTCCATATCTTTTAACAAAACAGTGTTTTCCTTTCCTGCTCCCTCCCTTCTCAACACTTTCCTGCTGTGTGACTCACACTTTTGCACACATCCCAGACTCCTGTGTGAGTGTCAGAATGGACAAAGCATCCAGCTCTCCATCAGCATGGTTTCTGACAATCATTTCAGAGTAATTAATTATGGCATTAGCCTGCTGTTAATGATTTTAGAAATTTTTTTTCTTGTTCATTTCATCTGCCTCAGAACCAAGACTGGAGGGATGAAAAGGTTTGCTCCTACCAGCCACAGTTCCCAAGGCAACCCAATGGCAAAAGTACCCCTCACTTTTGAAAACACAGATGTCATCTTCTTCATCTAGCTGTGTCAGAAGCTCTCCTTTCTTTGGGAGAAAGTACTTAGACTCAAAAACTCATTGGAGTCTTAAAACCAACCAGAAAGCACAGGAATAACGTTCAATGAAACAGCAGCAAACAGCAAGGACTGACCTGGTTTATAACAATTAGTTTATATAAACATTGGGTTATTTCAGAGACACTTGGAAAATGTTGCTATATGACTATAGAACAAAACTTGTTGCCCATAACCTGAGATACCACTAAGAATGGAAATACTTACAGTTGTCCGCTCGCTGGAGATTGTTCATCCGGATGATCCTTACAGTGAGCAGGTAGCAGGGAGAGGATTCTATCTGGAGAAGGACAGTACAAAACAGAGTATCAGTAAGACTTCAGTGGGGAAAAGCATCAAATATGAAAATGAAACAAGTACTACAAAGCAATAATTACCAGCCAATACAGTTGGTAAAAATTGCGTCAACTGTCTTACAAGTCTGCAGATGAAAATCTGCAACATAAGCTTCTGCTATTAAAGAAGTCTTAGTTAACATTTTATATACTTCTCTGTCCTTTTACTGTATTACAGTCTGGACTGCTCATCATAGCAGAGAAGAAAGGGATAAATCCCTGTCAACTGACACTGTCTGTGTGATGCTCACAAAACCACTTCCTCTAAAATTGCAGAGTACAGCTCTACAACACAGCTACAATGAGTCTCTTGAAAAGAGTAAATGCACTGGTGGAGTTGTCAAAATATGGTCAGCCTTGCTCAAAGTTACAGTCAATCCCCTTAGTAACCACCTGTGATGTTCCATCACATTGAAAAGGACACTGTGGAGAATATCTGTTGTTGCTGGCAAAACACAAACTACCCCTCTCAGAGAGTAGGAAAGCATAGATTTCTTTTTTCCCTTTACAATTGTATGGGGAAAACACTTAACAGTAATCTGAGGTTTTGTAAATCACAATGGTGAGATAAACCAATGACTGAGAATTGTTTCCAGAGGATTTGGGGGTAAGGAATTAGGTACAGGTTGCCTTGGGGGAAAAGTGATGAACAATACCCACCTCTAAAGAACCCCTAAGATTGTAAGTGCTTTACTTTCTTTGGTCCCTTTGAATGTCTCAGCCATAACTTTTTATAAAACAAGTCTCTACAGGTTTTGTGACTGCAGGGACCTCTTCCTATTTATTATTAGAGGATAATGTGATTTCCTTCTTCTAAGGAAGGCAATATCCTGCTGGCTCATTCCATAAAGCTGTCTCTGGCTCAGACCTATCTGCTAAAGGATACTCTGACAAAGCCAATAAATAAATCAACATTTCCTGTGGCTGTGACACACAGTCATTTCCTCACACTCCTAGAAACATTTCCACCTGCAGAGGTGGTTGCTGCAGAGCCCTCCAAATCATTCCTTTTGACAACTACTATTTTAATCAGCTTATTTCCCCTCATTTAGAAGCATCTTTCTATTTATATAGCACTTCAGAGACTTCCTAGGATGACTATAAACAAGCAGACAAAATAGATGTTAAGGCAGATAAAGAGAAGCTGGAAGATCCTCACTTAAAACAATATGTATAATGTTGCCAATTTATTTTTTTTTTCTAAGAGAACAGAGCAAAAAGGATCTTATTTTCAGATGGAAAGACAATCAGGCCTCCTTTGTCACAACAAATTACTTTTCCAATTTCTGTTTAAAGTCTTCTCCTTCCTAACACATCACTTAATGTTAAAATGTTTTCCCTGAGATTTTGCTGCTTTCACCCCTCCTGTATATGCCTCAAGAATTTGTAGTTTTCTTCCTTTTTTAGTGCTTCAAAAATTCACCCTTAGCAATCCACCCAGCTTCTATTTCAAGCATTCTCAAGGGAGACAAAGCATAACAGAAGCTACAAAATTTGCGAACAACAGCTGGTGGAGGGGTATGCCCTCAGAGCTACCCCATGCAAGGACACTGGCTCACATTTCCAAAACAGTACAGCCATATTAATACAGCTCTCCACCCAGTTAATTAACCCTTCTTCTCAGCTGGGCAATTAGCAAAGGTGGATCAGCACACTCACATGTTAGGAATGAGCTTGGGCATCTCAGCGTATGCCCTAGAAGGCAGAAACTCATCGTTTAGTGGGATCTGCATAAGCATGGGGCAATTCTTGCAGCCGTTTGTCTCTGGAGATTGCACAAGGTGCTGCCAGCTCCTGGATCAGCTCCAGCTGCACTTCCGCAGGCAAAGGGCATTGCTTGAGTGAGAACCCATGGATTCCATATTTGCAAAGCAGTTTAAGATTCTTAGATAGGAGACATTAAGGATGTACAGTGGGTTGGGGTTTTTTTAAATTATCGTAACATGGTGTCTGCCATCTGATCACCTATCTCCTTGTTCCCATGTAGTGACTTTCTAACGTCTTGGGCAGATTTCCCCGTCTGGCAGGGGGGAATCAATTCTCAGAGAAAAGCTTTCACAAAAAAACTTACTGAAGATTCACACACCAAAAACAAACAAACAAACAAATAAATAGGTAGATAGATAGATAGATAGATAGATATGGGTATTAGTGACTTCACAGAAGCTGGACACCAGCAGGATCTGTGTCTGCACTGCGGGAGAGGCAGGTGGCACCACAGCCACCCGAGGTGCTCGCTGTCCTGGCAGTCCCGGCACCTGCCAGGAGAGGCAGTGAAGGCAACAGGGAGACCAGAAACCAGGTGGTGATTGGGCCTCACTGGTTGGACTGCTCCGAGGAGGATTTGCTATTTTAATTAATCCCAGTAACATACTAAACAAAAGAAATGTATTTACATAGCAACGGTGACAACCACAATGTGTGCTAGGGTCTAGTTAAACAAAGAAAATAGCAGCTATACATGCATAAAGGGAAGAAGATCTGTTATTCTGTTTACCTAAAACCTATATGATGTCTTTAACAAAACAACAACAACAAAAAAAGGCTGCTGCTATGTCATGTTCCAGATGTACAGAGAGGTTTCCACCACAGCCTTGAGGGGTGGAAGACCCCAAGCAGTGCCCTGCCTTGAGGCTAACTAGGACATCCTACAACAACCATTTAGTGCTGTCACATTGTATCTCTGCTTTTGATTGACTCAAGACTAACATAGTCGCTCTGTGGCTGTTTCAGTTATTGTCAGTCTGTCAACTAGTCTTCAGTTCAATGTTTCCCAAATTGTGCTTCATGTACCTGGGTGCACAACAGTTGCATGCAGGATGCCAGTGCACCACCACAGAGCACACTGCTAGTTTCTCTGCACTCCCAGGGAAACAAAGATTAACTGGGATTTTCAAAACAACAGCTCTATCAAATGGACCTCATAGTCTCTTCTTCTGATTTTCCATCACTTGTCATGAAGAACAACATTGTGTGTATGATACTTAGCACCAAGTTACTATGTTGGTGGAAGTAAAGGATTCCTCTGCCATGTGAATGATTCCAACTTTCTCCCACTCCGATGAGTAAGAATTTGAAAACAGAAATTTCTCTGTCATGAGCACTCTGGGTATGTAGGCTGTCTGCATTCCTGGCAGATTTATGCCTTGGCAGGTCTATTCCAACAGTCTATAAGGTCACACTTACATTCAGATGTAGGTATGTGTGGCATGCATCCATCTCGAGAAACACTGCTGTAAATTACTTCACTAGTTTAGCTGTATAATGCATCCTGTCACAGCACAAGTGGCTGTGGAGCTACAGAATGACAGCACTCCTTAAGGAGATGAGAGTTCATGAGACCAGAGCACGGCTATTCTTCTTTACCTTTTTATACTAGTTTTTCTCTTGGCATCTTTCCTCAGCCTCTAGGCTTCTTCATTTAATAGACTCTTCCAGCATGGGCTATTGTTAGCAACATATTCCCAGCTTGCAATATCAATGGTATGGATATTCACCACACCACCATGCCTACCGTACATTACCTCAGATTTGCAATTCCTCAACAGTACAGTCAAAAGTATGCTGGGTCAATGCATATTTTGGTTTATCATAGATATTCAGTTATTTCAGTTATTATTATTGTTGTTGTTATTATCATTATTCAGTTATTATTGTTTCAGTTATTCAGAATATTGTAGCTGTCTTCCCAAAACACTGATCCAGAGAGGAGAATTTACTCTTGAACTTCCAGGGGCAGCCAACACATGTCAGACTTGATTGTTGCCCTTTTGTTCTAAACAATCATAAACTAACAGAAAAATAATGTCAACATCCTGAAATTTATCTTCAGAATGTGTGATAAAAACTGTATCAGCACCAAAAAGCAGCTGACCTCCAAGCAGGTGCTCAGCTGTTGCTATTCTACATCAAATGTGGAATGACTTCCATGTGGCCTCTTGAGGATGTGGCCATTATCATGCTGAAAGAAAAATTGTCACTGGGAAGCAGAGAAAATTATATGCCACGGTTTGCTGGTACCATTACCTGTTCCAGTGCAACCTCACTGCAAGCTATTCCACAAGCCATCCTGCTTGTGGAAATCAAATGAGATTTAAAAATATATTGCAGACAATCAGTTCACTTTTCCAGTGAATTGAAAAAGGCTATTTCTGCAGACCAACCTGAAAAAAAAGTGTGTTACCTATGAAAATAATGAGAAGAGCTTCCTCTCCACTCACACATTTTTCCTGCAGTCACTCAACAGCAAAGTCTCTGCATTTCTATGTCATCTACTGGCACAGCAGTCTTTTCTGGCAAAGATAGCTTCCCTGCCTTCACTGAAGTTCCCCCTGCATTCCTGGTGCAGAGAAACATTCTGCTGAGATGAAATCACTCACAGGATGTCACCAGGGCACTCCTTTCTTCATCTCCAGGTGTTAATTTAACTAGATGGTACGCAGGGACCAAATCAAAAGAACTAAAACACTTTGCTGCTGACATTGTATCTAGAGCTGGTGGTGTGTGAAGAGGTGCCTATCTTGAGCTGTCTGAGAGTCAGGTCTCTTTAGAGAAGGTGCATCCTCAAGTGTTTTACACTTGTAATGGGGTTGCTTAAGGCTGTGAACACGACTCAGCCCAACCCTTCCCCAGTCTTCTGGACCCTACGTGTGGGTCCATCCCACCAACGTAGTGGGATGAGCTGGAGGACCCCACCATGACACACTGCCTGGGCTTAGCGCCATCGACTGCTCCATTTGGCCATGTCTCTGAAGCTCCACACCAGAAAAGCAGCCACTCTCATTGTTTCCTTCCTTTTCCTCCTCCAGGCATTAGGGCTACAGCATCTCCATCAGTGGCTGCAGGGCTGCATGGGGCCCAAGGGATGCTGAGGACCACAGCTGCCACCACTGTTTCATCACAGTGTCTCAGAATCACAGAATGGTAGGTACTGGAAGGGACCTCTGGGGATCATCTAGTCCAGTAACTTCTAATCAGACAGCCTTTTCACCAGGATTAACTGAAGCATTGTTTGGATGTTGGTGAATTAAAAACTCCCACAGCTGGATGTAAACACCCTTTTCATGCATATGGTCACAGAAACCCTGACTTCAGCAGGGCAAATTTATCTGCTTCCAGAGGAGCCTGATAGGTATATGCAAGGCCACAGATCATTGCTTCCACATAGATACATCCATCATGGGACACCAAACACTTTCAAGGAATAAGACTGTGCACATGATACTGTGCTTGAAACACATTTCCAAAAAGCAGAACTTTAAACATTGATCAACACAGCATGGATACTCTCAGTGTACAGTGATCCCAACTTCCACACACATTATTAGACTGCTAACTCAGGCTAGTCGCATAGCCATTTCAGTGCTGTTAACATTCCTTCATCTTTTAGTGTTTCCAGTTGTTTAACTACCAGATTTTTTTCATATTTTGAAGAACAGGTCAATTTGAACACACAGAGCATTCAACCGTGTGTTCAGTATTATTTACAAATGTAGAACTGTAGTCAGGGAAAGAAGATAGTG
>NW_009953571.1:5842818-5881217 GCF_000747805.2 Chaetura pelagica
GGAAAGAGGATAGTGCATCCATGAAAAGGCAAATCTCTCTTATACTGCTTTGCTCTTTCCAAACAGAACAAATCTGAGAGAAAGAAACTAGGCTGAGCATTAACTGTTTGAGGGTTGAGACTCATCACAACTAGTTCCAGGTAGCTGTAAATAAGGTGTTTACATCTGACAGGTATGTCTGAGTCTCATCCAAAGGTAGACATTACCACAGGACATGCATCACACCCTGAAAATCTCTGTTTCTGACTACTGATTCTCAAGGGATTCTAGAGGCCTGTCTTAGACACAGACGTTTTACGTTGTTGATGTCAAATGTGGATAAGACAAACCATATGTCAAAGTTCTGAGTTGATGGGAAGTGGCCTCCTTTGACTTTGTGAGGTTCGTTTCTGAAGTGGGAGGCCATCTGGAGCATGTAATTACAGCACCCTGTGTTTTAGGCATCTCCATACAACCACTCTGAGTGGCAGAGGAGGCACCTAGGCTCCAAATAACTTCTGCAGCTGAGCAAAGCCACCGCTGGTGCCACACTCTTGCAGGCACCATGGGGCTAGAGTTGACTCAGGAGTTGTTGCCTCCTGCCTTGCCAGCTGCTGCTGAGTCCAGGGCTGGAGCTGCTCCTGACAGAGTCTCTTGCAGGAGACAGGGACCACAACCCTGGCACCAGCAGCAACCAAGTCACCCTGCCTGCCTCAGCTACTGGTTCATGTGACAGAGTCCCACTTGTATCAGAGGCAGGAACTGCAGCCTCCTAAACTTACCATGCAGTATGGCAGCTCTCCACTCTTACAATTATCTCAGTCCCTGCTTCCAGCATCTAAAACCCAGCAGAAGCCAGAGCTCCTGCTTTGCACAAGAATGCACGTTTAAGCCCCCCCTTCATGTTGTTAGAGAGCTGCTGTTCTCCCAGCTGCACAGACCCTGCAAGAACAAGGAGCTCTTGCCTGGCAGGGAAATGAGGTACCACTTAACCTAAGGCATGAAGTATCTTACACTTCTTAAGACCTGGCTCACACTGAAATCAGAACTACGCATCCAATTTTTCCCCTCCCCTTTCCTCACGTTAGTTATTCTGTGAGACCTGCTGCAATCCTTAAACAGTTTAATAAAACACTGATGTCTAAAATACCAGAGCTGGTGTTGCCTGCTGCTTTAGCATGGGACAAAGTATCACTGAAGGCCTGAATAACATACATTTCTTAATGCAGATAAAAGCATGTTGGCATAAAGGCACACGCAGTTGCTGGAATAAGCTGTGGTATGTTTCTAGCAAATGATCCCTCCCAGCCGGCAGAGACCCTCATATTTAAGTCTTCTGGTAGTTTCACTGATGAAAAACTCACATTTGAGAAAAACTGAGCAGAAGATTAGAGCCTTCACATAAACATGTCCTTCACATAAACATGTGATATGCTGCAGTAATCAAGTAATGATCCTTCAGGTGCATAGGATGGAGTGCTATGTTCTGATCATAGAAGAAAAAACAGTGACTGTGTAACCAGATGCATGACCAACAACTCAGTCCACCATCAATAGTTTGTCATGAATTTTTGAACTTTTGAAATCTTAAAAATAGTCCTGTGAGACACAGGGGCAATATACTGATCTAGAAGAAGGTTACGGTCCCATACACAGAAGTTGATGCTTTCGGTACGCTCCTGTCACACCTGCCCCCCGGAAGTTTCACAACCACTGTCTTTACCTAAGCCTGTATTCTGAGCAGATAATGGAAAACCAAACACATCACTGTGTGGGATTAAGAAATTAAGACATGAAGTTACCTGTTATATGTACAATTATCATAGACAGTTATAACCCAGGAGTTCAAAACTATTTTGCTTTTCCTCATCATGGTTTTAGGTTCCTCATCCCTTGTGAGGAGCAGATGTTACACCAAAGACTGAAGATTTCATTGTTTACAGCCTGTTTTTATTATTGGCAAAATTGTCCATCCTATACATGATCCCAACTTTCAGTATCTACCTAGGCTGGAGATACCAGACATTGTAAACTAAATGCTTGCAAGATGAAATGCCATGAAGACCAAAGACTGATAGAAAACTAAAAGAACTACTTGGTAACTAACTTATCACAAAGCTCACCTGTCTGTCTGCCTGTTTACAGAACTACTTCAACTTCCATATAAAGCTCCTTCTCAGCTTTATTTGCTCTCAGTGTAACTTGTCTACATGGATTATAATGCAAATTTCCAAAGAATTATTTGAATCAGAAGCAGACACTTCTTGTGACAACATTGTTGTATGAGTCACATTTAAATTTCTCTAATCCTGACAGATAGGAAACGATGCCTGTACTTACCACACAGATAACAAAAGTAGCAGAATGAGAACTCCCATCAAAGTCAGTAATTTCTAACAGAAATAAACCAATGACTGATCTTCAAATGCAAGAAATATCTCTAGCACATTCAAGCATCACTCTTTTCTCTTGTTACAGCTTTTTTCTGATGGAGCAAAGAAGTGAAAAATGGTTCAGTAATGCCCCATAATCAGGACTCCCCCATAAACTGCTGTGATAGAGATTGCTCTGCTGAAGCCATTACAGAAGAACATGCATCTCTGTTAATCTTGGCCCTTTCAGTTACTAGAAGCATTGTGAAACAGAAAGCTCATCAATGGATTTCTTTTGCAAGCTCATGAAGAATTAAGACAGCGCATCTTCTGCATGCTCCCAATAAAACATAACAGAGAAATACAACATGCAATCCTGAAAATCATAAATATAAGTGGAGTAAAATGATCCAAACAATAAACTGAAAGGCGTTTCCCTGTAACACTCAAACCACTTCTATCATTATTTATCTACTGGAATCTTCTCCCCTTCTGAGCAAAACAAAACTCTCAGCCCTCTTTGGTTAGAAATTCTCTTATTAATAATACCTTGAAATCACCTTCAGATGGTTCAGGACTTTCTTCATTTTCTTCTTGCTCTTCACCACCTCCCAAAGAATGGATGTCTGAATCTTCATCCTGAAGAAAGAAAGAAATTCTAAATGATAACACAAAAACAACAACAGCCACATTATCAGGGTAGATAATTAGTTCCTACTCACAATAACTTATGCTGAAACCCCAATTAGAACAGCTGTTGGTTACACCCAGCTGTGTTAAAGTGCTCAGCATAATGAACACACCACCATGTGGTTCAGCACATGTCAGGGGTACCTTTTCAACCAGTCACCAAAGGAAGAGCTATTTCAGCTGTGAGATACCCAGGGGGTACCTCTGCATTTAGTCTGGGAATAAAGATGTGCTTTTTGTTTTGAATGTGATATTTTGGCAGTATACTTCTGCTCTCAGGAGTATTAAATCTCAATTTTAAAAATCCTAGAATCTCCTCTCTGGATTTGAACCCAGAACATGAAATATGTTGCAACTTCAAAATTTTAAATCTGACATTTCAATTTTTTTTTCAGGAAACAGAAATTCCAAAATACTTCTACTATGTAGGATGCCCCCTTTTGAAGTACTTTGTAGGAAAAGACCATTAAAGGGTAGCTCCTGTTAGAAAATGTAAACAATTTTCTGTTTCCAGAATACTTACTGAAGTGATCCACTTAAGTTATTCACTTAAAGAGCACACAGAACAAGATATAACATGGGTTAGAATTAAATTCAAATCCTGAAATAACCCAGAGAATACAAAGCAAAATGGAAAATTAAAACAAAAATGAGAATGTGAAAAAAAATTCAGTTCCCTATCTCTGTTCTCTATCATGTCCTTATCCCTTTTCCAATAACAAAAAAAGAGTTTTCACATCAATACACAGCAAAATTTGTCTATAGATACAGAAATACTAAGTTTTTAATAAAAGTAGCATTTAATTATGGAAGAAAAAAGATTTTTTAAGTCTGGTTCTGGATTCAGGCTGATAATCCAGTCCCATAAAAGTAGTTTCTTTCCTTGATAATTTTTTCCACTTTGTTTTCTTTTTCTGTCCCCTTGCTATGTTGACTACTCTTATTTTGCCTGTGAAACTGAGATCTTTGGCTCCAGTGGAGTCAAGAGGATTTTTGCTACTGATAGACATTAAAAGAACATTTCACTCTGAACTCCTTCAGGCAGAGACATTGCTACCTAGTCCCTTCAGACAGTAAGATTGTACCATAGCTTGTGTATAAACACACTCACAAGGCAGGTGTCGTTTTTCTGTCAAATGCAGTGAACCTCAAGCAAACTTTTCAAGCTGTTTACTTACCTGTGGTGCTTTTGCATTAGGTGGCCCCATGGTCTTCCCTGAATTCTTGCCATAGGATATCTCTGGCAGCTCCACAGGCGGCACTTCCTGAGACATGTTTGCAGGTTTTACTCCTGTAGGAGTCAATGACAAGTTATTTTATAAAATTACCCGAGGCCCCACCCATCTCATCTCTATAAGTAAAGGACTGCCCTCCCATTGCCAGAGATGGTGGAGTGCCAGGGATGACTGCTTCAGGGAAGGTTCTTACAGGGCAGCATGACAGCCAAAAGGGATGCAGGACCTTCCTCTGGCTGGGAACCTCTCCCAGCCTATGCTTACTCCTTGGGTCCTGTGCTACTGCCACCCTTCTTCAGTGGTGTTCAGAGTCCCTGACAATCCTGCTAAGCAGAGGAGAAGCCTCGAGGGCACCACCACTGGAACCTGCTCCTTCATACCCAGCTCTTCCCTGCCTGTGGCATGAAGACTGCCCTGAGTAGAGAGCAACAGCAGCTCATGTGTGGAGGAAACTGAGCACTGGAAAAAGCCTCTGTGTGTAAATAACTATCAGTGACCTGCCTGTGTACAGGTACACACCTGTCCACTCTGGTCAAAGCAACCGTATGGGCAGGGGGACACAAACTTGCTGCCTGCAAAGAGGCACTGCCCTGTGCCCCACAGCAAGCTCCCTGGAAAGGGCCATTCCCACCCTCACCCGATAGCTTACTGTCATTGAACTTTACACAGCAACTGCAGGAAACTCGTGTCAAGCCACATGAAATACAGTATCCAGTGGTTTAGTTTCATTAGTTTTATTTTACAGAGATTTTGTTCAACAAAAGAGCTTGAACAAAAGAGCATATGAACATCTCCAGGCATACTCAGTGGAAATTAACATCTTCATACACAGAAAAACAAATGAATAACAAAGTAGCAGCTCCAGTAACAGTAGGCTGTGTCATAGGATCTGCATTTCCAGCATGAAAAGTAGCTCTGCCCACACTTGATGTACAAGAGCATCTTCTGGCCTCAGGTCATAGACACTCTGAGCTGCATCCTGGAGAACCCCTCCTGCAGCTTAATTCAGAGAACAATCATTCAGGTTTGTTGTGTTTTTTTTTTAGCCTCACCAGAAAAGAAGACCTGCCTGACCTTGGAAGACCTGCCATGGGACACTAAAAATACCAGTTTATTTGCTATTACAATAGGCCAGCTTCCCTGAGGCTGATTAGTTCACAGGACCATTACTGTAAGTGATGACATTCACCTAAAACCCCTGTAAAGGAGCCAAATCTTAAGAAAATCGAGATTCCCTATCCTCAAGGAAACCTGTGGAAAAGAACAGGTGGATTCTGCATACAGACTTCTCCATGTGCCGAGTTAATTCCCGATTGCGTGCACACTCAGCCATCTAGAATGGTCAGTATCATCTTCAGCTAAACCAAAGTATTCTGCTCCCACCCGAGAGACTCAACAGAAAACCATGAAGAAAGAAAACCCCAGGGCTTTCATTAATAACAGAAGAAGTTATATCTAATTTAAAACTTAAGTGTATAAAGTTAGATGGTCTCAGTTTATGGAATGAAAAGCAGAGGCTCCAAGTGGAATGATTATATTTATTTACATTTCGTATTTCAGTAATTTAAGGATAGATGTGGCAAAATAACCTATCTGCTTCATAGATCTATCTGTAATCACCCTGGCACCAAACAGCACACTACTGTCATCCTTTAGTGTTTGCTAGACCTAGTAGTCCCTCTAATACTTAGGCTTCTTGTTCAGACTATGACCCAGTTTGTAGAATTATCAATCATTTGGCAAAAGTACCTATGGAGGTAGATACTTTAGGCTGTGGAGAAATGGAGTTCCATGACAAAGTTAACATTTTTCAACATGTTGAAACATAGTTTTCTGATTTCTTTTATCACTGGCTTGGACTGGACCAAAACTGCTGACAGACAGTGTCCCCCTAAGTGCCTTGCAATAGTATATGCCTGCCTAGCCTTTGAACAGGCCAGGCAAGATGAGCCTGGGGTTATTTTGGCAAACTGAAAACACAACCAGGACAGGCTGAAACTGCCTCCCTGCGCTCAGATACTTCTATACAAAAAACAGCATTGGAGAGCAGAGTCAGGTGGGCATTCTGGTCGCATCCTCTTCCTGCAGGAGGAGAGGTGTCTTAGACAATCACTTGTGCAGTTAGTGAAGGAGCAGAAGAGGAAACTTGCAGGAGGCAGGGACACTATTGCTATCCATTGTCTTAACCCTGTCACAGACAAGAACGAACCTCCTGGGAAATGAAGTTTAAAGCAAGTCTTTAGCTAGAGTTTAAAAGTACTGGAATATATTGCTGCTAGGACATGACAAACACACTGAGAAAAATACAGCACTTTATACCCACTACACATATGCATCAGGCCTTGAATGCATGTGACATATAACTACTACACAGTTCTGATAGTGAAAGGTGTTACTTTCCCAGAAAATAGACTAGCATCACTTTTTACATCACTGCACTCAAATGCTTGTCTGTGTTTCTTTCCTGTTACAGTTACTGATGCACTGGATAAAGATCAGTACCTTACTAGTCTCAAAGCAGCCTAAGTGATACGGAGATTTATGTTTCATTTTATCTCGCTCAGATTTTATGCATGTTACAAATGTACAGTCCTCAGTTGTTAGCTGTTCAGTGAGAAACTCCTTTGTGCCTAGAGCACCCAACTCTGTGATGTTTTCTGTACTTGGAGGTTTCCCAGGAGTACAGTAAACTACAAGAGTACTTTCCAGAGTTTTTCTGAACCACTGTTCACTCTCCACATTTCTGCAGACTACATGCAAGCTTATAATCTCCTCATGAGCTGGAAACCAGCACAAGAGCAATATGATCAGTATGGGGCTTCCTCCTGTGCTCCAAACCAGCTGTACGTTACAGGCCAGCAGCTCCTGTACCAGCAGCCACCATGGACCAGAGCTTAAAAGTGACCAGAAAAGGTATTTGTTAAAGGTCTCTGAAGGATTTTCTGAATATTATTCTGTACATGGGAGGAAAAAAATTAATCTGTAACAAATTCTAGGTTACCCTTTCATCTGTTAAATCTCAATAATATATACGTCATGGGTTTACAAAGTAGATACCAAACCAAAATAGCTGCAGTTCAAGGAGGAATTTGGAGCATGGCTTGTTTTCAACTATCAATTGCTCAAGATCTAAAAGTGCATATTAGTATATGTAGAAACTTGCAGCTCCTTACGTGATGGTTATCAGCATCAAAGGATGCTCCATTACCTTAGCAGAAGAAAGGAAATAAGAAGGGAGGAAACATTTAATATATTTATAACTAATTTACAGATTACCAGCTGAGAGAAAGTTGCAATAGGCAGCAGCTGGCAGGAAAAGTCCCACGGCTGGGACCAAGAAACCATCTTTTCCAGGTGTTAAAAGGCAGAGAAAAGTTGGGTGCTAGGAGGCACTCACAAGATGAATATCTGGCAACTGAGTGCCCAGAACAGTCAGAATCTCAGTAGCAGGATTTCATATCATCTTGTTTCCTGGATTAGGATTTTTTAGTCACTGTTCTTCAGTTCTTAGGGTTCTTTAGTTGCTATTCAGTGAGGGTGACAAGGGACTGGAATAGGCTGCCCAGGGGGTTGTGGACTCTCCTCTGGAGACATTTGAGACACAACTAGATGCAGACTGTGTAATGTGCTCTGGCTGATCCTGCTTTAGCAGGGGTGTTGAAGTAGATGATCCCTAGAGGTCACTTCCAACTCAAATGATTCCACCAATTCTGTGATTATTTTTAATTAAACAGCCTATCAAGACTGCTTTGAAGAAACTAGAAGAGGGATATGGGTCAGGATTAAAGGGAGGGCAGGGAAAGACAGACATTGCAGTGCGGGTCTGCTAGTGGCCACCCTGTCAGGAAGATGGAGAAGATGTCTCCTCCCTATTGCCGTGGTACTTCCAGAACCTTCAAGTCTGAATGATGGAAGTTTGGTCATATTTGGAACAAGCATGAGCATTAAGGCAGCTAGGATCAGGATGGGTGAGACATGCAGCTTCATGGAGAAAAGGACATAAGCAATAGTGGGTTGAATGGAGTGCAAAGGAGACCTCAGAACACAAAGAAGAAGAAACTGAAGACATCCCAGAGTTTTGATATGAAGAGCTGGAAGGGTTGAAGGAGTGCTGGGAAAGTACTTCATGAATGCTGCAGGTGTGCTGGGCTTCAGTGGGAACCCTGCAAGGGACAGACTTTTAGCAGGCCACTAAAGGCTCTGATGTCAGTGGCATGAAAGACACACAACTCTCACCCACTGCTACCTCTTGACCAGAATACTACAACCAGGGCATGAGGAAACCAGCCCTGCCAGAAATGAAGCTCTTATTGCCTCCTCTGCAGCATTATCACCCTAGTAAAATGATGTGATATTGCACATACACAGCAGAGCTTTACATGAGAACAGGTTTTGGCACAGGATTTCTCAGAAGGGAGTCCTGCTCTACCACCCACGAAGTCACTGTAGCAGACAAATTTCCTGTCAGTTACGTGGTGCAACCCCTAGTGTCCCAAATAAATAGCTCACTTCACTCAGACTGTTTGCAATAATCTTTTCTTCGATCACTTTTTTGGGCTGCAGAACAGTGTAAAATGGTGTTGCCAGCCATCCCTTTAGCTTCTGCTTCCTCAGTGGCACTCTCCAGACAGGGCTCTAGCAGTTAAAAAATCCCACTGCTGCTTTCCTTAGGTTCCTGCAGGTTGACTCACCCCACTGAGCTGCCCAGCTCCCAGTGCATCTTTGTGATAATCGGAAGGGCTGGGGCAAAGGTGCAATTGCATGCTAATCCCTTCACTTACCCACAGATAATGAATAGGTAAGAAGGAAAAACCAGACACAGAAAAGATTCAGAACATATTCATTACAATTAAGGAGGTCACCATGTTAGTGTTTGTAGTTCCTATTTCTGCATCTATAGTTCTGTCTTTTAAGACATGTAGGAAAAATCATTCTACCTTCTGTCAGTACCAACACTGTGCTACAATGTGTGCCTGGATTTTTGCAGTGCTTCCCCTCTCCTAGCTTGCTTCCTCCCTTGAAGGGATAATTCCATTAAATTACTCCTATTTCCTGCAAAAAGGGACACTCCCAACCTGCAAAACCAAATAGCTTTTAAATGCCACATTTGCAGCTGTTAAGTGCATTCTTTCAATACCTCAGTACAGCCCAGGGGCTGAGCATGGGAAACATACCCCATTAGCAGCTGACCCAAAACAAAAAAATACCAGAAGACAAAGCCACACAAAGCCTCCACACTGACCTGCAATAGCTGTCAAAGAAGACCTTCTACAAGTGTTCTGCACAATTAATTAATTAATTAAATAACTTATAAAAAGCAAACCAAGCCAAAGAAATTAACTAACCCCCTTAGTCACAAACAAAGCACCTCTACTAAACGTGGGCCAGGAGTGCTGACTAGATGGGAGTAATCAGAACAGGCCACTGCTGAGGAGCAATCACCTGGAGACATGTCTACAGCATCTCAGAGAGGAAGAAGCCAACTGCAGATGGCATGATGGGTCTGGTTTCCTTCCCCTCAACTCAAAAGTATTACCTATGGGCTTACTACATATCTCTGGGTGAAGGCCCCCAGTGCCCTGGGAAAAGGATGGATGAACGGATGGGTGGATGACTAAGCCACAACTTTTTCAGAGTCTACAGCAATGCAGGATGTTTAGGTATTTTCAGGTAACATCAAGGGCCTTGCTCTGGGACTCTGGCAGCTGTGAGTATATCTGAAAGAAGAAAGCCATGGATCACAGAATCATAGAATGGTTTGGGCTGGAAGAATCATCAAATATCATCTAGTTTCCAACCCCTCTGTATGGGCATGGACATGTTTGAGGATTGCAAGGGGAGAATTGACAAGAAGACCCAGTTCTTGCCTGAGAGCTTTACCCATACTGAAAGCACCACTAGGAGCAATTGTGTGGGCCTGGCCAAACTGCTGGAAGATGAGATGGGCTTAGCCCTTGGAATATACAGCAGCACATGCATTAGTGACACGCTGGAAATAAATGGGTCTTCCGTCTGTTAAACTAACAGACAAAAAGATTACAAGGGAAGGAAATGTGTATAGTTAGAGGCAGAGATGGGAATAGAGTGTCAGGGTTATTGTAATCTGATGTCATCAAAGCCTTGGATGGCAAGGATGGGAACATCATTTGCAGCTCTCAAAAATGGTGGAAAGCCCAGCCGGAAGAAGGACAGCTGGGAGAAGCAGCAAACATATGTGTCACCCCAAATGGGTTTGCCACAATGATAAACAGGGCAGGCTGGGAGGGAATTAGAGCTGGAGCAGAGGAGAGGCAATGCCAGAAGGGACTGTGCGACTCAGTAACAGAGATCACAAAGAGGAGCCCTGGTGAGCATGGGCAGGTAAACAGCTGTTTCAGCACACTGGAGGTTTGAACCAGGGCTGCAAATTGGATGGAGGTGTGAGGGCCTGGAAAAGCAGCTGGGACAAGGACAAACCATCCCTAAGGGGGCTGAAGTCATCAGAGATGAGTGTGGGAGACTAAAGACAACAAAGGCTTATGGGGGTCATCAGGAGCAGTCAGCATGGTTTTATCAAGGGTAAATCATGTTTGACTAACCTCATAGCCTTCTATGAGGAAATTACTAGGTGGATAGATGATGGTAGAGCGGTAGATGTGGTTTATCTTGATTTCAGTAAAGCATATGACACAGTCTCCCACAGCATCCTTGTAGATAAGTTGATCAAGTATTGGTTTGGTGATCAGGTAGTGAGGTGGATCAAGAACTGGTTGACAGGAAGGAGTCAGAGAGTTGTAGTCAATGGGGCAGAATCTGGTTGGAGGTGTGTGACTAGTGGAGTCCCTCAGGGGTCGGTACTGGGACCGGTGTTGTTCAACATCTTCATCAACGACCTGGATGAGGGTATAGAATGTACCCTCAGCAAGTTTGCTGATGACACTAAGCTGGGAGGAGTGGCTGACATACCAGAAGGCTGTGCTGCCATTCAGAGAGACTTAGACAGGCTGGAGAGTTGGGCGGGGAGAAACATGATGAAGTTTAACAAGGGGAAGTGTAGAGTTCTGCATTTGGGGAAGAGAAACACCATGTACCAGTACAGGTTGGGGGCTGACCTGCTAGAGAGTGTAGGAGAAAGGGACCTGGGGGTCCTGGTAGACAGGAGGATCACCATGAGCCAGCAATGTGCCCTTGTGGCCAAGAAGGCCAATGGCATCCTGGGGTGCATTAGAAAGGGTGTGGTTAGTCAGTCAAGAGAGGTTCTCCTCCCCCTCTATTCTGCCTTGGTGAGGCCACATCTGGAGTATTGTGTCTAGTTCTGGGCCCCTCAGTTCAAGAAGGACAGGGAACTGCTTGAAAGAGTCCAGCGCAGAGCCACAAAGATGATTAAGGCAGTGGAACATCTCCCTTATGAGGAAGGGCTGAGGGAGCTGGGTCTCTTTAGCTTGGAGAAAAGGAGACTGAGGGGCGACCTCATCAATGGTTACAAATATGTAAGGGGTGAGTGTGAGGAAGATGGAGTTAGGCTTTTCTCAGTGATGACCGGTGATAGGACAAGGGGCAATGGGTGCAAATTGGAGCATAGGAGGTTCAAGGTGAATATCCAAAAAAAATTTTTTTACTGTGAGAGTGACAGAGCCCTGGAACAGGCTGCCCAGGGAGGTTGTGGAGTCTCCTTCACTGGAGACATTCAAAACCCACCTGGATGGGTTCCTGTGTGATGTTCTCTAGGTGACCCTGCTCTGGCAGGGGGGTTGGACTAGATTATCTTTCGAGGTCCGTTCCAACCCTTAGGATTCTGTGCTTCTGTGAAAGGCTTAAAGCCATTAAAGAATGCTTGAAGAAAGAGAAACAAACTATGACAGCAAGAGGGAAGAGAAATTTTCAGCATTTTGGAGATTCGCATTTCATTTTGAAGTAAGGATTTATTTTCTATTTTGGCTGTGATTGCATTATGCATAGCTCTGTGTGTGTGTCAATACATGTTACTCCAGCACAGACAAGTTACTGCATTTCAGTTAAATTAGAAGTAATTAAGGGCAGCTGATACTGACTGGAGCATTATATCTTTTTTAGATTAGTATCTCTGTTGTAATGAAACTGCTTTACAGTGTATTGGCATTATTAAAATCCTTCATAAAGCAAATAATTATTTTGGTCTTAATTTAAAAAATAAGCAGTTTCAACAAATTACCTTGTGCTATTTATAGTAGTTGCATAGATCCTGTGTTGATTGTACCCAGTCAGAGACTAACAAAGTTATGCAATTACTCATGAATTACCCACAGATATCAGTGTAAAGCGCTTAGCTTGCCTTCTTATCACAAAATCTGAATGCCTCTCAGGTTTTGATGTTCTTATTCTCACAGTATTCCATCCTATAATAACAATAAATACTATTAAATTTGTTGAAATCAGTGGGATGCAGATGCTGAGCGGGATCCCCTAAATACCACACTGTTTAGTGAAAAGCACAAGCCCTGGTTAGGTACTTACACATGCACCACAGGAGCTGATCTTGACTCACAATGGACTTTGAAACATTTGCTTCCAAGGAATTTTCCAAACCTAAATGTTGCCAGTGTAATAGAGCTTGTAAATTCAGAAGTATAGAAAAATCATATTCTCCATGTGAAATCCCAGATTTTCTGTATCTTTTATGCTTAGTTTTGCATCTTATTTCCAACAAAATTTCTTGCTGACACTATAAGAAAATACAGTTTTCGCTTTTTCTTTGAAATTATCCACAGTTAAGTATTTATCTGATGCACTAGATTTGGAATACATACCTGTAGCTTATTTGTCTTCACTTCACTTCTAACTGCTACCAGTATAGTAAATTTTGAAAGAATTTATATTGCTGTCCCAAATTCATAATTTTAAAAGCTTGCCAATAACCCCCATATTTCCTAAGCTTTCATCTACTACATACACATGTATGTTCACTAGCAGTGAAATCCAACCTAAATAAAGCACAGGACTAATAATTATTTTGTTTGATCAGTTTATCTAGGATCACCAGGAGATGGAGAGGAGCTGAGACAAGTCTTTCTGCTTTCCCAAGTCTGTCACGCTCATTCACAAACAGGTCTTGATTCTAGTGCAGGAAAAATAAATATTATTTGCGTGTCTTTCTGAAACTCAGGATAGTGTTTATGTTTGGTACTGTCGTTTCTGCTCTATAGCTGAATTCAAAGCCTGAAGGATCAGATGCCTGTTGTTCTGAATGTTGTAGCTGGTCAGTTCTATCAGCTTGTCAAACTGCTCCTCTGTGTAGGTAAAGCTGTTAAGGCAGTATGGGGAAAAAATGCTTGAAACGTCCACATTGCCCTGCTCCATCTCAGCAGGACTGCGCTCCACACCTGGCAAACAAAGAAAGGTCATTGATGGGGTATAGATGTGGTCCCATGTTCCACTTCCCAAATGAAGCACAACATTTCTCCTTGCTACCCAGACACCTGCATTTCTCTCCCAAGGGAGCCACAGCATGGGAGGCAGAGGACCAGACTAGGCCAAGCCTCCCTCCCTGACACAGCGACAGGGCAGTAAGATGGTGGGAGGAGTGTCTGTGCCCCACAGCTTACCAGGTTCTTTGTATTTTCTGAAGGTGTCGTTCACCAGTGGGAAAAACACCACTATTGGAGCCTCTGGGGTCTCTGCATCTTCAAAGATGTAACACTCCTTTAAATTTTTCTTTTCTTCTTCACTCAGGTGGATTTTGGGAAATGGGATTCCTTGCTTTAGGAAGTACTTGGAGGCTTCTTCCAAAGGCTGCACTCAGACATAAAAAAAGGTCAGAAATTCTACCATGTCCCCACCTTTTACAAATGCACAGTGCATCCATCAAAGGCTCTTTGCAAAGATCAGGGACCATCATTCACTGTCAGCATTTAATCTGGCCTTTGTCTCTTGCATGAAATACTAAGTACTAGTTATTAACAGAAAAACATTTTGATACCTAGCCTTTAACTTGCACTCCTATCTCTTCCTCCACATCAGCCTTTATCTGCAAAAAAAAGATGTTCATGGCTGCAGGTGGGGGTGGCCTAGCTGCTTAAGACACAGAAACATGCCCTTTATGGGAGAAAATACTGAAATTAGCAGAATGAACAGGAGTTCAAAATGCTACAGGTTTTAAATGTAGATTCATAAAGATACAGACATTTTGTTGACTTAGCATGAAATAGTTAAGAGCCTGCTAACTATCTTAGAAGCCCTAAGATGGTTCTAAATACTGATGTAGGAGCAAGAATCATCTTGACTGAAATGCAAGTGTAATTTCTGAAAATAGGATTTTTGTTCCTGAGTCTGGTTGACATGTATGAAAACTTCTGTTTTATCCATAACTAGTTACAGGAATTACAGGCCACATTGTGAACTAGTATTTGAAACAGCAGCTATGGCATAAAAGGGTGATTCTTTTCCACAATTTAGAACAAAAATAAATCCAGTTACTCTTCTAAAGACAACTGAAAAAAATACTTCAAATTCAACTGTATGTGGATATATTTAGTTGGACACCAGAATACAAACAAAATTTGTTCATCTGTAGTGGTACTGGTTCCAGAGAAACATTCCATCCAGAGCTTCAATAGCCATATCAAAATCCCAGGAGCACACAGGTCTAGGAGATAGCTTTTACCTATCAGAGGGTTAATTACAATAGAGCATTTAAAAAACTGATACTATTTCTGTTCTCCTTAGGGGATTTGCCATGGTATACCAGACACTGAGAGATCTATACATTTACTAAACTGGAGCTGTATGCCAAGAATCCTTCTCTCCCAGATTATTCCCACATAATTTAATGGGACTCCTTAGGAGTTAAAGTGCTAAAAGGGCTAAAAGATAGTGGTTGTTATTGAACAAAATAGAGTGATCATCACACCCATGTCTGTGATCCAGAAGAATAGTTCAAATGTAGGACAACATCCACTTTCCTCTCCGGCCTCATGAGCGGTGGGTAGCTGATATCAATGTATCCTGCTGTGTCTGCCAGGCACATGAACTCTGCTGTTTCTGTCAGCTGGTTAGGGAAATTCTCTAGTACAGTATCTAAAAGGAAATATTTCTTATGATGAGTGATTCACTGAAGAAATAATATATTACAGGAGGAAAAAATGCCACTTTTCCCCCTTCTGCTTTTGCTTTCTAAGGTCCTGCCATACTGTGGGAGCTCAGTGTTGACACTGAAAAGTCTTGTCCAAGGTAAAGAGATAGAGCTCCTTCTCTTCGCATACTACTCTTCTTCTGTCCCCAGTGAGCAGTAGTTGTTTTTCCCTGGATTCAAGGAATTTCTTGGAGCATTTGTTAACACTTTAAATTCAGTAAAAACAGAGCTGTGCCACAATTTGATCTGTTTTGAGATTTCATTTTAAAAAAAAGTTCTGATATCTATCAAGTAATTTCTGTTAAAGATGCTCAGCTCTGCCCAGCTGATTTAACTGAATGCAATCTAACTAGTTATATTAAGATTATTTCCAAATTATTTCCAAAGTGAAGAATAAAGACCATTAATCTTCTGCTGTCTCTTCACTGACAAAAATACCAGCCATATAAGCAGATAAAACTTGATATTCAAGGATGCTTACCTTTCCATATATGGAAGTTTTTGCTCTGAAGGTATTCATTGTGTACCTGGAACCCCTTCAGAAAGTTGTAGAACCTTGAAATCATCACCCGCTCAGTCAGGAACTTCCGAATTATGCCCATGATGCCACATTCAGCAGTGACTAAGTAAGTCTCCAAATCATGGCTCCTGGATGGCTGGAAAGGCTCATCTCCTTCTGAAAAGTGGAGGAGTTTAACAAGTTGAGGTTTTGATACAGCTCTTTGCAATACCTGAATTACTAAAAGGTATTACTAGCTAGAGGAAAGAAGATCCTAATAATTCATAGCCACATACAATCAAATAAATATCAAAGCAGAAACAAAAAAAGAAAATTATTGTTCAGTAAAATGTATTCCATAAAAAACAGAGTGGCAACAAAATTTTTAAAGCTGGAAAAACTGTTTCACTGCTTAATAGAAGTCATAGGTGGATTCCCTGCATGAAGGTTGGTGGAGGCTGAGAACTGGGGCCAGCTTCTTCCAAAACTGGTCCCAACTGGCTTTGGAAAAAAAAAAAAAAAAATAATCAAATTGTCAGGAGACTTAGACACCCAGAAAAGAGGAGAGAAAAAGGATTGTGCTAAATGAGATTGGGAAAGAGGGCAAATGGCTTTCAGGCATTTATTGAGCTCAGGGTTCTGCAACACTTTTATGAAGAAAGTGATGAAAAAAATTCAAACTTCCTAACCACATATGAACACAGGGAGGACAGCCAGCACCTCTAAGGAGCACAGAGGTTTACAATGACATCAAGGAAAATTGCAATGGTGTTCTATGTAAATGATAAATCCAAGCTTTCAGTAACATACAAGAAGTACGATCTGCCAAGGCAGACAGAAAAGACAACACCAAGATGTTTGTTACAACATGTAGGTTCACTGAAAAGCCCCCGGCAAGGGTGATCTGTTAAAAAACTTTTGTAGTTTGATATTTGGTGGCACATCACAACTTGCATAAATTCAGCTCAAGTGAGGCAAATGGAAATAGTACTGCTGTGACTGAACTAAGAGAGGAAACTGAACTAGACATCACTGGCAACAGGAAAACTCAGGGAGGAAAAAAGCAATAAACAGTGCGGCATTAGCCTCCATTTTAATATTTAAAACCCTTCATAAAGATTTCACATTATTTTCATCTGAATGTAACATTCATTTAAAGATTAATAAGACAATAGGTAAAGCAACTAACCAACATCAACAGTCCTTTGCTGGGTGCATCTCAGTGAGCGCCTCTCCGTAGGATTTGATGAATGCCAGGCATCCAACAGGTTGTAGGAAAAGACATTGCTCCACAGGCCTGCACAGTGGTAAAGAAGAGGGATACTGCTTTGGAAACATTTTAATGGAAAATATCCCTTTAAGAAAAACCAACAACAAAACTGCTTAGCTTTGCAAGGAGTGTCAGAATGATTCAAGGTCTCCACAAACTGTATTAAGTTCTTTTGTAGCAACTCACATTCTGTCCTTGAAGAGGAATCTAAATAGTTTCAAACGTGCTGCCAGGCCTTCAGCCACTGTAATTCATTGTCTCATACAGCTATTGCCAATACACTTCAAACCAACCTTTTCCAGCCTGCATATTCCTCTCCTGTAAGCAGCTGTCATCAGAGAGTGAAACCATGCCATTTCACAGAAAGAAGGGGTTTTGGTCTACAAATTCAGTCATATGCAACTGTATGCTTAGTTAAAAGTTTAGAGGCTGCTCCTGAACTGCCAAGATCCAAACAGTCAGAGCACAATTTGGGATAGTCCGCAGAGCATTCCTCTAAAAAAGGTATCTTCTGTGTTCCTTGTAAGATTTCCCTTGCCACAACTGGATAATTCCCATAGTCCTCCTTCCACTTCTGCTGTTCCACTTAGAAGAACATACAAAAATGTCTCCCCAGCACAGAAATCTCCAAAGCCCTCTTGGATCTTGAAAAGTGTTTCTTCCTCCACGGTTCTGCTGTGGACCCAGAGAAGAACTCTGCTCGAGGAGACAGCAATGAGTGTTGCCTTGAAAAACTCTAGTAGTTAAATATTTGCAAAAGCCATACATCACAAAGTAGGCAATAACTTGAATTCCATAATACAGTAATTATGCATTCCTTAAATTAGCAACAGAAATGTAATTCCCTTTTAAATCTGGCTTATTTGTGGAGTAGCATAAGAAGCCAAGGGTCTTTGGCTTCACAGCAATAAGAATGGGACTCACTCAAGAGATGTTAGAAATTTATAATTAAGAAATCAGATAGGAGCTCTCTGGCTCTGCATTTAGCTGGCAAACAGAGTTCATTTGTAGATAATTACTGGATAGTTGCCATTAACACACCATTATCTCCCTGGTGCTTGAGAAGCTTCTGTGCAGGCCTGCTGTAAGAAGGCAGTTCCTCTCATTTCTCCTGTCTCCACTTGGTGCATCCTCACTCCAGAACTCTTCCATCTCCACAAGCCCCAGGAGTTACACACTACTCCTGCATTTTATCATCTTCCAAAGACTGGTGTCCTCCCAGGGCTTGGTTGTAATTACAGAGAATGTTTCCCTAGCCCCTTGCACTGGGTTTTCGTGGTACCTGTGTTTGCTGAAATAAGAATTATGAGCTGCCAGAGCTGAAATCAGCAGGCAATTTTTTATACTTAAACCATAACGTGGTAAAAAATAGTACATATAATTGCAACCCAAGAGGGCATTATGTGTCGTATCACTAGATGGCAACATTGCTTTAACTCTCCACCCTTTTTAAAGATACACCTGGGCACTGGGGGTGGCAATACTGAGCTCAGCCCAGGCTGGATGTGTTGGCTACCTGGCCAACGGAAAATGACCACACCACTGCCATTGCAAAGCTGCAGTGTAGGCACAGTGTTCTCAGAAGAAGGCTCCACAGTCCCACCTAGTTCTGTGACCTACCTCCTTCCTCTGGCAGTCAGCACAGAATGCTTAACAGAAGAGTACAAGACAATGGAAAGTATGAAGGGATTTCTTCTGTAGTTTACTCCATTTGGTACATCCAGTGCTGGCAGCTGCACCTGAACTACTGTGTTTCAGAGCTGCCAGTGGGACTACCTCCCATGAATTTGTCCTTCCATTTTTAGACTTCTGTATACTTGGGGATCCTGTGATATCTTCTGAGTCTTCTCACTCAGCCACCTCTTTTCTAAACTCAAATTTCTTACCATAGCCATTAAAGCTCTGACATTTAGTGTCTGTGTGGCTAAGCACAATCTGTTGTTCCTCACACCCAGGTTTTTTTCTCAGCATTGTACCAATATTACTCTGGACTCCTTCTACCTCATACACTGAAGTGCACAACTTCTCTGCAAGCCAAACAAAGATTAACACATGATGTTGCTGCCTGTATGGAACTTTTCACTTCATAAGAAGACCAGGTATCTTTGGTGTCTTGTTGTGTGTTGTGGTTTTTTTACGTGTAATAAATCTCATGTTCCCAGTCTAAGAACAGTTGGACTCTTCTGGAGACCCCAGAGAACCAGCGTACAAAGGGGAGTGGTAGAGAATTGTAAGATTATGCAAAATTAAAACACAAATTGCATAAAAACTGCTGGTTTTCATGGATTACTGGGAACTACCCACTGTACTGAAATAAAGGTGACAAGTAATTGATTTAATCATGATAGAAAAAAAGCACATTATTTAGAATACTGCCAATGTTTCCCATGTGTAATTCTGCTGATGACCTGTTAAAAATAAACCTAATCTCTTTAAGCAGCCCTGAAACTTCAAGTATGAGAGTAACTATTCAAGACATATGTATTATTTAAAATTTCCTCTGAGTATTCTTTAGATCAACTCTAGTGTTTAAAGAATTCACCCAGAGTGGCCACTTTTCTTCGGTCCTGTATGTTCCAGGGCACTGGTTGCGGTATAAAGTTTGTATTATATTAAAAATAAAGTATATTTTGTGCAATTCAGATTTTCCCAGTAGAGCACATCACCTTTCATGAAGCAGATCCGGGACTCAGGAAGCCTCTTCATCAGGCGACCCATGAAGAACTTGCTGCCAAAATCCTCTGCACGAATGAAGGCGCCGTATTTTAAGAACCCAACCTCATAAGGGGTAAACTCCACCCATTCTGCAGAGGCACAAAACAGACTTTTAAATCTCAATCCTATCTCTGCCTCCTTGCAGGAAGGGCTCTGAAATTACAAGAAAATGATTGCAGGACAAAGTCTCCAGCAGGGCAATCATAGCCATCCTCAGGGTAAGGAGTTATCATTAAGCTGGTTTCAGCCACTCATTCAGTAGTATTTCTCAAACTTGTTCACACAGAACTTTCCAATGAGCCTCTTCAGACAGGACATCAATTAAGTTTATCAAAAGCAGTCGGCCTAAGTTACCCTACATGTTGAGCTAAAGCTCTGACTTGGCTGTCCTTAAGCATCTCCCCCAGAATATTCCTGCCCTACAGAAGACGGGTTCCTTTCAGATCCTGGGCACAAAGCCTAGAAACAGAAGAGGAACTTAAAGAGGGAGAGGAACTGTTTATGAATGCTATGGCTCAGCAGTGCAAGGGGTTGTGAGTCATGCAGTAACTGATAATGCTGATCATTTGAACATCAACAGAGTCTAGACACAACTCAGTTTTGCCATCACCTTTGAATTCTGAAAGGCTGTAGTCCTTTTTGATGTTGAGGATCAGGTAGATAGGTAAGGGATTTTGACCCTGATTCAATGCCTGTTGCTCATCTGAGAGTTTGTGGTTGTTTTTCTGTGAATTGACCAGAAAGAGTAAAACTAAGGGACTGTCTTGGCATGATGTATGGCCTTGCAAAATTGCAGTAAATAAATACCTGTTTCCATTTTCATTTTCTTTTTCTCTCCATTAATTTTGTGTCCAGATATATTTTTTAACCAATGAGTGATCTGAACATTTACATATCCACATATTATTTAATTACCAGTGAACTGTAGGACACTTGGTGGTACAATGGTCTCATTCTTCCCAGAAATGCACCCATTTTACATTGATTACTTAAGTTCTCACAGAGAGGAACAGAGCAAAAGAAACCAAGAGCAGGACTCTCCTGTTAGGTGTTCAGGTAGAAGGGGACATAGGTTCCCTGCTCTATATAATATTTCTTGGGCTACTAATTATATATGGAGAGGTATGTGGGGACAAAACCCCTTCAATAATCAGCAGAAATAATCTACTGGGTAACGCTGGCACACTCTCAGCCTAGTATCTATCCCTGGAGTTTTGTTTTCCATAGAGCAGTATTCAGCAGCTGTTGGGGGAAACATAGACACAGTACCCCATCACTTAATGCTTTTTCCAGCAGAAGCCCCCAAAAATCAACACTAGAGATCTGGTATCCCTCTTGCTTCCGCAATTTTAGCTCCTTTGCATAGTACTTCAAGCTCTCCAGGGAAAAGCAGCTCAGCTTGCACTTGGTCATGTGTCTGCGGACTTCACCAATTGGTCCAGACAGATCCTTGTGTGCCCAGTCAGTGCGCTGATACAAATGTGACATGGCCCTGAGGAAAAGAAAGTATATTGTCATATGCTCAATATGCTTTCACTTTTTCAACTTGGATTTAAGGACCACATCAAATGAACAAGATGAGGTTCATAAAAAACATCTTGGGCCAGTTTGTTACGGCAGAGAGAAGATTTCTTTATTTAGAGGAACCCTCAAATCCCTAGGGAAACGTGAGGACTTGAAAAAAGTCCTTCCATGCTACATAGGTTTCCATACCACGTTGTGATTTGCACTGTGGTCATTCACCAGGAAAGAGGTGAAACAGAAGGTCAAGTAAAATGTTCCCCATAAGCACTGCCTAGACCTTATGGTGGCTCAGTCAATGTGTTCCTAATGCAGCGATAAAAATGCTCAAGACTGAAGCAGGACACCTCCCTTTACCAAAACTAAGAGAATGAATCTCCTTACACAGCAGCCTACAGAGGTGAGGAATGAAGTCTTTGTTTAGGATCTCCTTACCATGTTGAACCAGATGACCCAGTAATGTATGAAACAGCATCTAAGAGATCCAGCTTCTGAAGACCCAACAGGTTGCCCAACAGAGATGTCAGTGCCCGGGTTCCACCTCCTGTTGTCATGACTGCTACAACAGGTACCTGTTTAAACATCAGCACAGCAGTGGTAAGCAACAACTTAGTTTGCCAGCACACATGACCAAAACTGAATGAATTGCAGCATTTCTGTACCACAAAAATTCCAGCATTTCACCGTTTCCCCAGGCAGAGGAGGAAAAGACTAAAAGATGGTGTTTGGCACAGAGAAAAAAAAAAAAAAAAGAAAAAAAAACCTAAAAAATATTGTAATTAGTTTTTACTCTTTAAATCAAAATAAGTAAATTTTTGTTCTAAACTGATATATGCTGGCTTATCAAAGCAGCTCAAAACATTTTTGTTTCAAGGCATTACAATGTCAAACTACATTTTTCTCAGCAGTACATCATCTCATAAAAGCTTTGTTTTGAGAACAAGCAGAGCTCATGCTCTCTTGTAAGGCAAGTATAATGACTAAATTGTATTTCCTATAATATACCTAGGGTATATAATTGCAGTGATGAGCCACAAAGCCTAATTGCATGGAAAGCCAAATTGTATTACAGGAAGATAAATTCCTTTGAGAAACCCACTGAGAGGAGTCAAATGACATTTCCCATACACATCTCCAGGCAATTACATCAAGAAAATACTCAATAATGACCTAACTCAAATCAAGCATTACAAGTAAAAACAAAGTATTCTAGCTTGGGTTTTCTTGTCTAAATGAAAACATTCTACTGCTGGAAAATCTGAAATCAGTAGCTAGGAGAATTTCCCCCAAAAATGTTTATACCTAAGAAACAGCTTCTTTTCCACTGAAATTACTGTGCTAATGAGAAACAATGTGCTGATGTTACCAGTTTGTGAGCAGGGGTATAATTTACTGCATCCAAAGCCATATTATCATATAATGTTTAATGTGTCTTTGGTCCTGGACAAAGGGAAAGGCAGAGTGGGAACAAAAAAGCTTTCAAAAAGAAAATGACTTCATTTCTGAAGTGTCTGCTGTTATTCCCTCCCCAAAGCACCAACCATCACCATGCCAGCATGGACATGAACAAATATAAACCCTAACTCAGTCAGACAGATAAGAGAAAAATGTTGAATGTCTTTGTGCTGTTAGAGTGACAATACAGCTGAGCTAATGAGCAGCAGAGGACAGAGCTTGTGATAAGAAGCATCCTCATCAGTCAGTGTTATGTATCACTTTAATTGTTAGGTTTCCCCCTCCAAAATCTGGTAATATAATAATCACACATACCTCTTATGGGACCTTGGTGACTGAATGCTTAGCTAAGAGAGTAGGACTACACAGGTCTATGATTCACAGATGAAAATTAAATAAGGCAGGAAAAAACAACTGATTTATGGCACTCTGTTTTAGTGTACTCACACTGTTTCATCTAAACTTTTCTTGGTGTTTTACATGGGGCACTTAGTACCCTAGGGACACATTCCTATTACACAGCATGGTCCAGTCCCTATGGCGTTCTACGCACCTCATGGTCTTGCAGGTCTCGTTCTAAATGAAGTGCTTTTTTCAGAGCAGAAGCCACAAACTTCCTCCTTTTCCATAGGAAATTTTTCTCCTCCATACACAGATCAAAATCCAAGCGAACATCTAAGTTTCTTGAACTCAAACAAAGCTCAGAGTTAAAAACAATATGCATGGGTCACTTACAATTAATGTCTGGATCCAAGCTTACAAATTGCAAATTCTACTATTAGGCTTAGAAAAACTGCTATTGCAGCCCCAAAAAAAGCACATCACAGACAGTGTAGACAAGGTAGAGAAAAGGCTGAGAAAGTGAAAAAGTTGTGAAATCTTAGAGAAAGAGAACAACCCAGAAATGCTGCTTATTGCTACACTGATTTTCAAGAAGCACCTAACATAAATACTGCAATCCATACACAAATACTATAAATAGTGCAATATTTAGGATTTGTTGCCTGAAGAGCAACCCTGTGGAAAAAGACCTGGGGGTACTAGTGGATCAGAAGCTGGACATGAGCCACCAACGTGCAATTGCAGCCCAGAAGGCCAACTGCATCCTGGGCTGCATCAAGTGAAGTGTGGCCAGCAGATTTAGAGAGGTGATTCTGCCCCTCTACTCTGGCCTGCTGAGACCTCACCTGGAGTGCTGCATCCAGATCTGGAGCCCCCAACACAAGAAAGATGTGGACCTGTTTGAGTGTGTCCAAAAGAGGGCCACAAAAATGATCAGAGGGCTGAAGCACCTCTCTTATGATGTCAGGGTGAGGGAGTTCAGGTTGTTCAGCTTGAAGAAGGGAAGACTTTCAGGGGACCTTATAGCGACCTTCCAATACATGAAAGGCTGGGGAAGACCTATTCACAATAGCATGTAATGATTGAAAAAGGGGTAATGGTTTTAAGCTAGAAAAGGGTAGATTTAGGTAGGACATCAGGAAAAAGTTCTTTAATATGAGGGTGGTGGGTCACTGGAACAGGTTGCTGAGAGGGGTGGTGGAGGTCCCATCCCTGGAGACATTCAAGGTCAGGCTTGATAAGCCTCTGAGAAATCTGTTCTAGTTGGAGAGTCCCAGGATGTGCTTATTGTAGGGGGGTTGGTCCAGATGACCCTTATAGGTCCTTTTCAACCCAATATAGTCTGTAATTCTGTGATTCCATAATTCTACAACATGGGTAACTAGCATGAGGTAAATAGGGGTAAACACAATCCTTAACTAAGTACTTTCTCCCTTAGTTACAGAAGAAGATAAGAAGGCAAAAATGTCAGGCAGCATCTTTTTTTTTTTTTTTTTTTTCGCAATCACAAAACCCAAAGACATAATTTCTTACCAGTCATTTGATCTCACAAGTAAATTTATTGTTTCATCCTAGGAAGAAAAACACAATATAAGCACTGGAGATGATCTTATGTCCTCTCCTCCCCTTTTCTTTTTGTCAGCTTTGAAGCCCTTCAGTTTTTCCAAGAGCCATGTTGGAACTACAAAGCCATAAATCAAAAAATCCATTTTTAAAGCTTCTCCAAGTCTACTTCATTTTCTTTAAATTGTTTCATACTAATGATGCACAGAGTGGTACACAGTAAAAACCAGCATCAGCTCTGCCATGGTGTCCTGCCTTGCCTCATCTTTAGCGTTTGATCTGACCCACTTTACTTCCCCAGCTGGTCACAGAAGTCCCTCTCCCAAACTTTTGGCTGTGTTTTCTGCTTCTACTTTGTTCATATGAAAATGTACAAGTCCATACCCCTCTCTGTTGGGAATATAAGAGCACTAGCAGTTATAGAGCTAAACCTTTACTTGACATGGATCTAGTTAACTCATGCCCATTGATCTTTGGTCCATAGATTCACATTTATTCTAAAAAGCTGGTATCAATCACCTTTGCAACTGTTACTTTCTCGTTGAAGGGAAGTGAATCCAGAGGAATAGTGAGGGATGCATGGCAGTCTTTTTTCTCTTCACCTGAAGTACACTGAAAAATGAATTATAATGTAGAAAAATATTTAATGCATACATTACAGTAAAACACTATCCCCAACATACTTTTTTCAAATGGGGTCACCATCCAGAAGCTTTCAAATTGGCATCTAATATTTAAGTGTCTTGGGAGGTACAGTGCTCTTCCAGAGAATATGATCACAGAAAGTGGCTTTTTAATTAAAACTACAAATTCTTTCCATTTTCCTCAGCCAAGTATGGACCAAGATTTTACTGTGCTCACTCAAGCTAACAATCACTTACTGAGCAGAAGGGAGACTGGTGCTCAGCTAGAGCCACACGCAGCTCTGATGGGCTGTGCTTGATGTAATGGAACCGCAGGGGCTCCGCGGGACGCTGGGAAGAGCCCAGTGACAGGGTCTGGCTCCCTTCATAGGATCCCTCCACTGAAAATAAGAAGCCTTTTTCTAAAAAAGAGATTAAAAAATACAAAGAAGAAGTTAATTACTATGATCTCAGAAATAGAACACCAAGTGGTCATTCAGAAGTAGCCATTTTAAAATATAAAGCGTTCAACCCTGCTTAAAAGCAAAGTCCCCAGACTTTTTTTTATCCAAACAGGGAACACTACAGCAAGGAAGGAAAAAAATAAATAAATAAAGAGTGAGCTTATAAAACAGCAGTAGCTGTTTTAAAAACTCAGGCAGATAGGCGAATTGGGAAAAATGCAAATTATTGAGATAGAAATACACATTTGCTTCTATTTTGTAGTACTAATAAGACTCGTTAACACTCTAATAATTCACTATAATTTCAAAGTCCAGGTTTTATAGTTAGTTAGCATAGGCACACTATAATTGTTGGATCTATGCATATAATACTATACATACTCCTCCATATACTGAATATACTCCTGACCATCCAATTCCTGTGCTCTAATTGTAAGAACAAAGTAGGGAAATACCAGGTAAGAAAATTACAACGAATCTGTGAAATTTTCAGTTTATCATAAAATAAGATTTTTTTGTTTTGTTTAAAGTCTAACCTGAAGGCTCTTTCTTCATCTGCTTATTGTCCACCAGGACTTCCAAGCAGGAAATTTCACGAGACTGTAGAAGGGATGAATAATAAAAAAAATAAAATATATAATACATGCCATAACTGAGTCACTTCTCTGCTACCTATCTCTGGTCACCTGGGTCCCTGGGGTCTGGAAAACTGACCACCCTGTATTTTTGGGGCTGAAAAGAGAAAGACCTTGGCACTCTGAAGATGTTTCAGGTTTCAGTTGAAAGAATAAGGGCTGTGGTTCTCTGGTCCATCCCTGGAGGCAGGGCTGGGAGTGGAGGGGGGGGGTGGGCAGGTGGGGAATAGGAGTGTCCTGAGGCCTCCCAATGGTAAACTGGTGGACCAGTGAAATCATAGGGCTTTTGGATAACTAAGTGCTATCTCGACTAAACAGTGAATTAGGGGCAGTTGAGAAAGTAATTTCCATGTCATGCTATGGAGTCAGGGAAAAATGGATGGCCATGAGAAGGTCCTAAGAGAAGTCCCCAGAAGGAATGCCACTGAGGCAGTAAACCAACAAAAGAGCACTTCAGGCTTTGTCATGAGGCTTGCTATCAGCTGGTAGTGGTGGACATGTCTCTGGCCACTCCCAGCTTACTTAATGTATCCTCCCACAGGGAGCAGCAGAACAGGATGGCTGCCAGTGTCCAACCCCCGTTCTCCCTCCCCTTCTGCCCTGCCTGCAGGCAAGGTGTTGGGGCACCTGCCAGATTCACCACTCCCATCACTAGCATAAAAATGAACAGCAGATAAATAATTTAGAATTACCACTAATACACCATTAGTGACAAGCTTTTCAGGAGGGACTGGACTGAAAGAGAGGGAAAAAAAATTGCAATCAGAACTAATATAACCTAAATATGTCCTTAACTGAACATCAAGGAATAACACTTCCATTTAAGTTTTCCATGTCCAGGATACTGATTTTTTATTTTGAAAGACATCTGAAATGTTGCTTCCTTATATTTTCAGTGATAATGTAAACAATAGTAGCAATAAGCACAGTGGTTGTGGTTCTTATTATTCTTCTTCCTCTTTCAGCAAGTAATGGGATAAACTAGTGTTCAGCATGATTTGTGGTAGATAAAGAACACAGTGTTTTAGCCAATATGCAACTAGTTTGATAAACACCAGCTGTTGTTGTGATGCTGAGCATTTTAAACTATGTTACACTAAATGGTAGTAGCATGTGTTTGTTTCCTTTTGCCAAGTTCATTTCTTCAGTCCTACATGGGTTTTACTCACATGCTTTCTGATGCAAACTCAACCTCCAGCACCTCTTGTGTCTGCAAAAGAAGAATTAATTGTAAGAATTTTCTTTCTCACTAGCTATGTTTTTCACTTATTATTCTCAAAACTGTCTAAAGCCCTGTTTTTTCTGGGTAACATTATCAGGAGACTGATACTGTTAGACAGCAGAGGGCATTTTCAATTCTTCAGATCAAAAGGACTCCTATAACATGGACAACAGCTTGACCAGGCACCAAACAAGTTAATAGACTGCCTGCCAATATCACTACAGAGATGAATGACAATATGTAAGCTATAAGAAAAGTCAGTGAAACAGCCTATCTATAACATAATCTAAATCAGACATCCAGATCCCATGTGGAAATGATCACATATGTGATCAAGCATACAGAAGTAATGAGATAGTTACAGTAATTAGCCATCAATGGATTTTAGCACATCAACATGGATCTTTACATTATTTTCAGGTATACCCAGAAGAATTACAGGGCAAGGTATCAGTTTTTAAGTGAATACTCCAACATCTGTACCAGAGTATGCCCAAACTCACAATTGCTGGTCCCAGGAAAAGAAATTCTGACAGAGAAACTTTGTGTAAAGATGATGAAGTCTTTTGTCTCCATCAAAACCTATTTGAGGAACAGTGGAGAAAGAGAAACAAAGATAATTCTAGTGTCATAAATACCCTGTTAAGAGGGTTGAGGAGGTGATAAAAGCCTTCAGGATTATGTCCAAGGCCGGGAAGTAAACCTTGTCCACTTTGCTGAACAAGGTTTGGGAGGTATTTTACAGGACACATGAAATGCAAACAAATAAGAAATAAACTCTCCTACTTGCAATTGCTTTACTATAAGTTATTTAGGAGGAAATACCAAAAATGCATTTCCTTTCTGTGGTTAAGGTAGTCTAATTCCTCACCTTTGGATTTAGCTGAAAAACCAAATGAACATTTTCTCCAAGCTGAATTTTAGCAACATCAAAAAGGACAGTGAAGAGGAGGTCATCTTTAACGACTTCATTTTCATCATAGACTTTCAGCTCAAGAATATTCTGTGAACAGAGTTACATGATTAGGAACTTCTCAATTTTGAGCCCTTACAGAGGCACAAGATGATGTGCTCAGCATGTTAAGAAAGACAGAGAAAGGATGGAGAGAAGTGAGAGAGCATGCACTTTTTCATCCACACAGAGCTGAAGAAAGATATTCTGAATCTAATACAACTGGGTTTGTTGATGATTTTCCCCTGCAGAGTAATGTAAATTACTAACACTAGTAGAATATTTAATATGTAACTCCCATACTGCAAAACATGTTTGACCTCAATTGAGGTCACCACTTTTCCCTGAATTGTAGGAAACCATCTAGTGGTCAGGACGTTACTACTATTTGTGAAAAAAATAAAAATATTAAATCCTTGGATATAACCAGTGATTAAAAGACATTGAGAGCCATATAACTACTGAATGGTTGCGTAATTATATCCTGTAAATTATTAAACAGATCACATGGAGATAATTAGCATAGAATCTACAGAAACTGATATGTTCTTGTTAAGTTGGTGACAAAATGCACAGAAAGCAGCAGAACAAAGGCCTATTTCCATCGGATTATATTCTACACCTCTCAATCTCCTCTTCCTTCCTCCCATCGCACAAACCTCCTCCTCTCCCTCCTCTGCCACCTGCCTGTTTGGATAGACTGGAGGGAAAACAACCCCTGCTCTGTCTGGTTGGTAGCTGCACTTGGGCTGGCTGAGAGATGCCTCCCAGAGTGCTGATCAAATTAACATCAACAGCTCTTTTCTCAGCTGGAAAATAATTCAGGCCTCTCTCCATATATTCAGTAGCTCATTTTCATGTAAATTACAGGGACCTCTTATCTCAGAGATTCCTAGTTACCCATCAGATTTAACTGAAACTTGCTAAGAGGTTCAATCCTTACTAAAGACACAGAGATAGGCACGTGGTCTCTCACACATAAACACATGCAGAAGAACGAGCAAGCACATGAGCTGTGCTGCCTTAAAAGTTCATAATGAGTTACAGGAAAGTCTGAAGCTGAATCTGATAAGTGACTGAATATACAAATATACTGAAAGGAATATAATCCAGAATCCAGATATTCCATTTTGACATCCCTAGTTTCTGTAAGAAATAGGTGAGGGATGGCAAATTGTAGTGAATTTGAGTTTGCAGTTTGCTGGCAGAAGTCAGAAAGTCTGCTGTCCTTTAAGGCCATACACATAAATGTGTTATACTGTGCTTCAGACAGAAAAACAATTAGAGCTGACAAGATCACCAGTGGGTTCCTGCCCACCATGCTTGCTAATGGACACAGAGAAGAGGCAGAGAGAAGCAGCTACAGCAATTAGGTTTATAGGCTAGCCATAAATAGCCTGTAAAGGATTAGGGAAGGTGATGGAGAGGATACACTTAAGAGCAATAGTTTGCAGTTTGCAGAAGGAAGGTTTGCACTGAAGAGCAGGTCAGTTTTCCTAGCTGTGGTACTTATTTGGGTAAAATAGCTGATTTTTTTTTTTAGTGGCAGACTAGCTTGAGGTCCCTCAATTACTTCCAGCTAGTCAGGGACAGCAGGCAAAGGCTTCTTGGTGGCTAAGGGACACATCCATCAGCACTGCTGCGAGGCTGTGTGGGAAACAGCCAGGGCCCTCTGGGGCAGTTTGCCATTTCTATCTGCTCCTGACAGAGGACACAAGGGCAGCATGTCTGGGGCCAGGCACCCAGCAGAGCTGGCCCTTTGCAGGGCTTCATGCCACCATGCCCCAAGGTCCTCCTGCAGCCAGGGCAGCGCTGCCCGCAGCACCAGCCTGGGAAGCCCTTGCTTGGCAACTGTGCTTTATCAGACTTTCATCAAGACAGACGCCTGCTCTGTTGTCCTGTTCTTGATGGGAACCAGCCCAACATAGCCAAACAAGTTTTTCTGCTCCAGAGAAGCAGTGTAGATTTTACTGAGCTCTGGCTCCCATGATTTAGCAAGATGAATACCTCTGCTGTACACGAGACAGGCGAGGAGAAAATAAACAGACCAGGATACTCTGGCTCTGCTCAGAGAGTGAGTAGAGTAGTTGCAGTGTACGCAGACAAACCTATGAGAGCCTCAACTTATTCTGTTGAGCACAGACAGTGGAGAGGCAGCAGTGACAGACATGCCAGAGCACTTTGGTTGTCCCAGGTCCCCAGGATGTATTTTGTGCAGCTCACGCTGAAACTACAGTGGCCACCACCATGCTGCCATTGCCACACGCTGATAATTACTGAGGCTAATCCCACGACCTGTCTCCTGCTGGAAACTTACTGCAAAGTAAATGTAAAATCTTCTGAATGCTACTCCGTGAAGGACTAGTTCAAGCAGTGCCTTGTGGCCAAGATACAGTTATGTGTGATATAGCAATTTTGAAAGATCTGTCAGCCACAAATCATTAGAAGCAGCAGGTGTTCTGCTGCAAGAGTTGCTGAACAATGGCTGTTTGTTTCCATGCTGTAATGTTGGTAGCTTGACTTTTGTCTCCCTGCTAAACCTGCAGGACTCAGTGAAATTGTGCCTCACTGGTATTTTAAAAGAAGTCAGATTTTTTTTAGATCTGCAGGGAAAGCATTGGACATAGGCCACAGAACAGCAGACATATTAAAGCTGAAAGCTATCCCAAATAGAACCAGCACCACCCAACTCCGTGGAACTGCTGTTTGAGGAGTTCATTGATGTTCAAGAATTGTAAAGATTTGATTACCCCAGTTATAAAGTCAACTTGTCTTACTTGGTCTCTCACATATCTTTGTAGATTCCTGGACTCAGATGCTGATGTTGCCTTTTGGAGGGAGTGGACAGTGGGACTTGCAAAACTTCTTAATCTCTAATGTTTATTATCATGGCTCAACTGGTTCTTTTGCAAATATTAACATGTTGTTTTGTAGGCCTCTTTTTTCTAATTGCAGGCAGTTCCAAAGAGACAAAAATTACAGCACTGTGGTGACTCCACTACTCAGCTCATAAATGTCTTTTATGCTGATCAACGTACTCTGAAATTATCATGTTTACTTCAAGCAGTGATTAAAAAAAAAAAAAAAAAAGGTGAAAAGTGCCAGAACATTATATAAATAGTTGTGAAATATCTTGTCTACCTCTTATACACCAGAAAATAAAATTTAGTTTTGCTGCTGCATGCTACTCCACATTTCCCTACCTACATCCTTGTAGTCCCTCTCACATATTAGTTTTATGGTACCGAACATACCAATCACAAAATGAGATCTCCACCCAAAAAACCCAAACAAACAAACCAAAAAAAACAAACCGAAAGCACTCTGCATCTTACTTTTACTTGGCTCTGGATCCTGAAGTGAAATGTTTCATTCCACACTGGATCTTTGCAGTTCTTGATGGTTTTGGTCCGAACAGTCTCAGGAGAAGCAGTGGGCAAGGACAGGTTTACATAGCAATCAGTTTGGCTAACTGTATTTGAAAAGATACATTGTAACTAACAAATTACTATAAACATCCCAGAGCATAGAAATTAATGTTCTACATCTCTAAGAGCATAGCCTTAGAATTATGTAGACAGCAAGCTGCAAAAAAAAAGGAGATATTGTTTCTATTGTTTTTCTTACAGGTCCTTATTCAATAGCACCCACTACTATTTGTTTCCTTCCATGGATGGGAGCTCCAGCAACTAACAGAAATTGAAAGAACTACTACAATAAGAACTGGTAAGAAAAAAATATGAAGAGCTAGTTTTACTCAACTAAACCAATTACTGTTATGTCCCCTGTTTGTTGTTGTTGATCAACAGATTTCTGTGCTGGAAAATAAAAGGGTTTACATTATAAGAGAACCTTTTTGAAATATAAAACAGTTACTTAACTTCTTGGGCATTTGGACAAGGAGCTAACTTTGCCCTTTGCACTTTGCCCTTTGCACTTATATCTTACTGATTTAAACTCTGAGTCTTGAGAGCAGAACAGAAGAGCTAAAGAGGGTGTGAAAGATCTTCCCTCTCTGGTCTGCTGCCCCCTGTAGCTGTAGACCAGCCTGTGTAACAAGGGAGCCAACTGTCTTTCCCAACATGTGATCACAGCCCTTCACCACCAACAAATATGCAAAAATAGCAATGCACTTATATCTTACTGATTTAAACTCTGAGCCTTGGCAGTGAAAAAACCTCTAGTTCCTTAGAAAGGTGCTGGCTTAATGTGTTTGAGCACAAGGTGGCACAGTTGGATACAAGCATGGCATTAAACCTATATAATACACAAAGGTTGCTTTGGGGTGGGCTTCCAAGGAACTGCCCCCAGCCCCAGGCTGAGGCAAACACCTCCTGGCCAGGCAGGCTCAGCCCCACTGGGCACTGCCACACAGTGTGTGACTTCTGTCTTGGGGGTTGCTGCAGTTTTCAGGTGAGAGGCAGGTTGGGTATTTGTATATCCGTGCAACTAGCCTTCCTTCTGTGTACTGACTGGGTGTGTGTAGGGTGAGTGGTGGCCAGGATTCTCCTTGATACTTCTAGGAAGATGATGCAGGTGCTGAGCATCGGCTCCTAAGCGCATGAAAGAGCGGGTGTCTGGTGAGCCTGTGGTAATAAACTGAGACCCTGAAAATAACAGTGTAGAGTAGTGGAACTCACTCTCTATGTACTGATATTCATTCTTTCCAGCACTCCCGTTAGGAGCAAATCTGCTGCCCTTCATTTCTGCACACTGTTTGCATTTACGTTTAAACAACAGACTTTAATCTGCTGCATAACTGCAGCTGTCTCTAATGTCTCCAACTCTAAGAACTTGTTTAGTAGCCACAGTTACAGTTCTGATTTGGGTGCAGTAACAGACAGTTTGGTACTGTGGGTTACGTGCTGAGAGGCAGCATGACTAAGTGGGTAACCTGCTGGAAAAGATCTCATGACATGTTGGCTCTCATCCCAGCTCTGCTCTAGCCTGCTAAGTCACTGTGGGCAATTCCATTAAATTCATCTTGCTTCTCCACCTGCATTGCTCCATCAATAAAGCAGTGATAATGATCCTTTCCTCTTTTGTAATCTGCTTTGAGGTCCCATGATTCAAAGCATTATATAAAATATTTCCACATGACCCACGAGAGTACCTAATCAGTAATTATGTTATTTTTTCTCTCCAAGTCTCTTGGTTCTCATTCCACATTTTTTATAAACTTGTGATGTTACCCGTGTAGCAGTGAATATGTATCACTTGAAACAATTTTTGCAATCAGGTTATGCATTATTTATCTTCTAAGACTTCTGATACAGTCTGAACATGAAATATCTCCCAGTTTTTCAGCCTGCATGTGATAGTTTCCCCCTTAGTGTCCATAGCACTGAAGAAATTACTTAAACACTTTAAAATATAAAAAATATAAAATATATAAAATTCTTCTAAGTAATGTTTGGGTATTTTTAGACTTATTACTGCAATTTTAAAATGCAGAATATGTGCAATGGCTCTTTTGAAAACAATTTATTGGTCAAGGAGGTTGTAGAATAATTTCTTTAGCTCTCTCTCCTACAATACTTTCTACAATTGTTCCATTGATTGTTAATTACTGAAAAAGCGAATATTAACTTTACCTAGTGCCAGAGAAGCAGGTAAGAGGAAGAATTTGTTTCATCAGCAACTGTATCTGTCAGTTACAGACTACACACTGATCCATGTGTTATAGCAAATTTGTTCAGTTGTCTCTCTTTGTTGTACATAGTAGCTAAGAATCCTGATTTAGAAGACAAGTGTTTGATATTTTCTGAGTATAATAGAAGCCAGCTCTAAACTTGTGATTCACAATCTTGTATCTAGATAGAGTTGTGGCAGGATCTCTGTTCAGTCCTTCATCCTCTCTGAACACAACAGACCTGTAGCCAATTTGAAAAGATAGTCCTGTCTTTAGCCCGGCTTCTCACCTTCAATAAGAACAAAAACAAAGTTCCACAACCTGATCATCCACACACCAGCTCAGTTAGTAACCAGTGAGGCCTCCATCTCAACATAGCCCAAGATAAGAATGCAGATAGACACAAAGATGTTTAAATCTGAAAACAAGCAATTGAAGCCAGGCCACAGCATGAAGAATAACAAATTATGCTCCAGACCTATAATGTTGCAGGATAGCTTATCTCATAGCTTATATATACAACACAGATCTAGATAAGTTTTGGATCAAATCCCAAATACAATATTAACTATAAGTGCAGGTGATGACATTTATCCCTGAGATCTCTTTGCATGCACTCCCAGCCCTAGAAAGGAACAAGTCAATGTCTCCTGCGTTCCAGCTCTCTTCCACTCTTTTCCTCCCTCCACCATGAAAAGCTTTAATTATGACCAGCTATTATAATTAAGCATGTCCAGATTGAACAGGGTTGACATAAAGAGCCTGGCATATGAGAAAAAGCTGAAAGAATTGAGTCTGCTAATTAAAAAACAACAACAACAAAGACTGACAGAGGACATGGTAATAGTTCTGTAATGTCCAAATGACTGATAGAGAGAGGACAATGATCAGTGACCCTACCTGGCCAGAGGGAAATAAACAAGGACATGTATTAGGAAAACTGTTCCATCTCTGGCACAGTTAGCTGTAGTGAGAGAGATTTTATAAATTCTCTAGGTAACTCATTTCAGGGGTATTTGTACCCCAATATGTATCAGAATAATATACAAGGTAAACTTGATCCTTCCTCAGGAGAAGAACCCAATGAACCTACAAAGGTGACATATGGAATTGCTGCCACGTGATGCCCGTGTTTATGCTGGAAGGCAATAAACAGGATAATCATGTCACATCAATTATATTACATGGAAACCAACTAACCAGTCTTCCTGCCAGCCAGGGAAGGAAGTGATAGGACATCCTTATACTGTACACTAGCCCAAGAAATCAATTTCCAGATATCTGGATACGGCCTATAAAATAACTGCAAACCTCCTTCTTGGACATATATGAAGTAAGACAGAAAAATAATTCAAAAAGTTGTCACCTTTCCTTTCCAAAAACATACATAGTCCAAGTAACAAGTTTAAGTCCATATTTAGAGCCTCTGTGTGCCATCCAAATGTAACTGTCAAATGGAAGCAATACAAAACCCAACACAATATAACACAGAGAATCCCACAGAGAGCTGTACTACAGCTTCTGTCCTCCACTCCACCTCCTCCATGGAGCAACAGGGAATAGATTATTTTACCTAACTGCTATTTTGGGTACATGTAGCTGTTCTGGCAAGATCTGTACATGCTAACAGAGGCACAAGTATCATTAGATCACCCTTACATATGTTGTCTTTTAGCAAAGTGGAACTACAAATCATGTCTTTCCACAGGCATATCCATTTTTAGACTTTTCATAACCATTGACATTATTTCCCTGTTCCCACCCTCTGGGTATCCGTCAGTAGGAAGCAAAAAATTTGTACATTTTTGGACAAGAGGTATTATGAAGCAGTCAGAGTTCCTTCGTTCCACTTCAGACCCTCTTGCAGTGATTGAACAATCTCACATCTATCACACAAAAATATTTTTAGAAAGCTATTTCACTTTCATTTCAAAAAAATTTAGCTGAAAATTAGGCCTGGGTCAGACATCAACACTGTGGTTGCAGACACAGTGGTTTGTTAGAACTGCTGGGTATCTAAAGAAACAATCAGAGGGTAACAGCATGGAAGCAGACTTGAAAACAGGCTGCAAGCAGTACACAAAAGTGCCTCAGATTTCAAAGAAAATAGGATTGGGAACAAAATCAATACCAGAAGCAGCTGAACCAATGAATCAACATTTGCAAATTTTCTTTCTTCAGAAAGTGTTCCCAAGACTGTTATTCATTCACTAAGGGAATAGAAACAAAAACATTTTTAAACTTTACTTATGTTTAGGAACTGAGGCTGAGCTGCAGCACAGACAGTGCACTGCAGGAGTTATTCCAATTTAGATTTTTAAATTGAGACTTAGAGTTTTGAAATCAAAACTCCTCTACTTAATAAATAAACTCTATGGCACAGACACCTCTCCTTCATATCTTTTTTTTCAAGTAAAGTTTTATACTGAATGGGAAGGTACCAAAAAGCTGTAGCTCAGTGTGGTGGTGAGAGCAAGGAGTGCTTACCAATGTGAGGTGTTCCTCTTTTGTTGGGTTTGTTGTATCTCAAAATGAGAAAATATTTGCAAACATGATGAATGAGGCTAAAAATACCTTAAGGACTCACTTACAGGAAGCAGCTAGCACTGACAATCCACAGGACTTTACTGTAGATTCTGTACAAGCTAAAAACATAAATATTTGTAGATGTTCTTCGGGCTTTACAGTGAGGATCAAAGAGATATGCTTAAGAAAGCAGCAGAGAAACAAGACACATCATTATAACTAAGAAACAGAAGCAGGTGGTTTTGCAGCAGTCAATATGAAGGTAAAGTCATTGATACTGATGAGCTAATTTGATAAGAAAAATTCCATAACATAACAGAACAACTCACTGGAAGCAGGACTGTTTAAATCACAATGTAAATGGGTCTTCTGGTGCCTGAGAATTCAACTCAGAGTCTGTAAAAGTCAGTAACAGTTTTGTGAACTAAATTTTGGACCTACAGGGCATAACAGACAGGTGAAGATTAGTTTGATTGTTTTGGTTTATAAGGTAAGGAAAGAGCCTGGATTAAAAGCTTGCAATTGCAGCAATGGCTCATCCTGACATAAATACTACAATATGGATGCATTGCCAGCATGGGCTTTGCTTTTGGCAGCTAAGTCTTCACATTTTATATGTCTTTTCAACAAAGATGTCACTGTCAGTTTCTTTCACATCAAAGTAAGCCACAGATAAATGCATGGCCTCCAGACTGCCTTTTGTCACTAGCCTGTAACTAATCCTATTTTCACAGAGATATTAAATGAGCTCATATTCTGGCTGGAGTCCTCCAGGACTCACAAAAGATCTAGCAGCCTACAGCAACTTTCCTGAGAGTAAGAATGAATGGAATCATTAAGAATAAATATATCTGAGCTACACGGAACATTTATACCCAAGACCCCTTTTATCTAGTTTTTTATTTTGAACTGAAAGGAAACTCTTCAAAGAACAGTGGTCAAGATTGGTCCTGAACAAATAGAAAAAGATGAATACCTTTGCCAGGCCAAATCAAATTCTAATGTCAATTTGGAAAGATGGCAAATTATTAGCAGAACACAACACAAGATCCAGCACCAACAGTTGTGAGTGAATGTTTCTTTTAACCTGCACCAGCTACTACTGCAGCACTACTTTTTTGGCTCCCAGTGAAGATACAGTCATACTAAATGTGCAAGAGGGAAGCTATACTCTTATGTGGAAATTCTCACGTGTCTTTTCAGCCACACAAGTTATCACGGCCATGTTAAATCTAGGTGTTCTACTTGGCCTCCTACATAATAGCAAATCACTTATGGCTTCTCGGTCCTTATCTACAAGGTGATCAATGTCCTCAGTTCAGTGAAAAGGTTGCCTGAAGCTCCTCTCTGGACACCATTGATGATAAAAGTCCTCAAGCTCTGTGAATCTCACCTGTGGGCAATGCTTTCTCTGGTACTGCTCTGAGTCTTTAGAGTAAACCTCCACAAACCTCCACAGGAACTAAGACATACCATAGGCCTTATCACATTGTGCTTTTAGTGTACAGCTCACCTCAGCAGCTTGCTTCAGCTCAGGTAGACAAGTGTGTGAAAGAGCACTGAGAGAGCACAGATGCATAAAACAGCACAGGCCTCTGCTCAGAGTGAACGGGAAAGA
>NW_009953571.1:5881430-5923315 GCF_000747805.2 Chaetura pelagica
AAAGAGTGAATCACTGTTTACAGATATCAGTAACACTGCTTAATGCATAGCTGGATGAACTGCAGGTACTGCTGTCTCGATGAAACCAGAACCACCAGGACAGAACTAGAACAAGATTCTGAGGTTCTTCAATAGTGCATAAGAAAAATCTTTTGGAAATCCAAGAACAGAAATGCACTGAAATGAATTTTTCACAATAAAATACCAAAGATGAAAAGTTGTGCCTTCTCCCCCTCATCAAAGGAATGCCTCAAAAATCCTGAAGCAAGTCCTGCAACAAGTGAACATCTGCATCAATCTTCATAATCTTTATGAACTTCTTTAACTGTCCCACACAAAAATTAACACTACTGCAAACACATATCTGCTGATATTCAATCTGTTGTTACTCTTCAGTGTCAAGAAATATATACTTTGGTGATACACTCAATAATTTGTTGTGCAATACTAAGCAGGATATAGAGTAAAATATGGTCCTTACCAAGGATGATGAAAAAGGCCAAGGTACAGTAACTTTTAAGATGTGGGAGACTGTAAGCATTGGAAAAGCCAACTCTTAGCTTAGTTTTCTATGTGGTGAGAAGGTGTTACACAGCTCAGCTCAAGTAAATTTGCAATTATAGAAAGCCTATTCAGAAATCAATGAACATATTTGATCATCATTTTCTGTCAACAACTGCTGAACTTGCTTTTTTGTGTTTCAAAGAAACTGCATACTAGTCTTGGCATGTGCTATTTGTTAGCATAGCACTTCATAAAAGTCTCCCAGCTCTTGCAGATATATCCATCCAGGTCTGCTGGAACTTTCAGAGTGCAAACTAGAAAGTCATGTCCCAAACAGAGTCTGCCACTGCCTTTTAATTCTGCAACTCAAATGGCAGAGGAGTAGTGAAGAGTCATGAATTGCTTCATGGACCTCTTTCCTCTTATATCACTGTGTGGTTCTAGACGGGTGCCATCATCATCTACTCATTCCAGCCTCCCTTCTCCACCCAGGCTTCTCCCTTGCTCATTTCCATCACCTCCACCCTTTTCAAACCTGTTTTAAAACAGGTTTTGACATTTTAAAATATTATAAAACATTTTAAAACCTGTTTCAACCATGTCTTATCTAGCAGCTTCCTCTAAACAAGAGAACAATGAAGTCTCCTAGGAAAACATAGTATAATCACAAAACCATCCATATTTGGTGAAGGACATCAACTGCAATACCACCCCTGCTGGTATTAGACCAAGGTAGCTGCTCTCACCTTTGCCTTTGAGACAAAGATGAGCCTAATATCTGTCTAAGGCCATTGACTCCTTTCACCAGTCCTTCAGCCACTAATCAGTTCATCCTTCTTATGCCTCTGCAAGGCTCGTAATGCCCTTGCTGCAGCCCTTGCTTTAGAAATGAGGAACCAATCTTTGAAAAAACTCATTTTCTCCAAGGTTTCACCAAGAGTCTGGAGTAAGTAATGGGGGAGCATAATACACAATACCTTTAAACCCAGAACAGCTTTCTGTTCTTGCACACAGAAGTACACAGAAGCCAGTGTGGCTGCAAGAAGATGCATGTGTACATACAGTCCACTGATACTGAGCAGTAGAGATGCAATTATTTACACACCTGTTAGGCGGTGCCCTGACCAAGATCCCTAAACAAATAAAATATTAATGAGCTCCTTGATTACAGATAGCATTGTCCTTTTTAGTGGCAGCTTATGCTGCTATGAATGCACAGTGCAGTGCAGGCTTTTCAGCTCCACACCTCTTACCATGTATAAAATACACTGTAATTGCATACCCTTCAGTATACATTCCATACAATACATTCCATCTGGGGATTTCTGCCAACAATATGTTAAACGCTTGAGAAAGGGAAAAACCTGGAAAAGAATCCCTTAGACTAGAGAACACAAAATGTGTGATCTGAAGGAAACTAGGCTTTTGTGTGTATTTAGACAGTAGCAATGAACTGAGGAAGGGTGGGAGCAGAGTTAGATAACCAAGTTAAACCAAACAGCAGATTGCATGGAAAGGAGCAGAGGCTGTTAACAACTGCAACTGTGAAGCTGATTCACATCATATTCATTTAAATGATGAGTTAATTTGTTATTAATATTATTAACTGTGATTATGACTTTGTTAATATAAACATCTGTCAGGACCAAGGCTCCATTTTTACAGTAGTTCTGCTGTTAGATCTTGACGGTGTTCTAATCATTTTACAATTACAGTAAGAAAAGCCCGGCTTCAGGATATGACATCACAGGGAGGAGCTTCTGGTGATTAACAGTTGCTTTTATACCTGTTTGTTTCAGTTACTTAACCACTTAGGAAATCCTTGTTTACAGGCTGTGTTGCAACTTGGCAGCTATCCATGTAAGTACTTTTTTGTCTTTGTTCAGATTCCTATTGCCAAACATTTGTCCTGGGCTGCTTTTAGGGTTTCCCTCCATTAATGCAAACGCATCCTCTCTGAGCAGCCTGCAGCATTATGAATTCAAATGAGATGCTGTAAAGACATTAGTGCTCTTTTTCAAGATACGAAGTCCCAGGCCAATGTGCCACCAGTGCTGGCCAGCCCAGGCAGCTGCCTGCTGGTGCTGCCCATGCCACCTGCCTGCTCCCTTTGCACTAAGGTGGCTGCTGCCCCTCACACCACTGGTACAGCCAGAAATGTACACGCAGCATGTTGCCTGCACATCTTCTTCAGTCAGTCCTTTCCATGCACAATAGTTTGCTTTGGAGAACATGACAATGAAAGGGAACTCATTAGGATGATGATTGAACACAGGATTTTGGTGATATAAGGAAAAAAGCTTGTAATAACGCTTTCCAGCTTTCAAAATCATTGGACAAAGGAAGTACTTGGAGTTTGCTAGGAAGTTACACAGCAGCAAGGCTTAAATCTAACAAGATCCAGATTTAACACTATAGAGAAACTTAAAGATGAGCTTAAGGCTTTTTCTAATGAGAATGGTGATTGAATTTGCCATACTAAATTTAAAAAAAAAAACAAAAACAAAACAAAACAAAACCGAAAAAAACAGCTCAGCTGTATACCGTTCCAGGAAAAGCTTTCTGGAGCCTTGGACTTTGCTAAATACAAACTAGGGCAAGACAATATTTTTAAATACTTTTTTGTTTTCTCCTAAGGCAAATTTTTCTGTGAAATACATGTATGTAAATGATGATATTTTATATTTCACCCATATCCTAGGAATCAAACAGGTTTCTCTATCATAGGTGTCATCTTGCAGCATGAAAAATATATATCTCTCCTCCTGGAAGACCAGTGAACTCTGCCACAGATAAAAGGGATGAGGCAAACCAGATTTGCCAGCTGTGTGAGGCAGCCCATGCTCTGCTGTAACTGCAGTGGCAGCCTCTGGGAACAGGCAGCAGTGGCTGTGCTCCAATGGGATCATACACAAGAAGGCAGGTATGGGCAGACACACAGAAAACAAGATCTACTCTGGGGAATTTACACAGCATGGATCTTGTTCTCATTCTAATCAGCACAGAGGGGGTGAAATGCAAAGATACTTGGTTAGCAGACAAGTCTCTCCAGAAAGAAACTCTCTTGTGGTTAAATAGTGGAAATGCAGAGCCCTTCGGATAGGTGGATTCAAGAAGCCTTTGAAGGCTTCTATGAAGAAATTGGATCACAACGACCCCAAGCAACTCTACAGGTTTGGGGAAGACTCTCTGGAAAGCTGCCCAGAGAGAAAGAACCCCGGGGTGCTGGTTGACAGCCAGCTGAATATGAGCCAGCAGTGTGCCCAGGTGGCCAAGAAGGCCAACAGCATCCTGGCCTGCATCAGGAGCAGCGTGGCCAGCAGGAGCAGGGAAGTGATTGTCCGGCTGTACTCGGCACTGATGAGGCCACAACACGAATACTGTGTTTTGGGCCCCTCACTACAAGCAGGACATTAAGGTGCTGGAGTGAGTCCAGAGAAGGGCAATAAAGCTGGGGAAGGGGCTGGAGAACAAGTCTTATGAGGACCATCTCAGGGAACGTCAGTTGTTTAGTCTGGAGAAAGGAAACTCAGGAGAGACCTTATGGCTCTCCACATCTACCTGAGAGGAGGTTGTAGCCAGGTGGGAGTTGGTCTCTTCTCCCAAGTAGCAAGTGACAGAACAAAAGGAAATGGCTTCAAGCTGTGCAAGGGGAGGTTTAGATTGGATCTTAGGAAAAATTTCTTCACTGAAAGGGCTGTCAAGCATTCCAACAGGCTGCCCAGGGAAGTGGTAGTCACCATTCATGGAGGTATTTAAAGACTAGTAAAATGTGGTGCTTAGGAACATGGTTTAGTGGTGAACTTGGCAGCATTAGGTTAATGGTTGGACTCAATGATCTTAAAGGTCTTTTCCAACCAAAACGATTCCATTATTCTAGATGATTGGGGAGACTTGAAGATGAAAGGGATGCCCTCTTCCAGTGATCTTGGCTAGTAGACCAGCCCTTGGAAAACGAGAGGTTTGCAACAAGCAGTCCTTTCCTACATGTCTGAAGCCTTCTGAAAGTCAATCTCTACTACATCAGCTGACAGGGAAAGTAAGTGAAGATGATGAGAAGTCTCTGGATGGCAGAACAAAAATTCAAGGCCTTTCAGCAGTGGAGGCAAAATTGATTTTTGCCACAAGGATGAGGAATTTCAATTGCAGCAAAAGTTTTTATTACATGGAAACCAGAGGCTGGACAAAGACTGTTGTTGATGCATAGAGCTTATGTAGGTTCAAGAACAGACTGGAGATGTTGCTGCATTCATAGAAAAACTGTATATAGCTTGTGAAGTTACCAACTCTGAAGTGATCAAATGCTAGGACATCACATTGTGCAGAGCTCACTAGATTATTTTACTCTACTCATTCTCCTCCACAGTCACCTGCCTTTGGCCACTCTCAAACATGGGCTGGGAGAGCCCAGATATTTGGTCTGATCCAGCACAGATTTCCTTGTGTATCTGTGCACTACAATGTGGGTGCAGGTACATGGAGATCCCAGACACCTTGTCTTGTGACTGTTGCTCCTGATGCTGCCAATGGTTCCCTATTTTACTGCTGCCTTAAGATAGCCCTGTTGGATGGTCAGTGTTCAGACAATTCAGACAATTAAACACTCCTCTCCAAAATCTCCATATACCATCCTATGGTGCCCATGCAAGGCAAAGAAGATAAAAAAGAAATATCCATAACTATTTTATTAGCATATAGCCATCCCCAAAGAATAACAACCTAAAACTGGGCCTGGTGTTTTCCTGCAACACTGAAAAAGAGCATCTGGGTTCCTGTCCAGTAAAACACTGCAGTAGCCTCCAAGTGCCAAGCATTTTAAGTATGGTAATTAAATGCAAACAGTACTTTTGACTCAAGAGCCAGATCTCTCACCCACAGTCCTCAAGAACCAAAGATTTATTGAGGAAGTGAGGGAGGGAAAAGCATGTGTCAGTGTTTGCCTTACCCCAGAAACATCTATTATAGGCCAGTCCTGGGGCCATACTCTTGATCCAGATGAAACCTTGGACTGGTCTGATATCACTATTGCTAAACTTTTTGACAGGGAAAACATAGCCAAAATCAAATATGCCCTAAAATTGCAACAGCTGTGTCTTGGGAATGATAGGTACTTCTCAGGTTGTAGTTGCCTGATAACCTGCATAATGTAGGAGCAAACATTTCTGGTTCATGAGTGAGCCTTATTCCTATCAGATTTCAACAAACATTAGTAGCCTAATTCCTGTTATTATGCTCACACTAGCTACAAATACATCCTTTTGTCTAACACAAAGGGAAATAGTCAGGAGATCATTATTATAGGTGATTGGCACAGCTGTCCTATAATAAGAAAACAAGTCCCATATTACATGACATGTGCAAGATCTAAGGAGGCATGGACACTGCAGGTTGGGTGTAGCAGTCCCTCTGCACTAGGGCAATTCAGCTGTGCAGTGTCACAGCTAGAGAAAAATGGTCTAATCAGACTCTAACTAATAAAATGCAGATGGCTCTTTGCAGTTTAAATTATTTCGGTGACATCTTCCAACTCTCTGTTGAACACCTTTACAACGTGCAGAAATAGTGACTGAAGCAAATGTGAGTGGAAAATATAAACTTTTCCTAAGGTACATTTTGAGCCTAATACATCTCAAATATTTACAGGTATTAAGTACATGACAAAGGCATTCCCACAAAAAATATTTTAAAATGCCCACACTTCTGATCAAAGACTGATCCTGGAAAAGTAAATATCTACAGAAATACAGTTATGTAGGCCTAAATAGTTATGTTTACTTTCTGCTTAAATTATTCTTGCTCTGTTTCATGACAAAGACAGAAAATTGAAATGGGGAAGGGACAAGACTGGTCCTCTCAGACCCCAGTAACTCACTCTGCTTCTTCTGGCTCTTTCCAGCAAAGACCTGCCTCCACATCTCCCCTCTACTCCACTCTTGTAAGACCCCACCTGGAATACTCTGTCCAGTTCTGGAGCCCACAACAGGGACATGGACCTGTTAGAAAGAGTCCAGAGACGTGCCACAAAAATGATCAGAAAGCTGAAGCTCCTCTCCTATGATGACAGTCTGAGACAACTAGGATTGTTCAGCTTGGAGAGAAGGGTCTGGGGAGACCCTATAGTGGCCTTCCAGCACCTGAAAAGACCTACAGGAAAGCTGGGGAGGGACAATTTACAAGGGCATGTAGTGACAGGACTAATGGTAATGGTCTTAAACTAGAGCAGGGTAGATTTAGATTAGACATTAGGAGGAAGTTCTTTACAAGGAGAGTGGTGGAGCACAGGAACAGGTTGCCCAGAGAGGTGGTGCAGGCCCCATCCCTGGAGAAATTCAAGGTCAGGCTTGATGAGGCTCTGAGCAAAATGATCTAATTAAAAATGTCCCTTCATGCTGCAGGGGGGGCTGGACCAGATTACCCTTAAAGGTCACTCCCAATCCCACACATTCTATGATTCTATGATTCTGTGATTCTATAATACAGCTTCATACCCGCAACCAGGCCAGCAAACATCTGCTCAAAATGAAGATACAAGATAAAGACTATTAAAAGATAAAGAGCTAAGATGAAAAGCTATGGTTTTGTGAGAGTTCTTTCATCCTTAAGAATGCAAGGGCTGTAATTTCCAGTTATCATAAAATATTGAGAAATAAAAATTAAAAAAAATAATAAAAATAATCACTCACTTTAAGGCCAGAGGCAGATATTTGGTTATCAGCTCTGTATGTGATTATCTTGATGCTATTGGCTATCAGGTCAGCTTATGCATTCCCTTGAATTAGTGTCATTTATGCCAGAAAACAGCTCAACTGAAATTAAGAAGACAAAGAGGGAGCTGAGCCGTTCTTTCAGTCTTTTCTGAAGATGTGCTGTTTTCAAGAAAAGGCAATATTCTTATGGTAGGCTCAACAGCAGAAAAGCAAAAATGGAATAGCAATCTCCATGGAGGCAAATACTCTTGCTGAATTCACTTGGTTGTACGTAATATGCAAAGGTTCATATTCACTTCCTTTCCATTGCATTCCTGTCTCGTTCTTTCTCTCTGAGACAGATATTTTTGTTGACCTTCAGGTCATTTTCTCCTGCCTGACTTACTGCTGACATTTTTATCTCTTCACTTCCGCTTCCAGGCATCCCACCAAGTCCCCAGAATCATTTCAATGGTGTTTTGTCTTGAAGATCTGGTATTCTAATACATTTCAGTAAATGTTTGACAGAAAAAATTGGTTGATAATAAGATACATAATGCTACTTCTTTCTTTGTTTTTTGTTTTCCTTTTCTTTCTTGTTCTTAATAAGCAAATAAGAATTCAGATGTGCCTGTATTTATTTCAACTGGCTGCAAAAAAAACCCAGCCTGGTACAGAAGGTGATATCCAAGTTCTCACACTACCCCGCAGGCTCAGGCAGCCACTCAGCAACAGTGGTGGCATTTTTGCCTAGAAGGAGAGGTGCAGCCTGCATCTCAATGCATCAAAACTGCAACTGAGAATTAACTACTGAATTTGTTCAGCAAAACTGGGTCTGAAGCTTGTTAGCAGTCAAGATACTTCACAGTACACCAGGGAGACCTTGGATATTTTTGCTAATAATAACATTGTATAAACTGAAAGCTATTGTTTATACAAAACTCTATTCTAAGCATAGTCCAACTTCAAATATGCATCAGTATTTGAAACCATGGTAACATTTCATACACAAATACAATTTACGGTTCTTGCTTATATTCTCTGCTTTCAGAACTGAACTAGTGGGAACTGCAAGGAAAGACTGTGATACTCACATAGGTCTGCCTTTCTCAGATTTCTCATTCTTATGATTTTCACAGAAAGTGAGCAGCATGGGCATTCTTCACTCTACAGAAAATAACAAAGCTATTACCTGTATGAATATTAAATTGCTTACGCTTCATAAAACATGCCCTCTCATAAATATATGTTGCAATTTTTTCCAAGCCATGCAGCAAAATTGGAAGCTGAACTGCTTGCACTGCTCTGGAAGTTAAAACCATTACTATGTAGAATTTTAAAAAGAGGCAGAAAAAGAGGAAATATTCCTCTGTGTGTATGTCATTGATGGAAGAAATAACAGTAAAATGGATAACATAGTACAACGGTTTTAAACACAAATAATGTTTTGATTATAGAATGGGATATTTTAATGTAAAATAAATCTTTATCAACAATTAAACTGGAAAAATAAGATAGCATAGAGGTGAGCAAGCCTGAGGAGCACCTCTGCTAAACATGCGTAGACAAAGATAAGTCTAATTCTTTTGAAAAGTGAAATTTCACACAGAGAGAAAACAGTTTCTTCAGATAATTCTATTTAGTAAATATTTCAGCTTCCCATTTAAAATCTTACTCGGGACTTTTCCCAGAAATGGTGAAGAGCAAATACCTGAAAGTTTGTGAGGTGTTTAGGTAAAACATACAATCACAATGCCTTAGATTTCAATGGCTTAACTATGTTCAAAAGCACCATGATCCCAGAGGAAAATTAAATTGTTCAGTGACTGAGGCACCGCCAGCACAAACACAGCAGAATCCACAGGAAAGAAAACAGTTTAGGAAGAGATGGTAACTAAACTTCCCAAATCACATGCTGAATATTTGCAGAAAGAATCATTAGCTGAAATGTCAAACACAGAAGAAAAAACAAATAGCTAGACACAATCCAAACAGATTATTAATTCTTGCAGATTATTACTACCTGAAACTATCTATTGCTTCATTACTTAATCTCTCTCCCACTCTCTGCTAGAAAAATGAGTCTATTAAACCCTTTAAGGGGATTATGTCCCTCCTCTCCTTTTTCCAGTTAAGAATTGACCCAGTGGTGAAGTTGGGTACAAACTCCCCTGTCACTCTTGAATTATGAGAAGCTGACATTGGTCCATATATTCTGTCTCTCTCCCAGACCGAAGGGCGTGTCTTCTGTCTGGATTCAGGTTCTAGATGGAATAATTCTTCTCTCCTCCCTACCCCACCCCACTCCCCCAACACACACCAAGAAACCTCGACTTTTACTCATGAGGCTGTTTCACTGGTTAAGGGCAAGGGGGAGAGCACAGAGGACAGCCCCATTCCTTGCTTTGTACTTGTACTTTCTGCACAAAGACCATTGCCAGACTCTGTTCATTACTCTCCCCTCCTTTCAAAAGGATAAACCTGTAGATCCTTACTCTTTTTGTTTTAACCAGTTTGGTTAGATATTAATGCTTTTTATTTGTTAAGCCATGGGGATCCCACATCTCAAGTCTCCAAGCACACACATCCATGTTACGGAGGGAAGATCTATAATCTCCATTTTGCAACACGGGAAGTGGGGCACAGAAAGGTGAAATAACTTGCTCATAGTCAAGTTTAAGTTCAGAGCTGAGATGAGAACAGAGCTTGTTGATGTTCCAGAGCCCAACAGGCTGTTTGAGGGCTTTTCGTCTGTGTTATACTCCACACACACAAAAAAAATAGTAATAAAGAGCTTATCAGTTACGCAGAAACTTCAAACTAGGACCATCTTTATGTCCATGATTAATCACTGCTTTTAGTCAGTGATCTTCTGTGCACACCACGACCAGGTGGCTGCCAGCACAGCTACCTGGACACAGTGTCTATACTGGTGGCTGGCAGATGTTGCACTGTGAAAGAGCCCAACTTACATAATACTTGCATCAAACCACAGATTTGGCCCAAATCCACAACAAGCTCCTATAAGGCACCTCAGACTGCTTCTCAGCAGGACCACCCACTGTGGCTGAACTTACCTCCACTTCCAAAAGTGCCTCTATAGGGCAGTCAATATCAGAAAGCTATGAGTCATCCTGACATAAATAAGTAAATACAAAGATGAATTTGGATTAACAGCTCCCGAGTCCTCCTCCAGGCACCAGAATCTCAGTCAGAAACCTACCTCAGGTCATCTTCAGCTTCTAATGAATTCTGGTCTGACGTTTTGCACTCTTACCTCACGAGCACTCCAGTATGAGTCCTGCTCCATCCTGCTCCCAGCTGCATACAAGTCAGACATGGATGACACTTCACTGTTAGAGGCAACAGCTGGTAGTGACTCTTGAAGCACCTCTGTAAACTTTAAGGAGGCAGCTGCTGATGAGCAAATGGTTTATCCATGCCCCACCTTCCTCATTGACTGAAAGGGAAAGTATGGAGAGGAGGGGAGGGAATTTACCAACACCAGAAGAGGTGTGTCGGGGAAGGCTGTACACACTAAGGTGCCAAGAGGAAGGCAAGGGAGGGATAGAACACAGCACTTATGGCTGAATACCTGTGACCTGGCAGCCTAAACAATGCACAGATAAGAGAAGATAACAACAGGTATCTGTAGGCTAGAGGAAAACAGACTGCTACAGCACCCCAACCAAGAACATAATATATTGTGAACGAAATGCCCTTCAGATGAAAGGGATGTGAAATGACACAAGATAACATTTCCATTGTGTCTGGAAAAAAAAAGACTTTCAATCAGACAAATAGTTGATAGCTATTTATGCCAAACTGAGAAAACTGATCTGCAGGTGGCTGAACCTGGGCTGTTCTGTTAGGTTATGCAGCAGCTGAACAGAAGTTTCCTTTTCCCTGGGAAAGTCTGACTCGGGAATGAAAGGCTATGGTAGCTGCGAAACTATGAAAAATTGTACCTGCCCACAGTGAAAACAAAACAACTCCCTCAAAAAAATCAAACCTCAGACTTCAACAAAACACTGAGGAGTGCTCAGTTGAGACAAAGAAGGAGGAGAAGGAGACAGGGAATGACTGGCTAACCCCAAGATAGGTGAGAAACTACTCCTTCTTCAATAACTCAAGGGGGAAAAAAAAAAAAGGGAGGATCAATCTCTAAGACTCTATTGCCTCTCCGGCCCAAGGGGGTTGGAGTGAGTGCTGCAGAGCATGGAGCTGGAGGGAGCCAATCCCAGACACTGGCTGTCGAGTGCACCTGCTAGAAGAGGACTTAGTAGTAGTCCCAGCACAGGCATCTGTGTCAAGAAACCTAGTGTGAACATGTAACAAATAAAAAAACGGTAAGCCAAAACACAGTCCCAGTGTCTGAGAAACTACATTTCTGGTTTGGTTCAGATTATCCAAGATATTAATGTTCCTCACCAGTTTTGACAAGGGGCATACAGAAGGTGGAACAGGGTGTGGGAGGGATCCTGGGAGAATTGTTTTTCCTGTCTCAGGAAAATGTGTTTTCTGACAAGTCTGAGGGTGGTAAACCCATGAAGAAGCACAGGGCTCATGATTTACTATCAAAAAGTCCACAGGCAAAGTCAAGCAGAGTATCTAATCCTGGCCAAAATATCCCCAGCAAGGGACAACAGCTGAGAAGAGAAAGTGAAACAGTGTACCTCAGACCTCAGAAGCTCAAAGACTTTGCAAAGCTGTTGCAATACTCAAATCTTGACAATAACAGGAGGCTTCTGACAAACATGATGACACCCTTCCTGCTAGGCATTAAGGATTCAGTCACAATGACCATTTTGACAGTTTAGGTACTTTATTTTGAGGTCATCAGTGGCTTCTCAGAAAAAACAATGAACAAAATATTAGAGGATAGGTTTGAAAGAGTCTGTGCACCTTGTTGGTAAATCTGTAGAGAGAAAAGACTCTTCTATAGCTGTTGGCTATTTCTTTCAGGCCAGGATACACAAGGAGGTGCAGAACTCTTGTAAGTCTCATCTTGGCTGGCCTTTGACATACTCCCAGCTGCCAGCACCTGCCTTTCTTTCACAGTACTTCTGTGGGACAGTGACCAAGAAGACAGCAAAAACCAACTCCTTCACCAGCTCAAGTTGTAGAAAAGAATACCTTTCTCTCTTCAGTAACTTGCCTCTGAGGAAGAATTCACAGTAGAAACAGAAGCTACATGTCTCTCTCTGCTGGAACTTTCCTGGCCTTTGGTGAGTTTGAGTAGATTCCCTTCTCCTCAAAACACCTGGGGTTTTATTTTATTTTTTAATTCAAACAGCTAATATTTTTTCAGAACATCTGAAGAACTTTACAAAGGGCCAGAGGATTTACTTATGCAATGTCTTATTAGCTGAAGAGGAAGAAATGCAATACATTTATCCTGCTATATACCCACATTGATATATGCAATGATGGTAGATCAAGATCCATGCTTTGGTGAAAAAGGCACTTGCTTCTTGGGAGTGACAAACAATTGCTTCCTGCATTAAGAACTGCTCTCCTGTACAGCTTGAAGAGAAGTGCTTCTTTTTGTTATTAGATTTCACATCAGATCCTTTATCAGATGTGTGCATGCATTGCTAAGTGCATTCCCATGATGGGCATTTCTTCTCCTGTTCTTTGGCAACTGCACTAGTGTTTGAGAGCTGTTATGTTTTTGTGTTATGTATATATAAATGAGCTTCTCTACCTCAGCTACTGCACTTCAATGTACTTTTCAAATGACTAGTTAGACTGTGGCAGCCATATAGTCTTAATTTGTACTAGCATACCTAGCAAAGCTGTATTTTATATTTTATGGTTGTTTAACAACTATGAAGTACCCTATTCCATTTCTCCAGTGTGATTCTGTGTGTGCAGCTACCATACATCTTGCAATCCCCCTCACATGCTCTCTGTTTCAGTAATATGTCAATTTACTACAGTGAACAATCTTGGGATGATGCTGAAGAAAAACTGCACTTTAGGGAATCTGATGGAGAACACAGTTGACTAAGAGAGAAAAAAAGCACTGGTACTTCAAAACAAATTATTAAGTTTGATTTAATTGATAAGAATAGACGTCACCAAGGACCTAAAAGGCCACCCATCCATACAGCCATTACCCAACATAAGTCTGAAAAATCAGTTATCTTTCATAGGATATATATATTTCATGACAGTTTATGATAAAAAAAAAAAAAACAACAAAAACACAACAACAAACCCAAACTCTTAAAAGGTATAATTTAATTTAATTCAAGTTATTAAAACAAAGTAAAATTATTTCAATTGATACTGCATGGTCACCACCTTCTGTGTCTGAAGAGGGCTTTATGGATTTGCCACTTACAGACCCAACAAAATGCCAGAATATTTTGCAGATGAAAAAATACTAGTGACTAACTACCAAGATGATGAGAGACTATAGGGACATAGAGCTAAAACTGTTTCCCTATCACACACAGCTGAATCTTTGCCTCTTGAGCATCACAGTGAGATGGTGTTAACAACATAGGCTGCTGTCTTTGATATCACAACTCCAGATCAAAACCTAAGTACTGCTTAGTAAACTGAACTGTGTGGCTTTGAAAACAAATACTTCAAGTATTCCTTCTTGAGACAGTTAGTTAGAAAGAGATGGCAGATGCTACAAGAATAGTGAAGTAGCTATTGCATGTGTGTTGTTGTGGTAAATGCTTAGGGGAAAATGCTGTTCAAGCAGAGGACTGTGCTTGTGATACTGGCTGGCTCGAAGCTTGTTTCTTCCGTGCCACAGCCGTGCGCAAGGCCTGAAGAATCATGTTCTCATTGTTCATGATGTTGTAGTTAGTCAGCTTCAGAAGCTTGTTGAAATCTTCTGCTTTCAGTGAGACTTCCCTTGTTGAGTATGGAGAGCAGAAGCTGGAGATATCGACTTTGCCCTGTTCCATTTCAGCAGCGCTACGTGACATGCCTGTCAAGGGAAAAAAAGGAGGGTGTTTGTGTAGTTCCACAGAAATAAAATCCTCTGAAAGAGAATGTCAATAGTAATATAGAGAGATCACAGATGCAATTGCTATGAAGACCAGTTCAATGCTATGATATCTGAAAAATCTACTTCTGCAGAAATCCCACTGAAATTAAAAAAATAAAATACTGTCACTAAATATCATTCCATTGCAACCAGCACCTTCTACTGGACAACTCATGGCATGTCATTTTGTGTGGTCACAGCTGCTCGAGACTTACCCTGCTGGTTCTTGAGTAGAATAAATACTGAAGGTACAAGGATTAAAGAGATACATAGGACAGGAAGAAGCAGATTATTAGTAGCCCGGGAAATAATAAAAATCACAAAGCCTGCATGTCAAATACTAGTCCAAAAGGATATAGCAACTTTTTTAGTTTACATACTATTGTGTTATTTTCCAGCATATAAAATCAACACAATAAACAGCCCAAATAGAAAGCATAGTGGCCCTACATAGAACCATTCTATACTTTACAGGTAATCCTCTCCTAGATCTGACTGTCAAAGAAACACATAATCTGAAAAATATTGTTCTACACACTAAAGTAAACTTTTGGAAATCACAAGAAGAAAGGAGTTCCTATTCTTCGACTTGAAGAACACATTTCTTCTTTCAATGAATTGCCCCAAGATACAAACTAATATAATGCACAAGATTTCACCTGATTTTGCGGTTTGTGTCATCCCGTTTTGCAATGTATTCACCAATAGCAACAAGCAAACAAACAAAGGATTTTTGTATTGGGATGAGGGAAAACCAGCCTGGGAGTGAGAAAGTTCATTGGCTCAATAAAATCAGCTGGGTACTGTTAACTTACCAGGTGCTACGTATCTTTGGAAAGTGTCATTCACTAGTGGGAAATAAAGCAGCATAGGAGCTCCTGGGGTGTCTGCACCATCGAACATGTAGCACTCTTTCAGGTTCTTCTCATCATCCTTCAGCCCAATGTTGGGAAACGGAATTCCCTGCTCTGAGAAGTATTTGCCAGCCTGCTTCAAGGGCTGGTCATGGCCCAACAGCAGCAGCATAAGAAATGTAAAATATACCCAAGATTAGGATGCAGCCAAAGCCAAATAATTCATGTCAATTTGCACAAAACTAACTTATAGTTCTGGGCAGTCAGCAACAATGTGAGCACCTGTAGCCCCAGGGACTGCTTTTATCCTGCCTGAAGAGCAAATTAGAAATTGTCTTACAGGAAAACACTTAATACCAAGCTGGTAAATATGGTTTAAATATGTACCAAGGCACATCTCTAAAATAGGAATATTATTTAGGAACAGAACACATGAATTCAAAGCATGTTCTAAAGCATAATTAATTAAAGAAGAACTAAGTCAGAAAAATGTAGATATTAAAGAAAAATCAATGCGGTCCAAGTCAGTAAGATGCACAGTCATATTGTCAGTTTATATAGCAATCTAACTTGTGAGTTGACCTCAATAGACTTCATCAGGGTTTTGAGATCAACTTACCCACTTTTATAACTTTGAATTTTAGAAATAAATAGATTTCAAGCTAACATATTTTAGACCTCAAAATATAGCATCAATAGCATTAATCAGAAAGCTCATTTGTCATGCCTGACTTTGTTAAATAATCTAACAAAACACTGAAATATCACCTCAGTTTAAATATTTCCAAAAGACCTCAAAGAACAACAAGGAAATGTAGTGCAAGTCATTACATGTGATCTTTTTCAGCTACAGTACAGAAACAAGTATTTTCCATGTGGCATCGCAGTGTAGGAATAGTATGAAGGTATCTTCCACTTCAAAAAATAACAGAACTTTAACAAGAGTACCTTGTGTTTTCTGTGGTGCTTTTCAGGGACACCTTTACAGCTACAAGTCTATATTTGGAAGTATAAATCTGTCTTTTTGTGTGGTGAATACTATTTTCAAAATCTATATAACCTTTTTTTAAATCAGATTTCTACACACATAGTAAATGCATTTGGCATCTTGTTTCTAGCCTACTATTTAAGGAGAAAAATTGGACTTATTAAAATAAAATTAAATAAAGATGAAGAAATTCTTCACTCACTAGTTTGCTCTCGGGCAGCTAGAAAATCACATATTAAATATATATATATATAATCTTCTATGTTTAAGAAAAATGCAGATTAAATTCAGCATCTGAATCACAGAAAGGTTTCCCAGCTATTTTTGTGCTATTAAATCTTACATAGAGTTGTAACAGAAGTTGCAGCTCCACCATCATAATTTCACAGTGCTGTTCTGTGTTTCATTGGTGAAGCACTTAGGGCTATTTCAAAAGCAGCGTTTGAGAAAAGAGAGAGCTATTTTCCCCCCTGGGAGTTTCCATTCTTCTAACGTTTGGAAACGCCATGTTACAAAATTCCACTAAGTTCCACATTTTACAGACACTTGTCAAAAAGTTGCGGAAAGTGAAGGAAGATGTTACTAAACAGACAGTTTTGAGAATTCTCACCAAGGTCTGTGATCCACCAGTGTAATTTAAGTGTATAATGACATCTACTTTCCTCTCTGGTCTCATAAGGGGTGGGCAGCTGGTTTCAAAGAAGAAAGCTGCATCCACCAACTCCAGGTGCTCCAAGTCGTCTCTCAGGTCATTAGGGGAGGTGTCTAGCAAAGTGTCTAAAGGATAAAAAAATTCAGAGGTATTAGCAAACTGCAGAAAGTCATCTGTGAAGTTAGAAAGCAAAAAGCAGGCAAGTGTCCCTCCTACCCAGAACTTTCTTTTGCTTTAGGATGGTGTGGAGCAATCCTAAAGTTCCTTTAAAGTTCAAGTTTTGTTGGTATTCCCAAACCCACAAACTGCACCAAAACCTAAGCATGTGTTTCATACGTGCAGAGCCCCATCCCAATGATTTTAATCCCAGTGAGGACTTTCAGTACTGAAGGACCCAAAAATTGAACAGTTGTGTTACTGGAAGTGAAAGATGTGAGGAGTTAGTTTGTTCTTCATCCTCTCCTTCCAGCAAGCACTAACAACTAACCACAAAACCCTCTCTGTTCTCTTGATGATATACAAAATACCCCCCAATCTCAGCCCCTGCACCCACTCCAATGATCACTGAGGCATACGGGCAGGCATGCTGTCCACACCTTTCCATTTTATGAAATGATCATGCTGGATGTACTCGTTGTGCATCTGGAAGCCCCTCAGGAAGTTGTGGTACTTGGAGACAGCAGGTCGGTCTGTCAGGATATCCCGGAGGGCCGTGGAGATGCCGCTTGTAGGGGTGAGCATGCATGTAGCCATCTCGTATGGCTTCTCCGGCAAGTCTGGTTGTTCCTCTAGAGGTACATGGTGTAAATGACATGCAATTGAATTATAACAACAATTAAGAGGAGACTCAATACAAGGAGGAAAAAGGGTCAGTGACTCTTCACGTATTCACAGCTCTCAGTATTGTGTTATTTTTCCCTATAGTCTGCTGTGGGTTCTGGTTCATTTCTTGACAAAAATATGAACCTAATTTCCTTTGAAAAAAACAGTTTCTTTCAATTTGGTTCAGGTGTGGCCAGCTGAATTCAACACAAACTTGCAAATAATTTGTATAAGCCCAGACATAAGGGTTTAGGACTTCTTTCCAAAAACACAGTCCACAGAAATGTGACTCAAGTCTATTCACTATGAAATCTCAGGCTTTGCTTGAATTTTAATATGAAGATGCTGACAAGTATTTTCAAGGAATGGCCTTTCAGTATGTAGCTGCCTTTCTCAGCATTGACCTCTTTTGACCTCTACTAAATCTTTCAGTTCAGTCAGATTTTAAAAGGAGGGATGTACCATGCAGGGTGATGGTGTATTAGAGCACGACTACATTGACCTCTTTTGACCTCTACTTAATCTTTCAGTTCAGTCTGGTTTTAAAAGGAGGGATGTACCATGCAGGGTGAATAGATATTGGAAAGAAAACACTCAAGTTTCTCTCTGGCTAACAAATAGTTGACAGGGGGATTTGATAGAAGTTTTGCTTTCCAAGCCTTGTAAACACAACATTTTTGGGACCACCTTATGTATCCCTTCCCAGTCTCCTTCTAATAACAGTTTCACTATTTAAGCAAAGCACTGGCTATTCAGTAAAATCAAATAACTCAGTTTTCTCCGTGCCTCTCATACCACAAGGCTAAGAGCACCAGGATGACAGGAAAACTAAAAAAAAAAAAAAAAAAAAAAAAAAAAAAAAGAGAAATGTGAGTGCAGTTCTATCAGAAGAGCCTGAAGGAGGGAGGCCATAATTCAGAGGGTACTTGAGGTTTACCTATTTCAGTCACTTTGTCTTGGGTCCACCTGTACCAGAAGTCCTCTGAATTGTCAGCTGCGTGCCAGGCATCCAGGAGGTTTTTGGAGAAGATACTACTCCACATTCCTAGGAAGTGGGAAAGCTGTAATTAGTATTGTTGAGGCAAATGCAAGGAAGTTATTTTTTAAAATGCCTTCTGTTCCTTCCACAGCTCTTCTCTAACTTTTTAGTGTTCCTATCCAGCTTTGGCATAAGTCCAAACATGTATTTCAGTGTTATAGTGGATTCAAAAAGCAAATGTATTTCAGAAGAAGTTTCAAAGTATTTTCCTGGGTGCCATGTTTTACCTGGAACTTTTTTTTTTTTAATCTTAGTCCAAATGATAAAAGTACCTTTGCTAGCAAGATCAGTTGAATAAGACATGCTGAATTTCAGCTGACTGACCTAGTACCTCTGCTGCCACGTGCAGAATAACAGGTTTCTGGGGACTAATTTCCAGAAGAATTTGGGTTTTTTAATGAAATCTTGTCCCCCAGGCCAGTGAGTCACCTTGCATGAAGCAGATCCGGGACTCAGGGATCTTCTTCATCAGGCGACCCATGAAGAACTCGCTGCCGAAATCCTCTGCACGGATGAAGGCGCCGTACTTCAGGAAGCCCACCTCGTAGGGCGTGAACTCCACCCACTCTGCAGACACACACATCAACAATGGCAGCTAAAACATGCCTGCTAAAAATGATCCAGTCGTCTGGAGTGGAATAAACCTTTCAGGCATCAGCCTTCAGAGGTAAGCTGGCTAGAACATGAATTGTCTTCTATTGCTTTTGTTGCCTTTAGCCAACCACGAAAAAGACATGCATTAACCAACCTTAAGGCTCCAGTGAATAATTTCTTTAAGAATTCTGAGACTTTGTCACCAATCTATATTGTGTTATTAGTCTGAAGTTAATATCTGTACATGCACACTTACATAACAGAAGATCTTACAAAATACTGAACTGTTGCTGTCTATACTGCAGCTGCCCAGTTATTCTTTACATCTCTGAACAGGACTTCTCCTGGCTTGGAGCAAGAATTTAAAACAATCCATCATTATTTACAGTATCCCCATGGCTTGTATCCCCAAGTAAAACCACTTATTTTTTCAAAGTGAAAAATTACCTCTAAAATCCTTGGTGGCAACTTTGTCCTTGACATTGAGGGCAAGGTAGATGGGCAGCGGGTTCTGACCTTGATTCACTGCCCGACGTTGATCAGAAAGTCTGTGGTGGCATTTCTGGATTTGGGGAAAAACAAAACAAAACCCCAAACAAACAAAGGAAAACAAAACAAAACAAATTATGATAATCAGTTCCTTGAAGACATCAGCTTATAGAGTCTGAATATGGGATGTCATTTTCCTGAGTTTCCTCCTGAATTTACTTCCATATGCTTGAATAACAGAGGGCATGAAAATAATGAGAATCATTTGTTTTGTTAAGATAACAAGGCCTGCTCTACATTCAGTATGTGACAGTAATGAGTTGCTTCACATGCTGTTCTAACTTTACAGTGCTAAATGTAAGTGAAAAATTAGGGTAGACAGGGTAATTCAGCTGTTAGCACACGCTTCAGCTGTTAAACATACAAATTCTTCAAGGCCACATGTTAATGACCATTCTAGATAAGATTTTTTTTAAACTATATTGAAAGTTAACATCCACAGAGAAATATGCTTGAGCTGTCCAATATTAACAAGGTATCTTTTACATGAAATGGAGATTTTAAGTGTACTTCAGCCAAATTAAATTCTAGCAAATTTCTCTGTGTAGCACTGAAGCCAGAAATACAATGTGAAATATATGAAATAAGACCCTTTCATTTTATCTGTTTCTCATAGACAAAATACAAACCAAGATTACAAGTTCTAAAATAAAATGGCTTTTTCTCCAGCTATCATCAGTCTGCTAGTTTACATTGAAAGTTTTGCTTCTGTCATTACAAAATTAGGAACAGGAGGTCCTGAGAGATCAAATCCAAAGTAGCTGAAAGAGACCTGCAAATTCACAGTTTCTGTATCTAACATGTCAGGAGCTCTGGATCTTTCTCATTGCTAAATCACAAAGAGCAGTAACTACACATGGGGCACATCTGCAGTACACCCAAGGTATGACTGCAAGGTATGACTGCAGCTTGTGCAAACATTGCAGCAGTGCAGACATAAAAGGATGGGGCTATAAAAAACACCTAAGAACCTACAGAATTTCTTGGATAGCTATAATGTTAATTAGTGTGCTGGTTACTTTAGAGCTTGTCTGAGCATTTCTGTATTACAGTCAATCACGCTTTAGGCTCGAAGTGTAGACTTACACTTTGTCTCCAAGTTTTTAAGGTAAATAAGTGGTTTTCTGTCTACATAAAAAGTTCAATGTTATTGACCAGGTGTCTCTTCCTAGGGTTTCAATTTCTCATAATGGTCATAAAGATCAAGTAATCAAATTTATGAGGAGAAAAATGTATAGACATTACCCCATCATTTAACATGGATTCAATCATGAGCCCCCACAGATCAATAAAAGATGTTTTATGCCCTGCTTGGGTCCTTTGGCTCAGCTCTCTGTAATAATTTCTCAGACTTCTCAAGCAAAAAGCCCCCATCTTGCACTTGGCTGCTTGCTTCCGAGCTTCAATAATTATTTCTCCAAGATCCTTCCGTGACCAATCAGCATCTTCATAGAGTTTTGTCATTGTCCTGCAGGCAGAAAACATGATGGAAAGTGGGAGGAAATTAAGAAGGTGCTTGTTTTTGAAACACAGAGGAAATACTTTGCAGAGCTTTGGACACTTGGTGTTTTATCTTGATGTTACTCTCCTCTTTGAGCTTTGAGCAGAAATGGAAGTCTAAAGACAAAAGTAAAAAATTGCTTGATCTGGGATCCAACACAAGCAGCTACAACAGCTCTCTATGCTGTTTCTGCCCAACAGTAAATATCCATAAAGGATTATTTTACCTTGCATTAAGGATGTTTGCACTTCTAATAAAGCCTTCTCTTTTGGTTTGGGATAAATTACTCCAGTGACACTAAATGTGTGATGCACAATAAGTCTTTCATGGGTGACCCTAGCATTCATAGACCAAAGATGGAAGCAATAACGCAATAGACTCCTTTTACCTTCACAGACATCTAAAGTCCTAGGCAAAGAACGGGTTTTGCTTAACAGAACAAGATCCAAACAACAGTATCACAATGACTCCTCACCATGTTGTGCCAGATGAGCCACTGATGTATGAAATGCAATCCAGAACACGCAACTTCTGAAGACCCAAAATGCTACCATACATGGCAGTGAGTGCTCTTATCCCACATCCTGCTGTGGTCACAGCCACTATTGGCACCTGTTCAACACAAAACAGGGCAGAAAGTATATGTGGGAAAGTGGCATTAAGGCACATCCATGTCAAAACACATCAGATATGCAAAAGCAACATTCAGACACTAGCAGAATAAAACACATAGTTTAGAGATAAAGCAACATTGTCTTAAGAATTTTAAGTAACACAAGTTGCTGGACAGCCCTCTGGAGTATACTGGAAGATCTTGGCACTTGGGGAATGATTTTTAAGAAATATGGACCAAACTCATCAGTTTGAAGCTCCTTCAAATGATTTACTTGAGTGCTAGGTGGAAGTAGAGACTGCTCATCCAGACAGACTGTTAAACTCTCCAACTGAGATGACCCTGGCTGCAAACCATGCACTGGAGGAGAACCTGCTGCCAGCCTTAGTCCTCCTCTGAATGGAGGTGAGAAATCACTCCTTCTCTCTGGGCTTGAGGGAAAGGAGACAGAAAAATCCCCCTACAGTGCCTCTCCTTGTTACCTCATGCTCTTGCAGATCTTCCTCCAGATGAAGAACATCCCTGAGTGCAGCAGCAACCACCTTCCTCCGGTTTTGCAGGAAATTCTGCTCATCAGTGCACAGGTCGAACCCCAGGCGGGCATCTAGGTTTCTTGGCCTGAAACACAGACCCTGAGTCCTGAGACCAGGGCACAAATACTATTATAACATTATTCACTGTGGTCAACTCCAACTAAGCTTGTATGCGCTTACAGGCCAGTTTGTGGACAGTATCATGTAATCAATGAGAAAGAGCAACATCCCAGACAGGCCTCTGCTAATTGCTGTGCCTGCTAACAAGAATGCAAATGGGAAGGTGGAGCAGAACATGACATAGTGTCCTGGTATGGAAACAAGGTTCCTACAACACGCCTCTGGTATTATCTGATCATATAGTTAATTTTTCAAGTTTCATTAGTGCCTGCCATATTTGTCTAACTAGATAACTGCTGTTAACAGGCACTGCAGTTGATGAGGGAAACAGCTACCATGCACTGGTGTTACTTTGTATATTACAGACGTACAGTTTCTTTTTTTGAGTTGCTCCCTCCATCTGTGGCCATAATAGTGCACACAAATCAAGATCATGATACTGAGATGCTCTAACATCTTAGAAACTTGAAGGAAAGGGGACCCATTATTTAATTTTCCAGAACTGAAAAAGGAGAACATGGCAAGCAGAAGCCTGCAACCCAAAGGTGAACACACCTCTGCTTATTACTGAGCCTGTATGGACCCCTCCTGATTTCAAATGAGCTATGTGCAGATGCAAATGTCTCCCAGTTACAGGATCAGGTGTTGCTGGAGGCTCACTTACCATTCACTTGCCTTTGTGTACAAGTCAATTGTCCTGTCCTGAAAATTGCAATACAAACAGTGTAAGCATGCTCAGGTCGTTAACCCTGCGCTTTCCTCCCCCACTCCAGCTACAGGCTGAGTTTCACTGTCTTTGCAGTCAGCAGCACAGCTGCAGAATGTGGCCAGCAGTGGTCTGGCTTGTGACAGACATAATGAGCTCCAGCACAGCCTGAGTTGAATAGAAGTGGGCCTTTCAACCAAAAAAGGAGGGCTTAGGGCCCCTCAGCTTTTTATAGCTGAACAACCTAGTTTAACTTTCATTTTCTGGGAAAGTCATTAAAAGTTCAGCATCTGAACCACAGGCATATGGATGTTATCTGGTTTATCTTCTGCTTCAGGCTTTCCCTTTACAAATGTAAGTTGTAGTTGTCATACACATTACTCTTAGCTCACATGCTAGGCTGATGAACATATTAGATATGTCCTGAGGAAATTAGTTTAAACTCAGAACAGGGTTGAGCAGCATGCCTGGAACCACATGCAGAACAAAAGGGGGAAAAAAAAGCATAGTTGCAGGGTGACTGTAATTCACACCTTACACTAGCATGTGTCATGTCTGACAGGAACTGAATCACTGAAGTGTAAAACTCTCATCTCCTACCAAACCAAATGTGTGTTGGGCTGTTTTCTATTAAGAAAGACTTGTTCTCACCTCTGCTATTGTTATTTTCTCTTGTATAGGAAGCAAGTTCAGAGGCAGAGTCACAGACTCATTCATATCCCTTTCATTTTGACTTGATAAAGACTGGGAAAAAAAGAGTACAAATAAGTAAATAATAAAATATTACAGTTAGCTATTATCCAAAAAAAAAGGGGTTACAAGACCCAGCTACACATTAGGAATCACCACATACCCTGCTGAGCCTCCTCCGCCGCGGCAGAGCCACAGTGAGTGCTGACTGGTTGTACTTGATGTAGTGGAACCTGGCTGGGGAGGTGGGACAGAGGCAGGAGCTCAGCGTGTGGGTCTGGGTTCCTTCGTATGATCCATCCACAGTCAAGGCAAACTTTCTCTCTGTAGGAAAGAATTTTCAAATTTAAGTTCTTCAAAAAATGCGGATAATTTTTTTGCACAGTAAAATCATGCATGTTTTTCTTCAGGAATCACTTCATTTTGATACCCAAATTATAGGATAAATAAATATTCTCACTTATCTGAGCTGTTGGGTTTCAGCTTCAGAGCCCATATACAGAATAGACCATATAGTAACTGTTGCTAGAGTGCCACTGCACTTCCGTGAACACTGTGATGGCTGAGACTACCACTCTATTCATTACGTAGTGATTCACAGCTGGTAACAGCTTTGGGGGATAAAAGTGCTCTCTCCTGAAAGTCTGCATTTTTTGAGGTACCTCAACAATAAGACTAAAATATTATCCTGGTATAACTATCATGTATTTTGAAAAATTCAGACTTCTGGGAGAATGTGGGGTTTTTGTTTTGGTTTGGGCTTTTTTTGTTTGTTTTGGTTTTTTTTGTAGCAGAGTACATTTCTCTTTGGAACCAGTAAAAACTCAGTCCCTCTATCATGTTTTCATTTACTTCAACCTGTAATATTTCTTTTGAAATCATTTCTAACACAAATAACATCTGCTGGTTTTTGCCTTCATATAAGAAGCCTCAGATATGCCTCTTCAAGTAACTGAAAAGTGGACTTTAAATAGAATGGAATCAACCTAGATTCGAGGTAAATATACTCTGTAAATCCACACACTCAAAGGTATTTAATCAGTCTTCAAAAGAATTCTCCTATTCAAACGTTTTCAGACACATCTAGCAAACGTCTTCACTGTGACAACTGAGCTCAGCTGGATCATCCACGTACTTAAAGCAGCTTGCTGGTTTGAAGCAACCAGGAGATGCCAGTGTAAGGTGTTTCAAAAGTTGTGTGGGAGGCACACTGGTACACACACATGGACATGACATAGTAGTGATACACTGCTTAAAATGTGTAAAAAATGTGTTTGCTATTATACTGTGTGTCTTGTGTTTCACTTAGTGACATGTTTTATATTCTTATACCTAAATAAATATTAAGAGGTTAAATCATAAAAGAGACCCAGTCCTCATTCTGCCCATTTTCTTTATCTCTGAATCCATAAACAACAGGAGTTAACCCCAGGTTAGAACCCAAAAAATTCCATTATCTGCACAAATACCTGGGAAAATTATTAGCATCTGATAAGATGTTATTACACAGGAAAATATTTTGTGGGGAGCCACACCCCGTGCTCATCACAACACACTCCATAACAACCTGTATATTTTTAACCAATTACAGCCTCCTCCACAGGCCACGGGCACCAGTGAGATTTTGTCTGGCATCTGAAATAACTTTAAACCAGGGTGTTCAAGTGTAAAATACTGAGCACTTTTGCCTGAAGGTGGCATCCAGATTTGTTTCACAAGTCAGCAAAATGCTCACCTGTACTGTCCTTCCTCAGCCTCCCACCATTCACCTGCACGTCCAAACAGGAAACTTCACGAGACTGTAAGAGGCAACCAGGGAAAGAGAAGAAGGTGTTAGCTGTCAGCAGAGCCCTGCCCCAGCAGGGCCCTTGGGCATATGCAGGGCATGAACCTCAGGGAGAGACAGTGCCAGCCCATAACCCCCCACCAGGTGTAGGGAGGTGTGGGGGTGAGGAAAGAGGAGGGATCTGCTGGCTTCCACCTGCCGGGGCAGCCTCACAGGGGCCCAGGGGAGAGCTGGTGGCAGGGGCAGGAAGGCTCCCTGGCCAGGGTGCTCAGCCCAGCACTCCTGGAGCACACAGAGGGATGTTGACCCCCTGAGCCCAGCTGGGTTTGGGAAGAGGCAAGTGCTGGCAGCAGCTCCCAGCTGTTCAGCTGCAGCCTCTCCCAGCCTGAGTCACTAGCAGGGACCACACGGGAAAGTGAACTCCAACACCAGCTTTAGCCTGAACGTTGGCCCATGCCTTCATGCCACTGCATGGAGCATCTGCCTGGTACATATAATAATAGCTTTGCAGTAAGCATTCCTAATGGCAAGGAAAGGATTATGAAATAAAACTTACCACTAGAACTCCATTAGTAACAATGTTTTCAGGAGGATCCGGACTAAAAGACAAAATGGAAAATAATCAATTCAAAACCAGCACTCTTTTTCTGCTTTGCTTTTGTTGTGATTTTTTTTCCGTTTTCTTTCTGTTTGTTTGCTTTTTCAATAGTCTTAAATCATTATCTCATTATCCTTAAGAGTTTCTTTGGACAGACCACATGGGCAAACAGCATCAGAAGTTCTAGCTGGACATTAAACCCAATTTGCTTCTCACAGGCTGAACTTTAAACTAATTATAGAGATCTCACTGTATTTTACAGGATTGCTCTATGACACACTGAAGCAAATTTACACAGGGATAGCATAATTACACTATTGCCCTGTATTGCTCAGTTCAAACCTGTGTATCAGAGCTGAAATAATGGTGAATTCATTCAACATGCAATGACAAAAAAAAAGGAAAAAAATGCTGTCATTTACCTTAAAAACCAAGTAGCAGCATTAGAACTGGTTTATATGCTTATTCTTTCCATTAGCTGTACAGTCAGCATAAAAACATGAAAAAAATATTTTAAATCTATTTCTACAGCTGAAACAAACTGCAATTATCATTTTCCCACATTATTAGGACAAAGCAAATATCTGGGATCCCACAGTAAGGAGCAAGATGGGTTTGAAACTTAAAATTTCCTCCTGTGCAGAATGCCCCTTGCATCCTGGTGAGCAGCAGCCATCAGGGAATCTTTATGCTCCCATCAGCATCTCTGCTATCTTTTCCATGTGTCTGGATGGCCACTGTAGGTGCTCAAACATCATGCACTCTACTGCACTCCTTCTCCAACAGATGCCCTACACAAGCATTTCCTGAACTGCCAGTTACTCTCTGCTGTATTCAGATGGTGACAGTGTTAGGGGGCTGCAAGTGTAAACTGGGGGGGTTTTGCCTATTTGACCTTACGCACCTGCTCTCCATTGTGAATTCGACCTCTAGCTCCTCTTTTCCCTGTGAAAGAAAATGAATGCAGTCATTGCAGGCTGATTCTCCTGTGAAGAGAGAGACCCTACAAGAATCTGTGCTCTTCAGCTGGCTCTATAAGCCAGTGTTCACCTTTTGTTACCAAGTATGCAACAGATCTCATTTTCTTGATGCCATATCTGCTACACTTGTAGCACCACATACTTTCTATCATATGCATTATTTTAGCAGACCTCTACTTTAGACTTCGAGGGCCAAATGTAATACATACTGCAGGACCTTTTGGAGGTTGCTCCCCCTTTCTGCAGACATATGTTCACCCCTCACTGTTTCACAGACCACCTGCAATTCCCCTTTCCCTTCATCTCCCTCAAGTACTAGTGCTCCCTACTGATCCTCAGCATGAGCAGGGCTGGATTTCCCTGGTTTTTTTCAAATTACTCTGCCCCTCTCACAGCCCTCATCCCCAGCCTGTGCTGTGGCACATTAATGTGTTGGCACACTTGGGCATATGAAGTCCAGGGTGTTCTGGAGTGTCTACTGGAGTGTCTATTTGGTGGAATCTGCACATGTAGATTCATTGTACACTCAATCTTCATCATTGTCTTTTGTTATTCCCTCCTCATGGGATTTCTTTCCTCCTTTGCAGGTTTTGGTGCAAATTCCATGATCTTATTATCTCCTAGTGTGACCACTAAGGAAAATACAGCACAGAGATCCAGCTTCTCCAAAACAGGTATCAGATCAAATCAGCACTCACTGAAGTATTTCTAGGCCTAAACACTGTCCTTAAAACTTAAGTAAAAATTTGTCTCAACTTTACAAAATAAAAACCTGCTGAAAAACCCACCTAATGAAAATTGCTTTTTCAGCTTATGACTGCAGATCACTACTTTTATATTAACAGAACACAATGCACAGCTCAGAACCACCAGCTCCAACTGCAAAGGGACGCTCAAAACTGCTGGGGAAAACTTTATATTTTGACATCAAGGATGGTAACCAGACAATGGAGTCCAGTAACATGGCCCAACTCTCTCTGTAAAAGCAGCACTCAAAGTTTATGGTAATTACAGAAGTAACACTGCAGATCAACCTCTGAAACAGATGGACATGCACAGGTGGCTAAATGGGCAGTAAGAAAGGCTGGCATATGGGACACGTGAGAGAAAAGGTAAGATAACCATATTCTGACCTGACCACATCCACTTAACTTTGTCCTTGAATTTTATCCATACCTGGGGATTCAGCTGGAAACACAGCTTAATGTTTTCTCCAAGCTGGATTTTGGAGACATCAAAGAACACAGTGAGAAGATGGTCATCTTGAGTTACGTTGTCCTCATCACAAACTTTCAGCTCCAGAATGTTCTGGAATCAAAAGAAAAATAGATTGTTTAATGTTCAACAAACAGAAGATGTCATAGATATTTTGTTTTCGCTAAAGGAATTAGGGAAACAAATTTGAGAATGAAAACAATGGCAAGAGTAAAATAGACGTGTTGCAGTTACATCTACAGACAACTGACCATACAGGAAGACAGAGTCTTATTCAACCACTGAAAGCTAAATAACTACAGTAAGAGAGTGTGAATGCTTTGTAGGGGAACTCAGAGAGACAAGCAGTGTGGAAGGGCTATAAAGTACGTTGGATATCTGATATGAACACCTGTTGGGGATAGCCACCATTCCTACCTTAACCTGACTCTGAATCATGAAGTGGAAGGTCTCGTTCCATGTCGGGTTCTTGCTATTCTGGACGGTTTTGGTGCGGAACTGCTGCACTGAGGCTGTTGGCAAGCTCAGGCTCACGTAGCAGTCTGACTGGGTTACTGTTGAAGGGAGAGAAAGTGGGAAAGCAATGGACCAAGGAAACACATCTAATGCTCCTTAAGTTGTTGCACTGCATGAATTTTTAAGCCCTGCACACAAGACATTATGCGGAACACAGGCCAGGATGCTAGCTGAGGTGCCATCAAGCCAGTGATAGACAACCAGCTTGCTTTACTCTTTATGAAAGCCTGACAGTTTGCTCTTCTTGAGAAATAGTGCTTGTAATTACTGGAAAAACAATAAACATTCAAAATATGCAGTTACGTTGCATTCTTTTTCAAAGAGATACATAGACTATCTATATGTACCAGACTTCAAAGGTTTTAACACTGATGAGATATCCGTACACAGAGGGAGATGCAAATACATGAGCACCCCACAGGGCTGAGCACTGCTGGTGGTTCAGCTGCTTGCCAGAAACATGGAGCAGATAACATTATCACCTGTGACAGGGACTGCTGGACAGACAGAGCCCAGCTTATACATAGTGGATTTCCATGGGTAGCCATGGGCATGTCTTAATGTTTCTGCGGTAGTTGTGACTACAAGTTCCATCTTATGTACTTTTTGGAGGATTCTTTATTTTCTCTTTCACATCTGGCTGCCATTGCAGAGGCAGCAAGAGCTCATTTCACTGAAGGTTCCCATGAAGTCCCATTGCTGTCACAGAGGGCAGGTCTTCCACCAAGGTACTTGATCTCCGTCTGCCTTCTTCCCTTATGGAAAGTTAAAGGACGGAACATAAACACATGCACCATAGAGTCCAATGGCAGAGCTTTTAAAGGAAAAAAACCAAACAAACATATATATATATGTTTAAAGAAAAATAAATAATCTGTAAAGAAGATGAGTTGCATTTCATCCTCTGTGAAGCGCATTAAAACAGGTGGACACAAGAAAAACATTGAAATGTTGAAGGGTCTGATAGTGTCAGATCTAGTTTGAGAAGCAGCAGTCCTGAGGGAGAGTTTTTGCCAGTAAAGCTGTATAAAAAGTATTGCTTAATGCCACTTTTTTCACCTGCATCTCTGTGACTCAGCCAGAGAGGGATAAGGGTATTCGCAACATGTGATGGGCAGGTGAAAGCATGTCTGTGCTTCCCAGAGTGAGGTAACATTTCTTCTTTGCACAAGATTGCATTTCTTCAGCTTTGCTGTTTCAATGTTTCAAGGTGTGTTCAGGTCATAAAGTTCACCTATGAATTTTTAATGTTTCCAGATGCAGGGAGGGCAGCTTTAGTATTTTCATTTTCCTTTCCCAGATAAAGAGGCCAGCTATAAAGTTTGGTTTTCCACCTGAGCTCCATCATGAGTGAGGGATGTTCAGGACCAAAGCTTCAGTATGGAACACTAGTTAGCAGCAGTTTGCAGGGCTTACATCAGCAGCAAGCACCTTCACTCTGACGTTAGAATAATCTGCCTGCAAATACCTTTTGTCATAGTTGCTAAGAAATAAAAGTCATATGTGAATCATGAGATTAACAATCCTATGGACCCAGACTCAAAAATCAGGGATGATCATCTGACGGAGCATGATCTGCTAGTTAGGGACAAAGAACCACACTACTGTTAAAGATAGCATGGGTGAGCGTTGCCCACAAATACCAATCCCATCATTAGCATTATATTTCCTCTATAGGGAACACCACCTACTTGACTATTCCTGCCACTGCAAAGCAGAAACACCTTCATCTGACTAGACTTGGTCTTGTCCCACTTAGTGTTACTGGTAAATCTGACTCGGAGAAAGAGAATAATTGACTCAGCCCTTTATCACACTCTTTGTATAACTAAATAATTAACAAAGCTAGAGTTTTTTTTCCCTACTGAAGTAATCTTCCTTTGAGTAACTCTAAAAAAATACAAAACAAAACCAACCAAGCAAACAAAAAAGAGTAACCTAGACTGATGAAGGTAGTTGTGGTATATACCAAAAAATTAAAAAAAAACAAAAAACCACAAAAGAAAACAAAAAAAACCCCACCCCACCACATCGAAATCACCTAAGTTTCTAACAGTCCTGATCACTTCCAAACTTCTGTGTGCATACAGAAAAAGTCCATATGAAAATCCTTTCTAGCTCTTTGGAAGTTTAGAGTTTTACTAGCACAGACTGCTGTCAGTGCTTGTTTCCACTACGAGGAGAATCAGAAATACTCAAGTCCATCATTTATGAGTGATCCAAAATTTATCTCATTGACATTTCCCAAATAACAATAAACACTTAGACTAGGTCTGTTGTGAAGTGCAAAGGTTTATTTGGAAGTTCACCATGCTTTGTTTTGTTGGCTTTTTCTGCAAGTAATCACTGTCTGCTACTGCACTGTAACATATGCCTTTAAGTAATAGCTACTTGTCAGTCAGCAGAGCTCTGACTTCTCAGTTCAGATCTCTGGAGGACTTCTGACACAGCCACTAAACAAATGTTCTTCCCTCTTCCCATCTGCAAAACATGTTGGTGATGTTTTTTTTACTTCAGAGGTGTCCTCTGAAACTTAATTGCCTCTTGTCCTTGAACTATTTCCAGGCGTTATAAGACAAACAAAACACCCAGAAACCTTTTTTTACACATCTTGGATACTTGGATTCTGTCCAACTTGCTCCAGGCACAAGCAGATTTGGAAACTGAAACTCTGCAGCATATCCTGTGCCCAAGCCAGTCGGTCATGCTATGAGACCCCATTGCCTTGTTTCAAGTGGTTTTTCATATGTACAAGGCTCGCATGGCCAGTCACATGCTAGCAAATCATTACCCTGGTATGTAAGTCTAACCACCACCTAACAATACTGATCACACTCATGAATGGCACACAGAGGAGAGCTTCACAGCAGCAACCTGTAGTGTCCCTCCCCTGGACCAGGAGATGTGAGCAGCCATCAAACATGCTTGAGTGGCAGCCATGGTATCACTGTGGGGCAATATCCTGCCAAAAGCAGGCGTGGCAGAAGGTGCTTATGACAACATGGTCTCTTCATCTGTTATTACACTAAGTTTCTAATTATCTTCCAGGAGAGCAGCAGGACTGGATTTTAATTGTGCTTTACCATTAGAAAGCATTACAGTGACATGACCCATGCTCAGAAATACCATAGCCCAGCACCACATTGCATCCCAGGCAAGAGCAGGGCACAAGCTGTTCTGGCTTGAGCTAAAATCTCACTTGTCTTACAGACAGCTCAAATTCAAACAGCACCAAACAAAAAATGTGCACTTTATAATTCTACCTCCTTTTTTGGTGCTAACAGATCAACCTCCAGCCCCTCTGTAACCTGGGCAGAAACAATGGCAACCTCCTCATCCTGGACTACATTTAAGTGTTCACATTGAGAAAATTTGTAAGGGGGTAGACTTTTCATGACAGTTAGGGCATAGTTTTTCTTATTGTGCTGAAGGAATCTAAACTAAGAATGTGGTCTCAAACACTCTTTGCCCAGATCATCTCCTTGATCATATCTCCACTTCACTCAGAGCCATCCATGTCACAAAATAAAAACTATCACCACCAGCTGAGAAAAGCACTTTTCTTCTTCCTCCCATGCTGTGGAGCTGAGCAGAGGTCTGGCTGAGGGTAGGTGGACAGGCAGGCATCACCGTTTTCTAGAGTGCAGAATATTAGACTATCTAGATCTTTGGAACTATTAATACTCTTTTTTAAATAGGAATGTGTTTTATTTCTGTGAAAGGGAACATCATCCTTCTTGAGGCCATTCGCAGTCAGACTATCAGAATTCATTCAGTCCTGGGAGATCAGTTCCTGCCTCCAACAAGCATTCAGCATTAATCTTCTAATAGCTAAACTTCAATCAAAAGCTTTCACACTTTCTCCCATTCTACCCATCACATTGGGTGGAACATCCTACAAGTATCCCTGAAACAGTACCACTAGTTTAATTTGCATCCCTCCTTATAACACCCTTTTGTTGAGATGTTGCTAACTCTACACCAGTCAAGGTGTCAGGCTTTATCAGTCCATCCTCTTATTTTATAACAAGATTTCAAGCCACCCCTAGAACAACAGGCTCCTGGTATGCAATTGCAACTGCTTAAATGGTGAGGTAAGTAGTAAGGAACAAAGAAATAATAACAACAGTACAAGAACAAAACGCTGGAGGAAGGATGTGTGTTCCTGCGGTAAGTATCACGTTGGAACTTAATTCTTCAAACAACAATGAATTTCAATGGCAATAGTTCTTTTCATTATCTCAAGGGCCTTTCCATTAACAGACCTCACACATGGCAGAACTGCTACTGCAATGCCAAAAAAAAAAAAGTTTATAAAAATGTAAAACCTACTTAATAATGTTTTAAAATATTGTACCTCAAATGGTATAAGTCTTATATTTAAAAATTCAAAACTTTGAAGTTTCCAAAATCAACATCTAATTCAAATAGATATATATCCCTAAAGCTTAAAAAAAAAAAAAAAATCTTAGTAAGAAAATGCTGAAGAATATTTTTTAACTCTACACCTGTCAAGGTTCATTTAGCCCAGGGTCAACCAGAGGCATCTACTGAGGGCTCCTTGGATGTTCTTAAGAAGCAGAGAATGGCAGCTTAAAATTGCTCAGCTCAGTGTTCCCATCCAATTGCCTATTTTTTACTGTTAAGCTTAATCCTTAACACTCTATTTTGTTGTACTGTTTCATATGTTAATTGCACTTAATTATTTTGTTTCTCTCCAGTATTTTGTTCTTTAGCATCTTTGTTTGGTTTTGGGAAGGGTCTTTGGACTTGTTCAGGATGGACATCGGTGCCAGCAAAGAATACGGCACTCATTTAGTGGTGGGTCTCTAAGGAAGAGTATAAGAGGGTAAGCATCATATAATGCTCTCTCAGCTCTCACAATTAAAGATTCAGATATTCCCTAAGCCAACATTCACTGGCTTTTTCTTCTATAAATTTGTCCAGTCTCCACCTGGAACCCACACAAATTTTTTTAATCCATGATCTCCTGATGTGGAGAATTCCCACATGTCCTTCTGTTTGTACTGGAGCTACAGTGATTGGCAAGAGGCTGAGCTTGAAATTTGAAATTCTCTGCAGAGAAAGCCCTATTGCTAAGGGTGGATTGGATTGGTGCACATCCAAGTCTCGCCCCATTAGGGAGTCAGGATGCAGTTGGAACACACACCCAAATCTGGGAACTGGCAAGTGTTCACAGGTCAACAAATATCAAGAGCCCAAATGAGCTTGATGGGGATGTGGGTGTGCTCAGTGGGAAGGGGGAATGTGGAGAACACAAACAAGGCACTAAACTCACAGGGTGTTATCAATGTTACCAGCTACACATCAATACCTAAGTGGAAATTGATGTTATAATTTACACACTGATGGATCAGTACTAAGAAGAGACAGTACAGTGCAAGGGTGCATTGAGAAGGTTCAGGGTTTAAAAAGCAGAATGAAACAATTTAAATTATCTTTGGTAAAAATACTATCTTATGCACTGAACTTCCATTAAACGTCTTGTATTATCTATTCTGGGGGAGGTTTTAGTGAGGTTTGGAGAGTATTTTGTTATGGATTATTTTTCCCAACTCCATTACCTGGAAAATGGAACAGATAGACTAATAATCAGGTTAACCTGCAGTACCTGGTTGGGAGCCCTTCTGAACACTAGATAAGTATTAAACAAAGTTATTTGAAAACTCTACAGAAACCTAGTGCAATAAGGGATGTAGAGAGGAGAAAATAAGAAAATGGGATTCACTTCTGAAACAAAAGGATGGGCAGAACCAGAGAGAGAAATAGAGGGAGCTAACTTAAAATGTTACTTATCTATAACATGATGGAGAAATAAGTGACACTTGCCAACTTATTCTATCTAGTAAAGTTTGTAGAAAAACAAAAGTGACAAAAACAGAGATGGGGAAAGAAAGAATGAGGAAAAAATAAATGTTAGGAAAACAGTACTGTAAAGAAGTTTGCATTGGTGGTGATGTATGTCCACATACATCTGGGTTTCCTAAGGCTGTGTCAAGCTGATCTCTAGGAACTGCTAAGATGAATGAAACAGCTCAACAATATTCCCCCAGATTTATGTATGACCTAGCAAAAATTTGCCCACATGGCACATATGTAGTTACCAAAATGCAATTTGCACCAGCTTTTACATTGCCAGTGAGTTTAACCAGAGGTTAAACTAATTGATTAAAAAATGTAATATATAGGTTTAATTTATATGAGAAAAACATGTCATTGAAAAATATGACTTCTACAACTCTGGCTGCATAGAAAACTACATCCTGAAATTGTTTAAAAGGTCTTTTTGTTAATGCACCTGACAAAGTTTACACTCAGCAAAATCAAATGTGACTAGAATTAAGCATCTGTCAATCAAAACCAGATTCAACGATAAAGTGCAAGCAAGGCAGTGTCATGATTCATCTGATTTTCTTTTCCCACATGATGGAACTACCCAACAAGCAAAGCATTCTTTTGCAAGTATATTTTTTCTTTTGTTTGTGCAAACTTTTTTCCCTTGATATTTTGACTAATACTACCATTTAAAAAAGATGCTATCTTGGCAATGGTGGTGGTGAATGTCTCATTATCCTTCTTGGTGCAAAGCAGAACAGCCTCAGCCTGCAAAGGCTGTGCTGTGGCTCTCCTGCTGCTCCAGACTCTGTGCTGCACTCCAAAAGCACCACTGTCATTCAGACTGTTCCTTTAAGCAGCTGTAAGGAGCCAAAGGAATGTGTCTTGGACTGGGAAGTAAAAACACATGAGCATTTCACTGCCTGTCCCTTGTCTGAGAAAATCTCTTGAATTGGGAAGGAGAGCACCAAAACAGGAAACTCCCTTCAGAATGAAAATAGTTTCAAGATAGAAAAAAGCAAAACCAAACAAAAAAAACCCCACATTGATCTATATGACAAAAAGGTGGAGGGGAAGTTTGATAAACTCATTATCATGGAGATGGTTAATTAGAATGTGATTATTTGGGGATATATCTAAGAATCGTAGTTTTCCACACCCCTTTCCTTCAGTTCAGAGTGCACATTTTTACCTTCAAATTGGTTTTAGTTGTAGAAAACTATTTCTCTCCAGCCTATAACTGAGTTTCAAATCTCCTTTCCACACTCCAGAAGTAGTGCAGCAGGAAGTTCTGAATGAGAAACACTTTTTCATATACCTTTGCTCTCTAGAGAAACTATGGCAGAAGTCAAAGCAAATCACTTTGGAAAGGCCTGAAAAAGTCTTGTATCATTTTAACCTAACAAATTTACCTTGGTCTGTTTCTTACAGAAACATTTTTTTTATTCAGACCTCCTTTTCTATATAAATGAATAAATGCAAGACAATCAGCCATCTCCTCAGATTAGAGGTGATTGTCATTCACAGCTTTACTCTCGTGCTTTGCAGTTCAGATATTTATAGAACTTTAATAGACATTTACATAAATATAATTCCTGGGGACTTTGTAAAAATAATTAAGAGTAGAAGAAGCTCACAGTGTGAGCCCTCAACTAAGTTTTGAGATGGCTGTTCCAAATCTGACCATCTATGAGAGATGTCAAGTGTCTAGTCCTGAGCTCACACAAAATATTCTGTGATAGGCCCAGGGATGAACAGGTGGACATGAAAGAAAGAAGTGCCCCACCTGAACTTCTTATTGCAGCCTTCCCTGTGAACAATAACCTTTTCTTTGCAGACTCAGATGTGAAACATTTTATACATTCTTTGCAAACATCTTCTGAACTACAACTGATAATTAGACTTCATTGCTAGACTGGTACTGATGCAAGACTAACACATGGCTGATACAAGAATAAATAAAATCTTCCAACTTTGCTCATCCTCAGCACACCACAGTCACAAATTTCTCTCCTTTTATAAATCTTCTGTAGTGTTTGTGACACTTGGTTATACTCTAAATAGCTTTAAAGTGTATGTGGATGCTCCAGGGGTATGGCAAAGATACTCACACAAGTCTGCTTTCCTGGCATTTTTCATCTGTATGACTTTTACAGTAAGCAAGTTGCATGGAGAAGGTTCTGTCTGTTGAACACACAAAATGTGCAGGATGAGCATGCAGAGAGAAAGAACACAAGCACAGTCAGAGATAGCACTGAATTGAGTGTTTCAATTCCAACCAACCAAAACATTTCTAAAATGAAGTTCTTCCTTTTCCATTGCCTTCTACTTCTTCCCAGAATAAGTACACACTTCCAGGTGTGGCCAGACACCCAAAATGTACATTCAATCACAGACCAAACCTCTGATGTCCTCCATTTTCTATTCTAAGGAAACCTGTGGTAGTCCTCAACCTAAGGTGTCTGACTCTTACACCCCAATCACACAGAAATGTATGATAGGGAGCCTTGCTGTATTATTAATACAGTTGACACACATCTTGGGTCTGTGCAAATTCAAAGGTTGTCCTGTATATCCACTATATTTCACAACAAACAGCAGGCAATCTAGCAGGGCAGGAATTAGTAACGATATCATGGTGTAATGATGCTCATCGTCACCTGGTTTATAGACGTGTAACTCCATTGTTACGTCTGATGCAGCACAGCGATGGCTCTCAGACAATGAGGACCTGAGAAGTGTCTTCCAGAGAACTACCCCAAAATTCTCAGAAGGGGGGGAGTGAAAACAACAACCCTGTCTTTATTTCTCTCTGAATAATTCAGCTCATACAATCTTCCTTTAAGCACAAGTCATGGGAAAATATCAATGGAAATCTTGGCAAACCACCTAAACCTAAGTGGCTATCAGAAGACATTCCATGAGCTTGCCAGGAAACTGGTTTGATTTTGTCAACCTTTCTCGTCCTAAGCAAGGTTCAGGCAAACATGGTACAGGGAACATATTAAGGAACGAAAACTGTACTTCTAGTAATCTAAACAACAAAAAAAATCACACCAAGACCAATAAAAAAAACACATCAAAAAATCTTAGTTCATGCACATTATCTGTAGCACAGGGAGTATCACTACAACAAATACATAGATCAATATGTAACAACCTGTCAGCATTAACGCCTTTATGCCAAATTTTTAAGAGAGCTGTATTTAACCCCTCGCATAATACCAGTTTCCCAGTTTTCCCCATGCACTCATTGACATTATCTCCTTATTTTGCCTCAGTGGGTTGTTTTGCCTGCCCCAGTTGGCTAGAAGCAAAGGACAACAGCAATGTACAAAAATATATCCTTCTTTTTTGTTTGTTTTTAATTAGGGATTTTCAAAATAGTTAAATTACTGCAGCAATGAAGTCCTTGCATTCTTGAAGGCCAAAACACAAAGTAAGCACAAGCCCCAGGCAGAAGCCCTGCTTTACTTCCAGCCTTGGTGTTGAAGGGGAAACCTCAGAGCTGAAGCTATAGGAGGTGGAACACCACCTCCTACAGCAGGTCCCCTCTGCAGCCAAGGGGCTGCCTGCACAGCCCATCCCAGATCCTCCTCTTTCCTTTACTTACCTGGCTCTTACTGTAGAACAGCCCCATCGTGGTCTTCCCACACCCAAGCCAGCTGCACAAGGTGGCAGTAGATGGGTACAGAGGAGTCCCAGCCAGGCAGCTTCTCCTGCTTTAAGCTGCTGGGAGCAAGCAGGCAGGTGTGTTAGTGCCTGACTCAGCCCCGCCTCACCTGCCACCAGCACTTGAGCAATCCCCAGCTCCTCCTCCTCTTCCTCCTCGCTGCCCAGGAGGTGAGTGCATGCTGCACACCTTCTCCGAGGTGCAGACACCCAGGCCCCAAGCACTGCAGAAGGATGGCCTTTGCAGCTGTAGCTAGAGGGACAGTCAGATCTGAAATGGATTTTCCCTTCACAGTTATGGGCACTGAGCAGAGGTTTTATACTTTTAAGCATCCACATCACTTCTTGAGGAGGCCACAATGCCTTTGCTTGCTGGAGGTCTTTCAAACTGCAGCCCCTTGTGTAGAGGTGACAAGCACCAGCCAGGGTTCATCTGCCTGCCCAGGAGTGGGCAACTAGGACTTGTGTGGCCAAACACATCCAAACAAACTGTTGTGCATAAAAAAAGTCACTTCACAGCTTTTTATTACCTAGAGGTAGTAGGTGGGTCTTTGATTAAAAACACATTAGAAATAATTTTTAATCCACATCTCACCTTCCATTTGGCTCAACTCCAGCAGTAAGCAGTTTTTCAGCCAGGCAATTATTGCAGGACAAATCTGCAGAGAACAATTCCCCAATACCTGTTGAAACTGCAAGAGTTCCCATTGCAAAGGCAAAGCTTTAAAAGCTCACTCTTATGTCCTCACATTTTTAAGGCTTCACTGTTCAGGGCACTGCTAGCATTGTGTGAGGTGGTCCAGACCTCAGTGAGGGAGTACACAAAGTGAGTACACAGGAGGTAACAAAACAATAACCTTGTTTCATTTTGCAGTAAGTTGAGAACTGATTGATAAATGTAACATCAAAGCTGTGATATCATTTGAATTTCATAAAACATGGCATTTGAAGAAAGTCTAACTTCAGAACTAGATGCAACAATTGACATCCAAACATTAAACAGATTAAGGATGGGTAGCTAACAGATCACAAAAAGAAGTACTCAAAGAAAGTTCCTCAAAGGGAAATATTACTAAAGAGATTATAAACTGCTCAGTTTTAAGCCTACTGCATGGTTTCATCAATGATCTGGAAATTTAAAATAAAAAGTAAAAATCACTACTGGCACCCCATTTCAAACAGAAAACTACAATATTGGGGAAGCTGCAGGAAAGAGCCACAGAGTGATCTAAGAGTAGGAGGAACTCCCTTGGAGAGGGAGAGGCAGATTTCATACCAGCCAGCAGGACACAATACAGAGATACCCTAATGCTGATTTGGGATGCAGCACAGCTATGTCAGTACAGTAATGAGGCATCGTTAGAAGATGGACTAATCAGCCCTGATGAAAAGCAGGGTTAATCAGGCTTAAACTGTGTCATGCACCTGTCTGGCTTTTTTTCTGTCCGGTTGGTGAGTGAGTGTTCCCTGTAAAATACACTGAAGCATCTTCCATCCTGTGGTTTCATTTCCAGCAAAAAAAGGTTTAGAAACCATGGGAGTAAACCCAAAGATGTCTCTGGGAAAGACCCTGAGGGATCCCATGAGCTAATATTCTACTGTTCTGGAGCTAAACCACAATTTCATCTGCCTCACACATAGAGGGCTAATAATCTAGTTTTAAACATGCAATACTGTACCTGAAAAAAGTTTTTTGCGTTTTTCAGGTGCATGAACACAATGAATGTGCTCATAGGTGAAAAACATGTCCCACTTCTCCTCTTCCACCACCCAAATTGCTCTAAAATGCACCACCAGCTGTTTTTTCCATGGGAGATAAATTTTTTTCTCCCATCTATTTCCTAGATCTTCATTCCATGCAAACAAGTTTGTCACTTCTGAGCATAATCAAGACTCTGATCTCAACACCAATTCTGCCCTGGTGACTCAGTCTGAAGTACGTTGCAACAGTAGGAGCCTTTTATTATCAAAAGGATTATAATCCCAAGCATTTCCTCAGCTGCTGTAGATCGGCCTCTCTGTGTATCACAGCTCCACAGCACTGCTGTTCTGAAAGACTGAGCTTGTGATCTGCCTGTTGCAGAGCTGTGAGAGAGCCTCCTCAAGAAGACTTCCAGGATTTTTTATGAGGAGGAATCACTTTCTCAGGACAACTCCTGCAAAAAGACCCTGGGCAGGCAAGTGTTGAAGAGTTGCAAAAAATATGGCGGAAAGGGAGCTCAAAAGGCCTTCTTGTATTGCTGTACTCTGCAAACAGCTAGCAGTCACTTCCCATCTTAGGACACACCGGGAGAAACAGCAAAGGTAATCTTTCAGGAACAGTCAAGGCAGGTGAAGATGAGTGACACAGGACGGTCAGCAGAAACTCCAAGAGAAAATGAAATTTGGGCAACACAGCTACTACTTAGGCTGAATATAGGTGGTTCTGTGAAAAATAGCTCAGAGGTTTTGTTTGAACATGTGAAAAAAAGATTACCTAACTCAGGGCTATTTTTTAATTGATGGTGAAAACTGTATACGATTTTACAACACTGCTAGTAACAAACTTATTTTCAAAGATTACTGAATGAAGCCAGTTAAATAAAAGCCTTGTAGCGGACAGAATCAAATCAGAGATTGCAACCTTCAGTGTGTCAATAATTAAGATAAGCAAGATCAACACAAGGGATTAGCCATTTGCCAGAGAAATTCCAGTTCAAGAGATTGCTGTTCAGACTGACAGGAAAGAACCACAAATACTGGTTTAATTCACATTTTAATGTATTACATGTTTCATTATTACCTTACACAAAACTATATAAATTTATACACAACATATATATCAATTGATAAAATAACAAGGTAACAAAACTTAACACAGATTTCCTGCTTTGAAGTCTGTTTTGGATTAAACCACAGGTAAATTCCAATCTATTTGTCTGAACAGTCACATAAATAGAATTAATTGGAGTCCAGCATATCCTCAGGATGATGCAATTTATACTACAAGTAACACTGCTAAGCATCAAACATCTTAATCACACGAGACAATAAACAACCAAAAAAATACAACATGGAAGGTTAAAGCCAGAGGGCAGTGGTTAATAATTCCGCTGCTTCCTCCGTGCCACTGCCAAGCGTAAGGCCTGAATTATCAACTTCTCATTATTCAGGACATTGTAATCAGTCAGTTTCACCAGTTTGTCAAAATTCTCTTCACTGAAACACACCTCCCTTGTCGTAAATGGGGAGAGGATACTGGAGACATCAACTTTGCCTTCAGCCATCTCTTCAGGAGTCCTTTCCACACCTAATGGACAAATCACAAGGAGATGCACCGATAAGGTTTTACTGCAGCATATGGCTCTTATTGGTCACTTAAGCAATTAGAGGTAGAAAAAGGAGATTTGGAGGGAAAGA
>NW_009953571.1:5923615-5942367 GCF_000747805.2 Chaetura pelagica
GGAAAGAGATTATTCCCCAGAGGAACTTAAAAGCACTCTAGCAGCACTGTACTCTTCAGCTTCTGGATCAAGCCTCCATCCAAAAATGGTATAAACCCAAACAGCTGGGAATAAGAAAACTGATTATCAGCAGCACTTGTAGACCACTCCTTGGGCAATACAAAAATCTTTGTTATCCAAACTATAAAAGTATAAGCAAAAGGAAAACAGGATACTCTTGTACCTGATGAAATGACAACCTTCTTACTGAAAGTTCAGGAGAAACTATGTCACTCAGACAGAAGACAAACCGTTCATACTAAAAACAAAGACCTCTTTCCACTCAGTCCTTGATCTGGGAGACTACTTTGAAATATATGAACGAAACCCAGATAAATGGGCTACCACCAAAACCTCCAGAAGATTTTGCCATCATCTTTGTTTGCAAGCAGCAGGGCATAACAAGTGCATATTTATTATAGAGCTTGCTTTAAGGACCTGCCACCCTCTCTGTGTGCATTCTGGGAGTTTTACCTTCATACTATCTCTAGTAAATCCTGTGGATTAAATGCCTGTTTTCATCTCAAATACATTAGGAAAGCTTCTGGACTTCTCACAGTTCAGATGTACTGACACAGACCAGTTATTTTTGTCAGTGATGAGACTGATAATGCCAGCATTGGAAAGAAGGACAGAAATGACATTGAGACTTTAGATACGAAATGGAAAGGACACACTAGGCAAATGACTTTTTATTAAAGTTGCTAGCCACAGATGACTCACCAGGAGCTTTATATTTCTTGAAGGTGTCGTTTACTAGGGGGAAAAAAAGCACTGTTGGAGCTTGTGGGCTGTCAGCATCTTCGAACACATAGCATTCCTTCAGATTTTCCCTGTCTTCGTCACTTATCTCAATTGTGGGAAAGGGGATTCCTTGCCCAGAGATGTACTTTGCAATCTGATCCAGAGGCTGGATAAAAGAATAATATAAATAAAATCAGTAAAAAGGATCAAAACTCAAAAAAGATCCAGGAACCTGGATTTTTTTAAACTCCAGCAGAATGAATATTCTAAGGCTTGGATCTTCCTCTGTTGCAGACAGAAACAGCCATAACCACACCATACATTGCAGCTTATCTTACTTCCTGCATTGCTTTAGGTAAAACAAGAGCACAGTCCCTTTCTTTGAGCTTGCAAGTAGAACCAAAAGCCAGAAGATTGATTTTACAATTCCAGTGAAACAGGTTTATAAGTAAAAGGCAAAGAAACTGCAAGAATGGAGAAGGAACATTTCAGTATCCCTCTAGCAGCCTTCTTATTTACTGAGAAATAGATAATCTAATAACCTAAATAATAAATCATATATTAATAATTTAATTCCTATACCAGTACTGCAAAAGTTAGTTGTTTTAACTGACAAGTACTAGAGAACAAAAGACCATGAAGGAAAAATTTCTCAGGTATCATGGCTTTTCTTACCAGTGTCTGGGACCCTCCACTATAATTTAAATGCAGGATGACATCCACCTCCCTCTGTGACTTTAGAAGTGGTGGGTAGCTGGTGTTGATGAAAAAACCAGTATCAACCAGGGAGAGATCATCATCTGCTGTTTCTATCAGTTTATTTGGGAAGGAGTCTATCACTGTGTCTGAAATACAAATTAAAAAACAAGATTGACTGCTCCTCTGCAGAAAGTTAAAGGGCAAGAATGGAGAATTTTGTCCCCCATGTTCCCTGCATTCCTGTGCTCACTGACTAGCAGCACTGATTTACAGAAGTAAATGACACACAATAGCTTTTCCCTTCCATTGTTCCTGTACAGCTCAAGCACCTTTGGCCCTAAAGGGGAGTCCCTCCTGCCTCCTGAGGCTGAGCTCACCTTGTTGACTGGAACACAAAACCCACAAAACCCAACACAATTTCACTGCTCAGCTCTTCTAGAAAATGAAATGGTGTTCAAAACTGGCTTCCATGTCTTTCACTTGGGAAAGGGAGCAGAGAAATTTCAGAAGTCAGTTCTGTCTCTTTCCTCACTGGAAATCCTAAACGGACCCCCAAACATAAACCTCCTCAAAATGCTACTGAAAAAAATTCTGTGTTACTCTGCCTTTCCAAGTAGAAAATCCTTCACTCTCCAGGTATTTGCTGTGCATCTGGAAACCTCTGATAAAATTGGGATACTGTGCAATGGTTGGCCGCCCTGTTAAGACATCTCGCAGAGCAGAGGAGAGGACACTTGAGGGACTGAATAGACATGTGTCTACCTCATAGGGATTCACGGACAGGAAGGGTTCTTCCGCTGAAAGAAGGAAAGAAGAAGTTTGAAGTTTAGGACAGCTTTATGAAATCATCAATATATTTTTTTTAATTGAGTAACTAAGAACCACATTTGCCTCCATGGTAAATCAAACCTAGTAGAAAGCCCTTAAGGTCTGTGTGACCAAATACAACTCAGCATTACAAACAGCAGCAATCTGCAGGCAGCCAGTTGTCAGGCAGTGAGCACCACCCCCCGCTCTAGGCTTCCTCAAATGACACCCACTTCTGTTCAGTGTGTGGTGCAGGGCAGATCTGAGCTCCAAAACATACAGGAAGACAACACTGGCCCTTGAACAGGACACCTTTAGAAAGCACGTGAGCAACAACCAGCTGCAAACAATCTGTACATCTTCCCAGTGCAATTAACAACTAGTGCAAACTTTCTCTCTGGGCAGTTTAGTGGAGAAAACAGCCCTCTGCAGGAGATGTTTCCTCTACTGATAGTAGTAGTGACCAAGGAGGACCATATCCTAACTTAACAATCTTAAGATTTGTTCTTAATTCATTATTTTCACATGTCTGCTGGAGACTGTTTTACTGTCTGTGTGTCCTCTAGGAAAAGCTGTGGCTTTGCCAAAGCTTCGACAAAGCAGCACAGTTCAGTTCTTCTAAATCAAGCAGAAAACAACATTTCTTAACTGACGTCTCTGCTTTGCTTCCCTCATCTCTCTCTCCCTGACTTCAACAGCAACTCTTCAGGCATTAGACCTCTGCACAAAATATCGGGTAAAAAAATACACAAAAACATCTCACCAATATCTTTTACTCTGTCTCTGGTCCATCTAAACCAGAAATCCTCTGAATCAGCAGCCAAATTCCAGACATACATCACATCTATGGAAAATATACTACTCCACATGCCTGCAATGTGAAAGAGAGAATATAAACTGATTGGTGGAGTAGTCTTGGAAGAATTTTAATAGATACATACCTTTTATCCTTCCCCTTGGATACTTCCCTTCTGTTTGGATGGATATCTTTGAAGACATATGTCCAAAGTATGTCCTTGCTAATGCAAATTCACACTTGTCCAACCTGTTTGCTAGTGTCTTCCCCAGGCTGTCCACCACAGACCATATGCTCACCCATGCCAGCTGCTTCTCCTCCTGTCCCTCCAGGCAATAGTCACCTTGCAAGTAGCAGATCCGAGTCTCTGAGAGCCTCTTCACCAGCCTTCCCATAAAGAATTCACTTCCAAAATGTTCTGCACGAATAGATGCTCCGTATTTCAGGTGACTGACTTCATAAGGAGTGAACTCCAACCACTCTATGGTGACAGCAGCAGGATCATGAGAAGGCATTAATGCTTTAACTGTTGCTAAACAAAAGAGTACTAGAGAGCAGGAACAAATCACAAGAAAGACACTGCCTCGTTCATAATATACTGTTCACCAGCTATAGCAGTACTATTGCTCAGAGAGAACATAGGTCTTTTGATACAGCAATCTCCAGCAGAAAAGCCCTGGCCTGAAGGAAACCAAAAGCATTCTGTGTAGATAATCTTACCCAAAAGTACGTTTTTGCTGAGGTATAATTTAGTCCCTTAAGGGCATCAGCAACAGGGCTTAGCATTCGCCTGGTGTCATGTACTTAGCTGCTCATATTTTAAAAAATACTGTGAAAAACAATACTAGGGAAAACAGCGATTTTCCTGCCACTGGACCCAAAAATCCAAAGTTTTCCCTTTAGTTGTTTAAAACAAGATCACATGGAACCATCATAAGAATTAGTTTTCTTACAAAGGTTTTTGTGACCAGGATAAATTGTAAGTTTGGCATCTTCTGTGATAAATATACTCTTGCTTCTGGCAATGTAGAGAACTCAAATTCTAAAGACTAAGCATGTCGGGATTTTTTTTTTAAGTGTTAGTTTTGCGTGACATTTTACAAGGGTTTTTGTAATTACAATTATGATGACATAACTGGTTGGCTGGATGAGGGGAGAGCAGTGGATGTCATCTACCTTGACTTCAGCCAGGCTTTTGTCACTGTCTCCCATAACATCCTCATTAGGAAACTCAGGAGTGTGGGCTAGATGAGTGGACAGTGAGGTGGATTGAGAACTGGCTGTGTGACAGAACTCAGAGGGTTGTGATCAACTGAGCAGGGTCAAGTTGGAGACCTGTAACCAGAGGTGTCCCCCAGGGGTCAATACTTGGTTTCATCTTGTTCAGCATATTCATCAATGACCTGGATGAGTGGACAAATTGAGAGGGGTGGCTGACACTCCAGAGAGCTGTGCTGCCATCCAGTGTGTGACCTGGACAGGCTGGACAGCTGGGCAGAGAAGAATCTAATGAGGTTTAACAAGGGGAAGTTTAGGGTCCTGCACCTGGGGAGGAAGAATCCCATGCACTAATAAAGGTTAGGGGTGGACCTGATGGAAACACATTCCGAGAAGAAGGATCTGGGAGTTCTGGTAGACAGTGAATTATCCATGAGCCAGCAATGTGCCCTTGCTGCCAAGAGGGCCAATGGAAACCTGGGGTGCATAAGGAAGAATGTGGCCAGTAGGTCGAGGGAGGTCATTCTCCCTCTCTGCCCTGGTGAGGCCACAGCTGAAGAACTGCATTCAGTTCTAGGCTCCCCAGTTCAAGAGAGACAGGGAACTAATAGAGTCCAGCAGAGGGCAACAAAGATGACTTGGGGGCTGGAGCATCTTCCTTATGAGGAAAGGTTGAGGGAGCTGGGACTCTTTAGCCTTGAGAAGACTGAGAGGAGACCTTATTCATGCCTGTAAGTATCTAAAGGGTGGGTGCAAGGAGGATGGAGCCAGACTCTATTCAGTAGTTCCCAGTGACAGGATGAGGGGCCATGGGCACAAGCTGGAACATAGGAAGTTCCATTTAAATATGAGGAAGCGCTTCCTTACAGTGAGGGTGACAGAGCACTGGAACAGGCTGCCCAGGGAGGTTGTGGAGTCCCCTTCTCTGGAGATGTTCAAGACCCACCTGGATGCAGTCCTGACTAATGTGCACTAGAGGATCCTGCTTTAGTGGGGGAGTTGGACTGGATGATCTCTAGAGGTCCCTTCCAACTCTGACAATTCCATGGTTCCATGATTCCATAGTATTAAAGCTGATTACATGCATTTAGTCTTAGTTCAGATTACTTTAATTATAAAGTTGTTAAGAAATCTAGATCATAACCATTACCTCTGAATGCCTGAGCACTATAGCTGGACTTGAGGTTGATGGCCACATAGATGGGCAATGGGTTCTGACCATTATCCAAAGCCTGCCGTTGGTCCGAGAGTCTGTGCTCGTCTTTCTGGTTTATATAAAAAAAGGTTAATGGAATGAAGTGAAATACAACTTGCACTTGAAATAATATAGTGTGAATTAGGAGCTTTATCCAGGTTCTCCTTTCCATCCTCATCTCACTGGATTGTGCAGTTTACACTTCAAAATACATTTTTCTCAGGATTTTTCTTTCTTTAAGAACTAACACATCTTACTGAAATGCTATGGCTCCTCCAGTTCAAAGTCAACCTCACTTTAAAGCAAGAGTAGTGTTTTAATAATGGATCTGAATATGCAGAATTTAATCAACCACTAATTATTTGCATTAGCAGTACTGAATGGCATCCCAGGATTCATTTTCTTCTTCTTTATAGTTATAAAAGTTAATCAGGTTGCTGGAAAAATAGGAGTAATACCTTATCATGTAGCATGGATTCAATCACAAGGCCCCAAAGGTCTATGAAAGAAGTTTTATGTCCTTCTTTAGACCTTTCCATCAGGTCATTATAATAGTATTTAAGGCAATCCAAAGAAAAACAGCAGATCTTGGATTTGGTTACTTGCTTGCGAGCTTCCTTGATTGCATCTTCCAGATACTTTTGTGACCAATTAGCATCTTCATATAAGTTTCCCATTGTCCTGAAGAAACATCAGAGGAAAAACATGAAAAAGAACTGATGCTGTGGTTTGGCTTCAGAGATTTTCTGTACAATCTGTTTGCCTATTTCTCAATTCATATGAAGTTCATAAATTAAACACAAGTGAAACACTCTCATCTCAAGAGCAAATAAAAGCTCTAAGCTTCCCTTGTTTTGATGCTAAAAGTTTACATGGGCTCAAACATTGTCTGAGAAATTTAAGGGGGGGAAATAAATCTTCTCAAGGCTATTATATAATAGACTCCACAAGTCCTGAGAAAATCCAGTTCTTGGAAGGTGGGAAATCTTCTAGGGAACAGTCACCTCTAGTTTGCTCTAGTCTCATTTTTTTTCTGCTGGTATCTGCTACTGGCTCCCACCATAAGAGAACTGGCCAGTTTGGGGCACGTCCTTGTATGATCACTCTTACTTGTCTCCTTGAAATTACAACCCACTCAGATCTCCATATACATACAGAGGAGTTAAATAATTTTGATAAATACTTGGACAAATCTGCCATTCAGATTTGGACTTCTATAAAGGACAGATACACACGATTCAGTGCAGAAAAACTGTCTCCACTTCCAACCAGGTGTAGAGGAGTGGAGCTACCTGGAACCAACATGATTTAACACTTAAGTTATTTTAAATATGACACCATCTGCCATATGCTCACTGGGAAAAGAGAGCACTTTATAGTCAGCAACAATAGCTGCAGTATCTTCAAGGTCAGTAACTTGCCATTATTTGTTGGGCTGTCTGTCACAGTATTAATTCCACTAGCCGCAAATACATATTTTACCAGAGGGAGATGCACTCTAAATCCAAAATGGAAGTGAGAATAACCAGCAAATGACAGGCATAAATTCTTCTTCCCCTCTTTCTTCAATTTCCAGTCTAAAGACAAGTTTGTTGCTTTCAGTCTAAGGTATAATTGATAAAATATGAAAAGCTAATAGAGAATTCAGATGCAAATATCAGGCATAGACTGTGGTGACAACAGCAGCTGATGAACGTGACGGTTGATCTCTCATTCAGTAGGTTTTGTTTCTTCTCTCTAGGTGGGCACAGAGGAGATTGTGGGGAAAATGGGAATGCTTTTGATTTACCAAATGCCATATGAGCTGACGGTGCAGTCCGAACAGTCAACAGCATTAAGCAAAAAGAGTGCAAACATAAACCTTGTTTGGGTCATTCTCACCATGTGGTACCAGATAAACCACCGATGTAGGAAACGCAGTCCAGGAGCTGGAGCTTCTGCAGCCCCAGCAGGCTGCCGTACATCGCTGTCAGCGACCTCGTCCCTCCCCCGGTCGTCGTGATGGCCACCACAGGCACCTGTTCAACACAGCCAGGCAGGTATCAGCATCCTTCCTACTGCAGGAATCAGGTCACAGGTTCCAAGTACTGACACAAGCAGTGACATTTTCTGCAAAAAGTATGTGAAGTTGCAAAAGACTTCTGTTGCTACCACCTGACGGATGGGAGAGGCAAGGCTTATGTCTTACCCACTCAGATCGGGTGGGTGGGAGGATGTTTACTTAATATGTAATTGGAAATCAACCTCATCACCCTGGAATTCTTCTCGAAGTGTATTATTAGAAGTGGCCACAGAACATGCAGGATTTACCGTGCAGAGAAGAGGAGGGAGCGGTGATTCTGCCTCTAAACAATGACCAGTGTCTCAGAGGAACATCCAGCACCCTGTCATCAGCCACACTGAACAATAGCTGAAACCTTCCTGGCCTCAGGCCACTAATTACTTTGTGTCCTGAAGCAAAATCATTGATAGGGCTTCCCCCTCACAACTGAAGAGACAGACTATTCTTCTCCTAATCTTTTCCTGATCTAGTACACCCTTTGCTGCCATGTTAGCATTTTGAGTTGTGTGGATCCTCACATGTCCTATGGAAAAAAGTCCACTTTAACCTTTTAAGTATTAGCTTCTAATTATACCAAGAAATCTGCTGCTTTTAAACCAATTAATAAAGCCTGAAGAAAATACTTCTCCTATTCTATGATATTAAAAAAAAAAATAATTTAAAAAAAGTTATTTCTACCCTGAACTCAAGTAGAACTTAAAATCTAGGAAAATTTATACAAGAATAGTGGGGGAAAACCTGATGATCTTAACTAAAATTAGAATAATTTCCCAAAAGTTATATTTTGAGGTTTACATTTTATAACCTTTTTCATCATGAATTAAAATTCTACTGATTACTTTTTTTTCAGCCATTTTTTTTTCCAGTCAAAACCAGCACAAAATGTAAAACAGTTAACAAGATAGGCAGGATTTTTTCCACAATTTTGACGCTTAAGACATTAATAGGAGAGTGAGAGTAATTAGATCTTTTCAAAAAACAGCTTTGGTCTTACTATCTCAACCACTTCTCCATGTGTCAGGAAACTCTTAGCTATGTAAAGATATTGTTTTCAGTTTTCTTGAAAACTTTGTTTCCTATAGAACTCTCTGCTCTGAAATTCAAAACATGTTTTGTTTTTTTCTTTAAACTGGTACCCTACCCACAGCATTATTTCTTTTAATTTTCAGCTAAATGAGATTCTTTCTATTGATATGTTTGTACTTCTCTGATTTGCAACAACCCTGATAGACATAAGTAGTTACAAAACTTATGACTGAATTACGGAGGCAGGAGCAGGGGCTACAGTGATAAAGCTACACTTTTCATCAGCTATTTCATTCATACAACTCAACAATGCTGCAAGATTCACTTTTTCAGCCTGAAGTTTTTATGTCAGTAGTCTGTTTCCCCAGCAAAACGCATTTTCTGTTGCAGACATCACTCAAAGTATTTTTGTTCAATGTCTGTGTGAAAATTTTTCCTTCCTCCCCTTGAATCCTTTACCAATGCCATGACTACTACCTTGCCCCTGTTGCTGAGCTAAAGCACTATTGCCCAGGCAGCATCTCCCAGCTGCTCCATGTCTGCCCACTATAAATTTTCCTCCTGAGATCCATGAGCAGGATCAAGAATAAACAGGAATGGCTTGAGTTGAGGAAATGTTGAGAAGTTTTGGGGGCTGTAATGGCATTAACCTGCCTTCCCTGCTCTCCTGCGTGAACCAGCTACTGCTTCTTTTATTAACCCTTGCCCTAGCTGGCCAGGCCTGTCCCAGAACAGTAGGATTAATTAAGCTGGTTTTTGTTTGTGGTTTCAATTTGTGAGCCAGACCCCAAGCCCCAGAAAGGAGTTGCTACCAGAAAGTGCATTGGCTTGCCTCATGCTCTTTCAGATCCTCCTCCAAATGAAGAATCTTTTTCAGAGCAGCAGCAACATATTTCTTTCTTTTCCGAAGGAAGTCTCGCTCTTCCCTGCACAGGCTAAAACCCAAGCGCACATCCAGGTTTCCTGAGCTGGAATAGACAACAGGACAAATCAAGGCATGTGTCTTTTATAGCTGATTTAAGAACTGTGGGCAGGTAGTCAGTGAACTCCACAAATCATCTGTAAAACAAGCTGTTTCCAAATCTGCATATTGATCAGGGAACAGAAGAAAAATAAGCATTTCTATTGCCAGCAAGGAGTTGTAGTGAGGAAGAAGAGGAGTTTCCAAGGCACTTGAGATTACTTGTGAGCACAGGCACAAAGACAAGACAGAAAAGATAGAGAAGATAGGGAAAGATCACCAAAACAGGTAATTCAGGAGTAATTTTTTCTGTATCCATTCTTTTTTGTCACCGTGACATCCAAGAAAACTCAAGTGATGTCACCATCACATGACCTCAGGTTTTGACAGCTCGCTAACAGTATTTAAAGTGGAGGTCCTAATGCACCATGTGACAGAGCTTGAACTGCAGAGCAAGGCCTGCAGCAACACCCCCTGCTCAGCCCCTGTCCTGTGAAATCCAGCCTTTTACCTGTGGGCTGAACAGATTTCTAGAGAGGCATTTGCAAGCTTCATCCTATAAATATACAACAATATCCATGATTTTTTCCACATAGGCAATCACACTGAATTTTCTCCCTTGAGAAATGTGAAGCATAAGACAAAAAAAAATTTGCAAAAAAAAATAAAGCTACAAAGCCAATCAAATGGCAGCTACTGTTTTGAGCCTTCAACAACACAAATGCACTTGTTATTGAGAAGAGCACAAAATATTGATTAAATCTGCTGAGTCACATCACCCTCTGGTGGCTGTATACTCTATCCTGAACATTACTTTTATCAGTAGTTCACAAAGGTGAATGTTTCAAGGGTTACTGTTAGTAACCTCAGTTCTCCAGCAAATTTGTTATATCACAGTGTAAGTCTGAAAACAGAATAAGGTCAATTGACTGACCTTATGAAAACAAACAACTTGTTTAGCGGTAGACTAAAAATTATCTTGCTCTCTATAAATCTGTATTTGTAGGATTTAATTTTCAACATATTTTGTAATGGGCTGAGATTGAGCATTCTTCCCATGCTTTGCACTTCATTTATACAAACTCCTGCCATGCTCTGAAAATCCATCTTGATCTCTTCTATGTCACCCAATAGTAAGGATGCTGTGTGAACCATATGAATTTTTCAGCTGTATGATAAAACCTCATTGCACTTCTCACAGGTGCAATTCTGTCCCTGTGAGAGGGTTGGCAGAGGTACAGCTGGTCAGGTCTTAGCTCCCCTTCTGCCCAGTGAAACAGGAGAAGGAGCAGAAGCCAGGCTGCCCTACCTTTGGTTTGGTGCCTTTGCAAAGTTAAAGAGGAACAGAGTTTATTTCAGTCATTAAGCAGATCTGACTACTGCCACAAATGGGCAACAAAATTAATATGAGCAGTGAAGTTTCACTCATGTCTAAAAATAGCAGTCACAAAACAGGCTAATTTACTCTGGAGAAACCTACCACAGCTCATAAACTCATACTGAGCTGCATGATCCCTTAACTGCAGCAGACCTACACTTACCTGAGGCACCACGTGAGTACAAAGCACTCACACGGCTTCTGTTCATCTCTCCACCTATCACAGAAAAAAAACCCCTGTACTAGCTTACAGTAATCCTGAATGAGAGGACAAAATGAGGCTTATCTTACCATTTCCTTGCTGTCAAGCACAAGTGAAAGGAATTATCCTAGAAAGCCAGAAAATAAAGCTAATTAGCATAACATTTTAAAGCGTTTCTTTCCTTCAAGCTCAGGCAATGCTCATGCAGCAAGACAGGAGGTTCTCAAGTAATAATTCATATGGCTAATGACATTATTTTGGTATAATTCATTGAAGTTTCACTCCCTGCTCTGGAATCAATTCTCTTTTACCTAATAAGTCTGTCTGTTCGGGGCAGTTAATGTGCCATGAGCTTACAGCTAGTGTTAGATCAGCTCACTGTGTGCACACACTTAGAAGGAGCAACAAGAATGAGACAAGCTACCTTATTAAAAAATAAGAAAAAAATTGCATACTAAAGCACTGCCAGTATCAATATTTTTACAAGATGTGAATTAAGCTTGTATTCTGGATTGTTTGGGCTTTTAAAATTACTAGCTAAAAATAAATTTTGGAATGCATGTGCATAAGACAGTAATTTTTGTTCCTTGAAACATTTAATTCTAATTATGGGATGCAGGTTTCCAATGATTTTCCTATTATAATAATTATTGTTAACCTCTGCATTCCTTAAAAGTGCGTATGAAGTCTTGTTTTTTTTAGCATTTTCCGTAAACAGCTGTACAATTTTACACATATTTTGTTCACTCAGTAACTTTATTTCTAGCTGCACAATAGTAAGCACATTTTGAGAATAATTACTTCAAAAGCTTCACAGCACTCACCTCTTCTATTATTATTTCTTTCTGCAAAGGCAGTGAATTCAGAGGGAACGAAAAGACTCTGGATTTCTCTGTTTCATTTTTATCTGCCAGCTGAAACAATGCAAAAAGTGGTAGGAATGTGCACATGAAAGGTCATGTCTAGAACTTCTCCCACTAAGAAGGCTAGTTCAGTTTACCAGTTCCATTAATTTAATCTAATTTCATCAAAGTTAATGATAACATACAGAAAGGGAATCTACCTCTTCTGGCAATATAATATCCAGTCTTGTCTGGTCGTTAATGACACAGTGAAATACAATGATCCTGAGGCTGGGCTCAGAGTCCAGCAAAATCTTCTGGCTTCCTTCATGGGATCCTTTTACCCTAAATGTAAGCTCGTGGTCTAAACACAGAGGCAAGGAACAAAAATAATTTTAACTATTCCCAGCAAAGATACATAAGTAAAATGAAATCTGCTTCTACTCTGCACACTTTTTGGTCCAATTTTCCTTGCACCGTGATGATTAAAGTAGATATCAGTTGACTGAAACAGACTGAAAAGTAGCATAAAACATCTTGTTGGATCTCTGTAAATCATTGACATGCAGAGATCACATATTTTTCAAATCCTGTGGTGTGCTCTCCATGAATAAATAAACCCAAGATATAGACTTAAAGGCATTTTGGATTATTCACATTAAATAAGAATATCAGTTATTTGATGTCAGCCTGTTCTGCTTCATTGTGTACATGTTATTGTATGTTGTGTCTGCTACAATAGTCAAATGATTCATAGTCAAAAATCAAGCAGGCTACTCAATATGTGTGCTTATTTCACCAGAACAGAAACAAGCTGGCAACTCAAAGGCTGTGATACTTGTACGGAAAAGCCTTTATGTTTAAAGAGAGATTGTACACTGTGCCCATGCAAGATCAGGGCCAACAAGTACATCATTTTGGGTCACAATGCTTTTGTCCTCATGATACATTTCAGTCTAAAACTTCCAATAATGCAACTCAGCCATTGCTACCATTGTCTTCACTAAGGTTAATTTTCCATTCATTCATTATCTCAAAACAGCCAGAATTTTTTGAGATTTTCCCCATGAGCATCTTTACACAAGCTACCATTTATTTGAATGAACTTAAAGACTAGTGAAGAGTCTTGTTATATTGACTAGAGCTACATTTTACATGCAAAGTGATGGTTTGCATTTTATGCAGACTCCTTTCATACTATTTTACATTTAAACTTCAAAGCTTTAGTTTAGCATTTTTGCTCAACCAACCAAAAAGATTTCTTTCAGAACCCCGAACGTGCAAAAACACACTCACATCCAAATTAAAAATACAGGATAAGATTTCTACACATTGATCAAATTATAAGATAATTCTAAAAGAATATCCAACTTAGTTAAAAAGTTTCAGTTTGAACAAGCAATAAACAAAGAGAATATATTTTTCCCCAAGTTTTTAGTTCTAGTATATATGTTCTATGCTTGCATCAATTCCAGATTTGCCTCAGAACTGAGTTCTCGACTAACTTGAATTTTGACAGATGTAATCCTTCTGCAAGGTGGGGCATGGTGAAACTAAGTATTATGTGACACAGCTAGATTAACACGTATAACAGATTATTAATTTTTCAACATCTGTTGCAGTGACTGAATCACAACACAAAAACAATAGGTTAATGAAGCAATAACCTCACTTGTGGATTGCTGCTTCAGCTTCCCTGTATCCACTCTAACCTCCAAACAGGAAGCCTCACGTGCCTGTAGCAATAGAGAATAAATGACAATTGAAAGAAGTGTAAATGTCACTGCAAGTGATTCATACTGTTCTCAACCAACCCCTCCAGTTGATCAATTGACAACACAATTATTATCTATTACTATGTCTTCAGATAACATCAGTGCAATAGTGACATGGTGTTTTTTTCTAAGTTTGAAAGTAAAGACAAACTCATTACCTGCTTGAACTTAAAGAGACAGTTAAGTAAAGAAGATAAGACCTACTGAAAATAAGAGACATATTGAGATATGGGACTCTTCTTATGAGTGCTTATCACTGTCTTGATTAACCTATGATATTTTCGGGTGTAATGGGGGAATAATAGATAGGAAATTCAAGTTTATAGAAGAAAGCAGATGTCACATGCAGGCTGACAGCAGCCTCACAGGTTGCCTTTGCAGAAGGTGGCATGCACTGGAGTGGTGGGGAAACAGTGATCCTTGGTGCTAACAACAGATCCTTTTTTTCTCAGTAGGACAGTGTGGCTGATGCTACGGAGTTTGGGACACAGCTCAAGGTTTCCAAAGGGAAAAGCATAAACACTTGTTACGCAGACACAGGAAAGATCGTAAGAAATATACATTACCACTAGCACTCCATTAGTAATAATGGCATCAGGATAGTCCAGGCTGAAAAATAAAATGGAAAATACAATGTTAGGAGTAGGATAACCCACATAAATATTTAAGTCGATGAGTTAACACGTTACTCATTTTTCCCCCATCAACTCCAACACGTCTTACTTTAACATTCTCACTCGATAATCCATCAAAACTCATATCAAACATAGTTCTAGATCACAAGCTGAATTGCAAGTTTTTCCATCCACCCACAATGGAATATGAAGCTCAGCTTTTACTTCTGTAGTTTTTCATACTTGCTTTAGTAAACCACGTGGTGAATTCTGATATGTGGCATCCTGAATTTGAGGGAGCTGGAGGCTGCTACATCTGTCTTCTTTTGAGCATTACACAGTCTGACCCAAAGGTTTGTGCTTAAAAAAGCTAATACACTTATCTAGATTTCCACCATTTTCCAGAAATTACAGTAACAGTTGAATAAACTGTACTCACCTCTGTAAAGTGTTTTGCAAAATGTACATGAGATTTTTAATATATGTGCAGATGTTAGATGCCCACCTAGGGGCAGAAGTGGGTTCATGTACTGCAGGCGCCGATTCTTATATTTTTCAGTATTCCTCCCTCAGAAAAATCAAGTAATGTCTCATTAAGGATATCTTATCATTAACTTATCATTTGTCATTTTATTAAATTGCAGATGTAGATTCATACAGTAACTCAAAACCCAGATTAGTACAAAGGAAATACACACAAATATAAAACCAGGCAATATGCTACCTTTAAAATCAGATGAATGACACTGCTATTATCCATTTTAAGAGGTCTACCACAAGTATTAGATTTCAGTATAAACACACATGAAGATAGTTTTGTAAAACTTCCGATGAGCAAGAATTCTCCCAAAGTTTCAAAGCTCATAAAGAGTTTAAATGTTAATTTCCAAATAAATATTTTCCTATAAGAGTGAAAAATATGGATTGGGTATATACTGTGCAGGACATTCAGGAAAAACCTTCCAGTTAAAACAAACAAACCACCCCCCCCATCCCCTCCCTCACCCGAAAAAAAAAAGCACATCACAATAGTTTCACTGGAAAAATTAATTATACTATTTTACTTAAGAATTTTGTAGGCTCTTTTTTTGAAAGTGTATTTTAAAAGAGTTCAAAGAACACCAGCCAGGGAAGGGCAAAAAAAAATAATTTAAAAAGCAGTGTTTCTACCTGTGTGCAGGAAAATATATTTAAGTACCACTCAAGTTTTGTTTCAGACACAAACTTTTGCACTTAATTACTATTTTGTAGCCAAATAGTTGTAACATTGCATAACACATGGTGTCACTATCCTCATATACTTCATTAAAAAAAAAAATTGAAGAAAGCAGAAAAACAAGATGGTGGATATTGAAAGATCTCAGCCTACATAGCCTGGTGAAATGAAGGTGGAAAGACAGGAAAAGATATGGTAAGTAAGGTAAATATCCAGTAAAGTGTAGTATTATTTGAGGTATAATAAAGTACAAAATTAGGCTGACACTTAGGAAGTCCAAGGCATGACTTTCAAACAGGGTGGAAGAACCTGCACTGTATTTTTTTATTATTTTTTTTTAACCTGGTGATCTTTAACTTCTTTTAAGAAGAACAAAGAAATGCACCAGCTTTGGACATCAGCTGTGGCTACAAACACAGCTGAGCTGGGTGCAGAAGAGATCTTACCATTCAGGTTGGCAGGAGCCTTTGAAAATTTTGCCTCTCTTTGGAGCAAATGTCTACTTCTTGGGACGAGCTGGTAATTTCCCTAGGAACCAACATGCCATTAGACAGCCCTTGTTACACATACTAAATTTCCCATCCTCTCCTCCATCACAGTTCATGATTTATACCCTTTTTAAATGCAGACATAAGTTCTACTATGAGAACTGGAAGCATATTATGGCCTGCAGCAGGGGAGGACAGGAACAGAGACCTTGGGCCTCCTTCTCCATTAAATATCTACTGAAGGGTTGCCTGAGACTGCAGTGGATTCTGTGAGCCCAGGGATCACTTTCCAACACCTGGTTTGCTGCCTTCATTTTAGATCATGCCTGGCTTATAATGAAATGGACAATACTGTATGGGAAGTTACAGTCACACAGATTCCTGTATTACAGCTCACATTTAGACTACTGTGTTTCATTGCACCAGAGGATCTGGCTTCTTCATACCTACATACAAAATTTTAATTATTTCATGTCAGATCTAGCTTCCCCTTCTTTTAGTAGCCCCTATATCATGCAGGCTACTTTTCTGAGCTTCCTGAACACCCATGAGAAGCATGAGGAATGGTACCAGTTCCATAAGGAAAACTTTGTTCACCTCAAAGGTTCTCTGGCTGTCATCTTCCTCGACTTAAAATTTTTCCTTCAGTGCTCCTTGATGCTGTGACTTCCTGCCACAAACACAAATGCAAACAGTACATTTGGCCCTGGACCAATGGAGACTCTGCCTACCCTGAGAGTTTCCTCAGCAGTGCCCAAAACCAATGGCGAGCATGATCTCCTGGTCCCCCCACACACACAATGGGAAACTTCTCAAAATAACACAGCAGAACTACAGAAAGAAAAAAAAGATGTTTATTTTCTAAAAATCATGCTTTTGCCATATTTCAATAATTTATATTTAGCTTTTATACAATGTTTTGTACACCTATTTACATTTATTTGTGCTAAGTGGGCTTTGTTTTAAGCATTGTCTTTCACATTTGAAGAAAAAGAAGAGGAAAAGGGAGCTAAGAAGAAAAGCTGTGTAAGAGTGGTCCTTCATTCTTCCAAGACTTGTTTGAGATTCATCTCCTCAAGACAGGACATCTGAAAGATAGAAAGAGGCCAGAAAGGTGATCAGCAGACCCAGCAAATACCCTGGGCCCTCAGACCTCTCCTTGGAAGCTCAAGGTACCTTTTAGTTCAACAGAAGTTTTGGTGGCCCCTCACTATCAGGTGCAGACTTCATTAGAAATCAGAGGGGAGGGGGATGTTGAGGGAGCGAAGCCACCTAGTCCAGCGGGACTCGGTCCCTGTAGCAACTCGTATAGGCTCATGCTGATTCTGGACCCTACCAGTGGAAACACAAGGGAGAAAGCCCATGTTACCATTGATAATCTGCAGAAAATAACACAAAAAGCACTGAAGTATGCAAGTCAGCAGCCTGTGTACAATGACCTTACCTTTTCCTCTACTGCTGCTTGAGCGCAGCAGCTCTCATGCCAGCTGGGCTCATGTTAGAAGCCCATAAAACACTGGGCAGACGTTTGCAATCCCTTGGCTCTGTTGCTGGTGAAAAGGCACTTGGAGGAAGGAGCATGCCTTCCTCTCTGAGCTGCTAGGGTCAAAGGTTTGGTGCTCAGTGCCTGCCATGGGTAGTGGCAGAAGAGAGGTGAGAGTTTGCAGGTAGAGCAGTAGTGGAGTAAGAGTGAGGCAAAACTAGAAAGTGCATTCATCTTGCAGTTGTGGACACCAAGCTACCAAAATGAAGGTTTTCTTCCATTTTAAATAAAAGATCATAGGAATGTGGGAATGTGGGAATCCATTTCATCCAGCCCACCAGTGTATCTTCAGGGAATTTTTATTATGTTCTTTGTAAAAGTAACACAAAACACATTTTTTTTGCAGTGATGTTAAAAGGCAAACAAAAATAGGAGTGACAAAGCCACTATCATAGATGTGTGACCCAGGAAACTTTCTTGGCCTGGGGTTACACTTCATGTGTGATATTATTCATCTGAAATGCTGGAAAGGAAAAACAGGCTAACATAGTAAATCTTACAATTGGTAAGTCTGGAATGAAGATGGAGAAGGAATTAAAAACTACTTCAGATAAATAGTGTCAGATGAAATGTGTTAGTGGGGATAATTATTAATTTTGGAGATGAACTTCCAAATTTACCCCAAAAGTGTGTTCTCATGGTTCCCATCACAATACCAGATTAGTAGAATATGGCTTTTGCCAGATTTGCCCCCCACCACGGTTAGATGTACTTCTTGTCAGCACTATGGTCGGCTCTCCCCCTCTGAAAATTATCTCTCATCTCTGAGGTGAGAGATTATCTCACCTCTCCCATCCAGCAATGCCAAAAACCTGCTGAGCTTGTTCAAGACCAGAGATATGTTGGTTGGTTAATAGCATTCTGACAACCCATCTCAGCTGTTTCAGTTCAGTCTTTCAGACCTTGTCAGGGCTCTTTAGTGTATCACACAATGTGATGCATTGTCTCCTATTTTAGTGCACATACCCTTTCATTAATTAGTCCTTATATTACACTTTCCTATGTGGAGGGGAAAAACACTCCTACCTCTCAATATTCTACCAAGATTATGATATTTGATCAATTCAGATGTCCTCACACATTTATTCTAGGCTCAAATGATGGGCAGAACAGTATTGACTGCAACATATTTTCATGAAATCCAAGT
>NW_009953571.1:5942395-5956038 GCF_000747805.2 Chaetura pelagica
AAGTGTCTTCCTTTTTTCAGGCCTGCCAGGACATCACAGGAACATTCCCTCCCTGATCAACTTATGACACAGAAGTGGAGTTCTTCAGGCCACAACTATTATATTGGTCACCAAGGTATCTCACTATGAATGAAAAAGGTAGATCAGAGGTGTTCTTGCTGTAGCAACTGAGCCATGACTGTGACTCTTTTTGAAACTTCTTCCTCAGGACTGCCAAGGGTCATTTTTATTTTGATAGTCCCAATCATTATCTTCCAATCAGTAGAATTACTGCTCAGGCAGAACATCAGAAATTGTCACATTTCTGACTTTATCCATTGAACATGTTTCTAGGAAAAGGCAACTGGCTGCAAGGTCCAAGAGAAGAGTTTGACACAGAGCTGGTGCACACATGCTCCAAGATTAATTCCAGCGTCCATCTATATATGCAAACCCACTCGTGCACAATACCTAACCCAGATAACCTGCCTGGATCTCCCTCGTCAAAAGACAGGATTATCTGGAATATGATTCTGTGTACCAACTCCACAAGCCATCCTCTGATTTGCAGAAGAAAGAAGACTGTAGAGAGGCCATTTGAGACATCTACTGGAGCTCCCTTCCCCATTGCTATTAACTGATTTCATGTCACCCCTAAGCTGTGATAGGTGCCTTCCATCTGCTGTTGCTGGGCCTTCAGACAATCTTGTGCACAGTAAACAAACAGTCCATCCTGATGAGTTTCCATGAGTTGTAATAGGAGATTCTGAGACTGCCTTCTCTCTGAAGGCTTTTTTGGTTGTGAATACTGGGGGATCTTTCCTCTTCCAGTCATAACACTGAGCTACTGTTCTTTCTCCCTCTAATCCAAATTTTCCCCTCCTGTCCAGAATAAACATGTCAGGCAAGCTCTCTACCAATATCCTATGTCTCCTGCTAGGCCTCCTGAAGCACCCCAAATGCCTTGAGAAGGTACCAGCAGTACCACTTCTTCTCTAAGGTTGTTCTAACAAGACTTTAAGTCCAATAACATGGATCAAATTGGTAACAGAAATCCTTTCTAATACATTCCTGAGAGATATGAGCATTTTATGGGAATAGTTTACAATACCCATGGTCCTGCATCAAACTCCCTCTATATTTGGAGCTACAGGCTCCCAGTTTTCTCCACGAGATTAATTACCTGAAGCAAACACATCCCCTAAACAATCAAGCTCCACCACAACCTTCCAAGCATTCCAAGTGAAGCTAGTGCTGCTCCACCAGTTTTCATGCTTCCTCAGCCTTCCACAGTGATCTTAGCTCTTTTCTTTATGCAAAATATTTAGTTCCTCTCCCTGCCAGAACTGCTGCTCAAGTCTATCACAGCTCACCATGTGTAGCCAGAGAGACTGAACAAACCAGCTTACAGGAAAGCATTTTATACTACTGTGGATTTGAAAAGCCAGATTCCCCAAGAAGGGGGGGACATGAGTCTTTTAGGCCTGCCTCTCCTTCTCCTAAGGGTCAAAACTACCTGAATATTGTAATTACTCTCATACTTATGTACTGATTCAATGACAAAAAGAGAACAGAAGTAAGTCGGTGCCCAGGAAGCAGGAATCAAACAGGGCAAATATTACATTTTCAGATACTTAAAATCTAAAAATATGTATTCTGAAATTCCAGACTTGAAAACATCTAGGTACTGCTTTCAGAGATTGTCATTATAAGAAGCACTGTCACATATGAACCAGCTTCCCAGACTATTTTTACACTGAATACAACAGTTTATATAGAATTTAGGACTCTACTCACGTGTTCTGCAATGTGAACTCCACCTCCAGTTCCTCACGGGCCTGAAGAGAGGGGAAAAATAAATAAAGGAATATTACATATTTTTCTTCATAGGTTTCATCCTACCAGTTACATATGATTTGTAAAATACATATTTAGAATAGTGCTTAGGAAAATTCCCAGAACATAAGAATAATTTGCAAAGAAACCCTGTGGTACCAACTGAAGATACTGAATTTCAAGATACTGAAAAAACAATTGCTAAAACAATGTTTTTGAAGTTCAAATGCCACATAAGCATGCAGATGTAGGAACTGCTATTCTGCTAAAACAGCCATTTTCCAGATTTTAATTTCCAAAGCAAAAAGGATTAACTGCTTTAATATTATTACAGTTTAAAGCTGCTGAAAATTCAGAACTTACACCAAGAGCCAACAAACATGCCAGAAATATTCAGAATGAAGGCACTGGCTAATTAGTTCTAGTTGGTTCCATCCTAGATCTTTAGCATAGATATTTGTTCTTTGAAAAAAAGATCACAGAGCACTCATGCAGGGATTTTATGTTTAAATTTAAGATTTTTCTTATATTGAAATGCTGTAAGAATATATGTATGCTTTTGTTCTCATCAATTCCATTGCTCACCTGTGGATTCAGCTGAAATTTCACTCGAACAGTACGACCTACAGTGAGTTTATCTATGTCAAAGAGAACGGTGCAGAGTTCGTCATCCCTGGTGATTGTGTCTTCATCACAGACCTTTAGCTCCAGCACATTCTGCAAAAAGAGATTAAGAATATCATGGAGCTATTTTGGTATCTAAGAGCTCTATAAGGCAAGAAATCCTCAAGACTAGGTTTTCCTCCCTCCCCCTCCAGCTTTAGGATAATGAGGAAAAAGGAGAAAGAGCATAGGGGAAGAGATTGGGGAGCATTAGACTTCACATTGCTGTTAACTGTACACACACCAAGTAGGTTTGTCTGCCTCAGGAAAGGAAACAAGACAAGCAGGTCATGCAGAACATTAATTAATTTGTGATAAATAACTATATTAAAAGGTTTTATATTTATTCATGGCCTTTGACTCTAAATGTACAAAACAGGCACAGGCACATAAAGAATGTTTAAAGGATTTCCTTTCTGTAACCAGAACTAACTGGTCTTATTGTTATTTTTATATGATCTTTGTCTTGGCTTTCACTTGTATATGTCAAGATGGGGAATAGGATAGTAAGGCCAGATTCTGCAAGGCATTTAGTTGCTTCTCACTGCTTCAGCATAGTAAGTGTTTAAGTAACAAGTGGCTGGAACAGAGCAATGCCAAGGAGGATGTAAGCAACTCAGCTTTTTCCTGAGGTATCTTGAACACCTCCAGCATCTGGATGCTAGACATACTTATTGGTTTACTGTAGTTTTGCATAATCTACTATCTGCAGACAGCAATTGGTGAAAATCATTTCTTTTCACTACCTTGACTCGGCGGTCGATCTTATAGCAAAAAGCTTCATTCCAGACAGGGTTTTTGCTATTCCTGATGGTTCTGGTCCGAACCTTCTCAGAGGAGGCAGTAGGCAGCCACAGTGTCACATAACAATCTGAAAGGCTGACTGTAAAACAAAAAGATGAGCAGAGTGATAATGTATCCAGAGAAAGAATTACTGCACTATGCACATTTAACCCTAGTAAGATAAAGATAACATTGTAGAGGATTTTCTAAAATACACAGGGTGGGGAGTAAATAACACAATGAAGCACCTGCAGGAAAACAGAAACGTCCTCACACATTTGCTATGTTTATCCTTCACCTTTTCACTTTTAGTCAGACTTCTTTTAAAATGTTACTTTATATTTAAAATAGCATTGTACTCCACATTAAGTATATGTACATCCATCCGCACTGCATTTAGCTTAATGTTCATGACTACTCAAATGACTGGGACAGGATAATGTTGCCAGAACACAAGAATATCTACCAGGATGTACCCTCTGCAATGCAGACTCACATCAGCTGTAGGATGGCTCCCCTGTCACTTAGGGACCACACCTCACACCCTTGAAGCTGTGCTACAAAGATACTCGTCTTCTAGTATTTCTTCCCCAGATTTCATACCTTAACTGACTGAGAAGCTTTATCAAAGTGCTGGCTTAAATGAAGAACAACAGAATTATCTTGCCAAAAAGTGCTCCGCCATCAAGCTTAGAAGTTTGACTTCCTTATCACGAATCAGAACGTGGTAATTTCATATTCATTCATGTATTTAACAACCTATTTAGAAGTTGTGTCTTTCTCAGCAGTCCTTTCAGAAAACAGAATCACTTTAAGCACCATGGTTAAGTTGCTGTTTATTCTGTTCCTTCCTACTACTCTATCTACAGACTGGAAAAATCCTGCCATAACTCATGTCTGGGGAAGGAAGCCATGAGTGCCACCAAAGACAGCAGCTGCTTCCACATTCCGACCCCCAGGGTTTGAAGGAAGAGCCACCAGGGAGTGAGACTTGGAGAAATTTGATGCAGCCACCCATGGCTTTTCTCCCATACCAATGACATGATCCGTATTCTCCCTATTTCACATTAGCAATGCTCAACCAGTCATCTGGTTCTTACCAGTGACCTTGTGAGTCAGAAGAGGTCAAATAATTCAACTCAAAGTCAATCCCTGCATCATGCTCAAAATCTGTAACAGTGTTATTACATCGTATTAAGTACAATTTTTTTCAATTATTTCCTCTTTCTTTCAGTAACCCCTACAGGTTTAAGTTTTTTCACCAGCCATATTTTTCTCAAGCTGTGCCTTTATCATGTAGTTAACCACACTATCACAATCAGCAACACCTTGATAATGACTGTGGGAAGACCAGTGCATCTAGAAAGTGGCCTTAGCCAAACCTAATCAGGAGTGAATGATTGATCAGCTGTTCAGCAGAGGCACAAGTGTAGGCAGATGGAAATGGAAATGGTTAAGGATGATTGATGCTATATCTTCCATTTTCAAAGAGCTTGAGACACACTGATGAATTACTTCACAGTGGATTAAGGATTAAGCAAGTAAGTACACTGAGATAATTCTAATTACTTGCCCAAGATCAGTCAGTGTCAGTGTCCAAAACACAGTCTAGATTTCCAAGCCTATACCCAAATTTATTTAAACTATCTTGCTCTTGAACAACACTAAGGAAAAATACTTAAAGAGTATTTATTTTCCACTGGTGAAGTAAATAGAAACATGAGAATGAAAGACCAATACAAAACTATTCACAAACACTTCACTATTGAGAAAATACAAAACAAAAACCACACACATTGACATGGATAACATCAACATTTAATCAGAAAACCAGGAAAGCTGAAGTGGAGAAAAAAATGCTGACTCAGAATTGTAACAAGCAGGATATTGTTACAATCAAAAACAGGTGGAAAAGGAATATTTTCCCATAGTTGAAAATATGGAGGTTTCAAGAAAAACTAACTCAAATGTTTGCCTTTTCAATGTCATAGGAAAGGCAAAGACTGCCTGAAATACTATTGTCATTGCAGACAAAGAAAACCAAACAAACAAAAAACAAACAAAAAAACAAAAAAGGTTTCCCTCAGTAACTTGAGTCTATTAAAAAAAAAAAAAAATCTGTTGAGAAAATATTCTTAACGAAAACTTTCAAATCTCTCTGCCAGGTACCTTTAAACAAATCCTTGGAATGCCCAAGTTTTCAATTCATGGCATTTCAAGCCCATAAAGATGTGATATTCATCTGTTCTTAAGACCAGAATACAGGGTAATAAAGCAGTAAGATGTGGCAGACATGCCAACAGGCTTCATGAAGAAAGACCATACTATTCACTGTGGTAAGGAATGACTGTGAGCAATTCACTCCTGAGAAGGACAGCCACAATGAGTTGAAGCCAAAGCAGGCAACATGCAGGAGTACACAAATGCACCCACAATTGTGTGTGCAGGTTTGCAGATGCAATTGCAGTTGACTGCCTGGTCAGATCACATACTTGGTTGAGGCAAATCACCACTTAAGCATCTGGCTTTTCTTAAAGAAAAAGTCATGCACACAACTATAAGAACCCAAAGTGTTTCTGTACAAGAAACTCAAAACTTTACATCTTATAAGGTGCTCTCACTTTGTCTAATGAACAAAATATTTTTCAAAAGGACACTGTAAATATCATAAAACAAAGCAGTTTGATCATTCTAGAGGACTATTTTTCAAAAGGACACTGTAAATATAAAACAAAGCAGTTTGATCATTCTAGAGGAAAAAATACTGAGACATAAGCAGTAAACAAGGCATTGAGTAAATCATAGCAAATGTTTTTAAAGCTGGAAAATAAAAGGAAAAAGGTACAAAAACACAGTAGTGTTACATTGCAGGAGACACAGAAGTAAGAAACCTGGAATACCAAATGCGCAGCAGAGATTAATTCCCTGATAGTTTTCATTCATGCATTAAGTGTTGTTAACCACAATTTCCACCTGTTCTGACCACATCCCTCCTGCCAGAAACCACCAAATCCAACCTCAAGTAAGTTTTCTTCTGTTGGTTTTGGGTTTTTTTACGATTTAAAGAGCAGCCCTCTGTCCAGCAGCTAAGTCCGATGTCACAAGGGTAGGAAATGCATCTCAGAGAGTCAGGTATGAAAGCAAAAGATTAAATTCATCACCTTGCCTTCTAGCCTCTTTACACTAAAGAGCAGAAAGCAACCCTTCAGTATCACAATAAAAATAATTATGGCAAACATATTTTTTTATTCCTGCACCATTTAATAACAATAACATTGACTAAATATTTTCTTTCCTTTAAAAAAAATCAGAAGAAACATCCACCAATAGAAGTACTTACGCACGTCTGCCCTCCGGGCATTTCTGACTCTTAGTATTTTTACAGTGAGCAAGTTGAAAGGAGATACTGGTCTCTGCAAGACAATTCAAACAAGACAAACAAAAAATAAAAATTAAGATTAATATTGTAGTCCGTACTCACAGACTGCCATAACTCTGAAGTTCAGAGGATGTAGATAAAATAAGGTTTTTAACGTTGAGCCAATACTATTTATCAAACCTACTTGGAGCAGCTGAAGAAATCTTATAAGCTTTTGGTACAGAACCCTTTTCAAGTCTGAAATACAAGTAACAGATTTCAAAACCACATATGATTTAGAATAGGTGTTGATGCTTTGCTTTGAAAAAGATCACTTCTTTCCAATTCTGCTCAATTACCACCATAATATACACCCTTACAGCACACATGAGTGTCCTCCCCCTTACACACCACTGCCTGCAATAGAGCAGTCTCTGGGATGCCACACAGTGCCACAGTAGCTGTGCAAGAATAGCTATGCACCAGCAAAAGCTCCTGCACCAGCACAAGCTCCCATGCACAGCCTAGAAGACAGAAATGCAACTGAGTGATGAGATACTTCTCATGAAGACACGAATCCATCTCTGATCTTCAGCCCTGCTCTCCAGCAGAAAGCTGTAAAACTCTTTCCAGAGACGATCTGTGGAATAAACTCATAACTCCGTTTGATATCAGACACCTTGGGCTCAGAGATACTCATTCCATAATACCTCATAACTTCCATGGCTCTTATTAATGTATCTTCACCTTCCTCAGGCTATACATTAACTCTTCCCCCATTTCACCTTGGAGATAACTGTAACGTCTTTCTCTCCTTTCCCACATTACCATCTCCTCTGTTTCATAAGTACCATCTTTCTTTTTAAAATCAATATATCTATAGAAATAATTTATCTCAAAACTTGACTGACTCTTTTAGAATGGAAACTGGTGGGTTTTGCCCTAAACTTGTCTAATCTTTCTATCTATGCCAGTTGATAAGAACACACATTAATTCTACCTGCAAACCCTTTCACAGGTTGCATTCATAGACACACCATGCCTTAAAGCTAATACAGTGTCTTAGCACAAACACATGGGTTTTATTACTTTGCCTCTGAAGTGCCTGTGTTGATCATAAGGAGTAAAGTAAAAACTATATACTGATGTTAACTAATAAAAGGTACCTTGCTACTATTTCCTTCAAGCATGTTAACACATTTTGCTCGATCGTTTGTGTTTCCAAACATGTAGCACAAGGCTTATCCTGATGTTTTTCATAGTGCTTTGACAAAGTGTCAAGCAGCCAAGACCACAATTTGATACTGGACACTAACACAACAGAATGAAACAGGTCCTTGTCCTTGCCAACCAAAGCCTCAGCGTGTCTGAAAATGCAACAGAGATGAACAGCCTCCACGAAACAGGCTGGGTAATCCCAGCATATCCTCTCGCATGCCCCTTTGAGTTGACAAAAGGCCCTGAAGATACAGATTGAAGGTCAGTGAGACAGTAGCAGGAGAGTCTGTGCAGTCATTGATATGAGCACATTTGTTCTGCATTATCTTAACCTGCCCAGACTCTAGCACAGGGCATAGTTTTATTGTACACTGTTTGAAAGCACTTTAGTTGTCAGCTGTGGGATATTACTGCTGTCTCAAAGAGTACATCACAGCTCTGTCTGCTCCGTTATACCAAACATGGCCACAAAGGAGAACTTGGACAGACACACTTCGCAAAAATAATAATAAACAAATCCCAACTTGTTATTTTTGGGGAAAAAAGATAATTAAAAATTACAGTCTCTGATCAAAACCAACCAAAAGACACCATGCCCAGACTACACAGACAAACTGCCAGTACTTTTCTATACACAGTAAACAGGACTGGGTAAAACCCAGAAGCACTCCTAGGCTCAGGGACCAACAGCCAAGGCTTTTCTATCCACGCCAAATCTACTGACCTGTATGTTATATTTATGCTTGGTCTCTGCTATCCTACCCAATAAATCTCAAATGTTTTTCTCCTCAGCAGCCCGATTTCAGCAAAGAGGTCGGGCATTTCTTTACCCAGGAAGGACGGGGCTTGCATCCCTTGAATACAGAAGAACAGACTTGAGCCTAAGTTCCCCACCCCAGGGGAAGTGCTATAACCACTACGCTGGACAACATTTCAAAGGAATAACCTTTGCTCTGCTCTTTGAAAACAAGCATCTAGACCTCTAGTCTGTGCATCTCAAGTGGACAGTGGTATCTCCCTGCAGCTGTGAGTGGAACACACAGATAGGATCTCAGAAGGGTGATTTTGTGTTCAGCTGTCCCTGTTAGCTGGATGTACCTATTCATGCAGTTACCTGCCCAGCTGTTACAATTCTACTGTATATAACTTTCCAAACATATCAAATCAATCCTCAGTGCTTCACTCTGGCTTGTAGAGTCCATTCACATACCAGAGAGCTGGAAGTCAGACCTGATACCTCCTAACTTTTAGGTACCTGAATGCTTTGTCAAGTCCAGCTGTCAGAGACTTACTCAAAGTCACACAGAAAAACAACTGAGTGGCATACCTTAAACTGGATAATCTGCTAGTAACAAGCAATGACATCCACATCTTTCTCTTTAATGTGATGATGACCATATGGCTGGGTAAGTTCCAAGACTAGAAGCCTCCCAGGTCAGTTATTACATATGCTTTGACTTTCAGCTTCTGTATTTATTTTGTTTGAGACATGATTGTTACCACATAAACCGGAAACACAAGCCAGGCATTTTAATAATCACTGTTGAAACTACTTAAATATATGAGATTGCAAACACAGGTCTTGGTCACACTATCCTACGTCAGATAAAAGTTCAATTAAATCCTGTGGCACACTTGTGCAATCTTTACATATCTAGTCCTAGGGAAGTTAACAGGAGTGTTCACATACATGAGGGCTCATCTATATGAATGAGTTACACAACCAGACTCTAAAACTGCTCCATTTCTGTAAAATTCCAAGCTTAAAAGTCTTCTATAGAATTTTTTCTTGTTGAGACTAAAATGAAACACATACAACATTCCCAAGTTACATCAACAGAAAAGGCAGCTATCAAAGTAAAATGGAGTGTCAGATCTATTGGGAGCACAGCACTCTTCCCAATCTATCCACTCTTCCCTTAGCTTTCTCTTAATGAAGGAATAGAAATCTCGCCAGTACTTTGAAAGCTACGTAGATCAACAAAGGAAGCACTCTGTCTTGTCAAAAACAGTGGCAGGACTTTAAAACACAAATCACTGCCTTGCTGCTGACCTGGGTCAGGTATGTGGCACCTTTTAATTTCCAAGTGTTTTGGAGCCCCAAGGGCAGGCAGGATTTCATTACATTACTATGTCTACCACTTCAGGCAAGGTCAAAAGCATAAGAAACACTTTTCCTTGAACTACACGTTTTGTATTTATTTAATCATTTTTAAATATACCATAGCTGGATCTTAAATAGTAGAAGTCACTGAAGTTGTTACAGAATAAAAACAAGTGGAGCAGCAGTGGCGGAAGGCCTGTAACTTTCCAAGAGTCTGCCATTTTCATGTGATCTTTCTTCTCTTCCTATTTGCAGCTCCACAGCTGGAGTTTCACATTAGAATAAACCCAAATCTCAGAAGAGAAACCAAGTCAAGTATTTTCACAGTTCAACATGGAAATGCTTTTCCTTAAGATCATACTAGCCCATATTAATTTTATATGATGCAGTAATTTGAGTAATCGAAAACCTATTGCTTTTTACCTGCCAGCTTACAGGTACTATCAACATTTTCTTACCAAATATTTTATGTATTCCCTTTAATTTAAATGGTGACACAATTTTAAATCACACACATCCATCCCATGGGTTGCCCTGAAACTGAATGATAATGACAAATCGTTCCCTTAACTAAGCCAATAAGTATCAAAAACCAACTCAGATACAGTATGCTTATGCATTTATCACAATAAATACCAGCTTTCAGGGGAAATAAGCAAACAAGTAAACAACAACAAAAAAACAAACCAAAACCCAACAACTCAGGTCCTTCCTGATTTTTGCCTCTGTGAGCTTCAAAGACTCAGGGTAGGAAGAAGGGGCTCTGGATCCTACTCTAATGTACTTTATTCAGGTCGGTTCTGTTACCCTAAATTCTCTAAAGACAAGAGGCACAATCAAAACCTTAGAGACCTACTAACAATGTAAAAAGAAATAAGGATTAAAAACAGCTTGATCCTCTATAAACACAGGCTAAATTTACAGGACTAAAAGTCACAATTGTTCTGACCCTAGCATACATCCTTAGAGCTGGGAGACCATACATGGAAGCCTAAACATCAATTTAAAAGCTGCTTTTTGTTTAAGAAACTCTGCTAACTCTTTGCTTTCTGACAGCATTTCACTTTGAACAGAAGTGGTAAGTGGCTCTTGTGCACAATCAGGCATCAGATACATTCAATAGCAACCAACCTTCACGAGGCAGATCACATTTACCACAATTTGGGAGAATCTCTGCATCACTGCAATCCCTCATGTGGAACCAAAGCTCAAAACAAACCAGCTGGGAAAGCACATATCACTGAAATGGGGCAAGAGCCCATCTTTTCCACGTACAGATCCCCAGAGAGCTGCTACCGATATTAGCAGCCCAAGCCCATTGCAAGTGTCTGAAGAGAGCCCCATCCTGTTGCCACTGCTCCCGTGCATTGGCTCATAGCAGCTTATCTAATATATTTTCCTTTATGCTAATACATGTTACCATGAATGCTGCTAATTGTCCAGGGAGCTTTCATTTGCCTATGCAAAGACTTCATCCTCAATCGAGCCTTTACAAAACACCTCCGTTGCTCTCTTTTTCACATTCAGAGTAGTTTGGGCACTGCTCCCACTCCTACCAGACAGATGAGATTGGGCTTGACAGGGGGCTAAACACAACACATTTATACCATAGTTTTACCTGTCTATACACTGTGTTTTTAAACATTATGTTACACAGAGAATTGCAAGATTTATGACAGGTCATTACAGAGCAAAGACTACAAGGAATACTAGAGCACTGAAAACAACCAAAAGACCTGCTTAAACCAAGTCTTCTTATGAAGGAATAATGTATATGACAAGTCGGTGTTTCATCCAAAGAAATCAAAACACAAAAAGTAGGCAGAATTAAAAAATTACTACAGGTGAAGAATGAACCAGCCCTGACACGGTGCAGCACCTACTTACAGCACTACAAGCATCAGACACCAACAGGAGCCAGGCTATTTAGAGTTTACTGAAAGCCAACAGCAATATTTCATCTACAAAGTTGAAGTCACAGCTCAACTTTAGAGTAAATATTGCACTACAGCTTTCCCCCAAGCCATTGAATTCCTAACATTTTTCTGGTGCTCTACATTCAGCACTAGACAGCACTTAATGAAGGGCCAGCTAATTACTACCTACCGTTCTCACCGCTGGTGCTGAGGTGCCCGTAAAGGTCTAGAAAAAACAACACAAGGTAAAGGTAAGAAAACTAAGCTACACATTAAACTCTGGGTTTAGACTGACTTTTAAAAACATCTCACATTCAAAGCCATACTTAGAGCTATGTTCATTAACGACACTCATTAGGTGCTTTATCAGCTACCAAATCCACAACTCTGTGCCAGCTTCTTATTTACTTGACATGAAGGGGTTTTTTTTGAGGAAGCACAATAAGTAACCTGTAATCCAGAAACACAGTTTGAAAACACAGACATGCCACAAGGTTGTGTTAAAGGCTAAACTAGGAAAACCATCCTCACAACCACGAGATCTGAGAAACAGTAAACTCGTTTTCCATGGACTGCCCATATACCTCAAACATTTTGTTCTCTGTGATCAACTTAATTGGACTATCAGACAATTTTACCCACTTTAAGACTGATACTGACTTCTTTTTCTTACCTCATTTGAACTCAAATTTGATCCCATTGCAGCCCCAGGTGCATGTAAGTCCAATGTTAAAAGATACTGAGTCGTACAGTTGGCAGGAACACCTCATGCAGATTAGGGGTGGAGGAAAAGGGATTTTATGACCAGGCTCCCCTGCCCCACCCCTTTGTTGTTTCCAGTCATTAAGCAGTCCCCTCCCTGTTTCCTGCAGCCTATTAGAGCACCTCAACTGAGTCAGCAGAATGTAGGGCCATTTCTTTTCTACTTACTGTGGTGTGTTGAGGGGACACTGAAGCCCCTTTCTGCCCAGGGATTGCTCTCTTGAAAATACTATGGCTGATAAAAGTTTTGCATTTATGCAACAGCTTTAACCCCCAAGCAAAGTGCCTGTGACTAATTCAATCGTAACCCTTAAAGAACCTCTAACACTGGCACCATTGTACTGCAAGGTAGTGGAGAGAGACCTCAACAGATTCTTTCCAAGCCATGAACTCAAATACCTGTAGTAGCAGTCTTCCCATAGCAGCACACAGATCAGCAAGGTAAGTGACTCCATTGCAGTGCCACAGCTTGGTGGCTGTGGGACTCGTGCTCCCTTGAAGGTACCCTGGACACCTCTGCGGTGCACTCAGTGACCCTGCCGTGTGCTCAGTATTCTTTGCCTGGATATTTAGTATATATCTATGTAAAAATATGAATACGTGTCCAGAAATCTTACAGTTTGATTTTAAATGCAATGAGAGGGAAGGGAGGAGCTATAAGCTATAAGTAGGCGAAACTTGGGGGTGGAAGGGTGAGGCAGGAAGGAGGGTTGTGCTATTCCTGTGTGGGCCCAGGGAGTGAGGGCAGCAGCTCACCCCTCCTCAGAGCTGAATTCAGAGGACTGAGGAGGGGGGGAGCATGTGCTTGCTTTCCCAGCACCCTAGCAGGAACCCTGCAGGAAACACCCGGGCACAAGCCCCTCCCCACCTCCCCTGCCCTCTGGTCTGCAGTGACTCAGTGCCTGCAAGAGCAGTCTATTATAGTAGCCCTAAATTAGCATATATGAGCCAGCTGGCAGATTTGGGAGCATGCAAGACCAGACTCTGTTTCTGTCACACTCTTTACAGTCTCTCTGCTTGTTGA
>NW_009953571.1:5956106-5986630 GCF_000747805.2 Chaetura pelagica
GGCAGTTTTGGGAGATTGCAGACCCAGACTCTGTTTCTGTCACCCTCTTTCCAGCCTCTCTGCTTGATGACAGGAGGTGACTACTGCTCACTCTTTCATCACAAGATCCAAGTGATTATTTTTAACCCAATCTCACTGATATTGATGAACAATTCACTTCATGCAGGGATAGAAAACAACTGTGCAAACCGCAGTGGATGTCACCAGAACGTGCTCCCTTGTGCCATGGAGGTCAGTATCACAGCAATTCTGCACACAGGAAGAGAGAACGTGTTATCCAAGGAATGTCACCAGAGAAAAATTCTCTTTCTACACAGAAGTTGCTTCCTTCTGTGTTGAAGTCTGTGTGATGCACACGTGATGACTTGTTCAGAAGGTTTTATCCAAAACATGCAGTGGTACTATCTGGTGGCTTCCATCTGAAGCATTCAATAGCCTGCTGCTTGTTCCATAGTCACACATTGCACAGCCTTCTCAATGGACATGGAATCAAAGGAAAATGGCTCATAAATATGAACTTGCATCATCTGAAATACTCCTTGAAAGAAAGACCAAAACATATTTCCAATAGAGTATCTCTACCTCAAAAACAAAATACATCCCTTTACTTCTGTCTTTATTACTTTACATGTGTGTTAAATACTTAGGAACAAGTTTAGGTGGAGCAGTCCCAGCTGAGAATCACTTCTAGCTTTTGAAAGAAAAGTGCTTCCCTGGAAAAGTTCCAGTATTAAAATTTAAGTTTGGAATCTACTTTCATTAAAAATGTCTGTGAAACATCTACCAAAGGATATTAGGTTATCCAGCTCAACTTCCCAATGTCCCACAGATATACCATTATACATTTATACCATCCCAGCTGTTTCACAGCCAATACAAGACTCCCTGACTTCACATTCTCTTACCCAACTCACTTTAAAGATCCATAAATAAGACATCACTTCACAATTTAGAACATTATACCAGTCAGTGCATCTTGCTCACTGAATGGTTTCCTGATGTTAGATTATATTCCCCCTTTCTCAAAATAATGTCATTAATGCCACACCCAATACATGCTCCTTAATAATTCTCCCCCTCCTGCTCATGACCACCACCAAGTTTTATAGCAGACATCGTCTTCCCTTAACCACTGCTTGGCCAAGCCATAGAAGAAGGCTCTGGAGCACAGTAGCTTTACAAGCTTTGAGCAAGTTAAGAAGTACGATCTCAACAGTTTTTCATTTATGCAGTAAATTCATGCTAGGACGAAGTACTGAATGCTCATACTACCTTGCCCTTGGCAACACTTTGAAACTTTCAACTGTTGATGGCTTATTCACTGGTGTGTACAAGGACTACACAATCTGCTTCAAAATAAGTTGTGGTTCTGTCATTTGTTCCACTGGGTTTTTAGAGGTACAATTAGGTCCCTCAGATTATGATTTCAAAAAGATTATTGCTTCAAGGGTTAGTATAGTGTTATGGTTTTTGCATTTTTCCTTATTTTTCCACAATTCAAGGAGAATTTAAAAGACAATCATCAAGCGTGCCATAAGTAAGTTCATGGGTGAAGTTACTCAAAGCCTAAAGAGCCACATATATTGGCTTTTTTTAGCAATCACATTTCCAGAGTAAATAATTTAAATCTGGTGGTGATCTTCATATACACGCTGCTTACACTCTTTGTTTTTTAAAGACTAGACAGACCGTGTTACTGATGAGGGAACACACAGCAGTCTCTTTAAAGCTCTGAGCAATAACAAAGAGAGGAAAAAGGAAGATAAAATTTTCCTTTGCTCTCCAGCTACGTTGTGCACTTTTACATGCATGAGATTTTGTATCTGTGTCTTAATTGAGTTAAAGTGAAGCAAATATAAATACTTTGCTGATTTGAGGCAGTCAAAGTTAATCTAAACTACCCTATTGCAAGCACTAGTTTCCCCAACATGATGTTCAGATAATTGTACAGCTACATGCAATAAGTTGCAGGTAGCAATAACAGCAGCATCCAATATTCCACACTTAGCTTATACATTACTTTGCAGCCTCTGACAATCCATGACTACAGACAGGTATGACTAATGGGGTATTTCATATTGTTGCAAGAGAAAAGTATCCTTGTACCATCTTTGGGATGACAATAGGAGTTGGTCATCATTTAAACACCTTGAATGTGACAAGAAGGGTAAGTTTCCAAAAACTTGCTAGAGTTGTTGCAAAATGATAGCCAGATGTCACATTAGAAAATAAGTATTCAGAATTAACAAATAAAGCAAATAAACAAATAAAGAAGTATAGTGTCAGATCTATAGTTGAGGATTTTCCCTGGCTCTAGCCTTCTGTTTGTTTTCCTTTGTCTTATTTTTTTTAATTATTCCATAAGCTACAAAATCTACACAGACCTAATCCTGCCAGTTAAACAAGAAAGCAAGTAGTCCAAGTCAAATTCCAGTTACACACAACCTAAGCTCAATAATCACTGCACACAAAAAGCTTTACCACTGATGTAAAGCATCACTTCTTTCCCCATGGCAATGGATTCCAGACTCTGAAAAAGTCAGCTTTGGCTAGACGCTTTTTGGCCTGCCACTGATTTGAAGCAACTGTCTGTCATTTAACAAAATAATAACTCTAACTTTCACATTAACATGTTGGCATTTTATTGAAATTTATACATACAACACTATACAATACTCCACAATATACTTGATGTTCTGCATCACATAAAGTAAAAATAAAACCAAAAGAATCACAAAAGATGAAAAAAAATACTTCCTGAGAAAGCACTCTTAGAGAAGGTAACAGAGGGCACAGGTTAAAGAGAAAAGTCTGTACATTTTTTAATTATCTATTTGTAATCAGGAGAAACTTTCAATGTGAATCTGAATTTAAATTCCTGAGAATGAAAGGTGCAAAATCAGTCACTGGAAAGAGAGCTCACACTAGCTTATCGGGTGGAGGGGGGAATTATATTTTTGCTTAAGGCACTGTTCTGATTATGACATGCATGAAGGAAGGCTTCTGCCTTCAAAAGACTATTGAGAAACCTGATTAAGATTATTCCACATGCCTTTGATATATTTTGGAGAGATAAAATCTCACTCCTCCTACTCACAGAAAGGGATTGGGCAGTTTTGCTATTCAAAAATAATCAGTGAAGTATTGGCCCAGTTGTTCCCAATATATGCAATCCTGCCTTCAGTTTTGTTGCAACAGGGTTTCAGATCCCATTCTTGTCTCAAAAAGCAGTAGCTCACAACCTTTACCTCTGCCTCCCCCTTTGCTCTGTAAATCTGAGCATCCAGCAGCATCTCTCTCTACCTATGCAGGAACAGACCAAGGCTGCCTGACCTCTCCATATTCATTCAACACTTCAGACACTGCTCAAAAGCAGCTTTTTCTCTTCCCCAACCTCATTAGACCACAGGTGTGAGGAATACCAACACCAGCCTGTGTCAGCTAGTTAGCCAGTAATTCCTTTGGCATTAACGCACCACAAGACATAGCCCAGGACCTTTACAGGGAAATCTAGAGCCAATTTGAATCTGAACCAATTCTCAGAATATTAGGAAGTCACCTCATGGTCACCTGCTAAGTAGAGGGGGTAACTTCATCTACAGTCAGACTGAGAAATGTCTGAATCTTAACGTAGACTACAAATATTCACAGCTAATTGCTTACAGGATTGTGCCATTACGTCTAGCAGAGCCTATGTGACAGGTCACAAATGGTGTTTTCAAAAAAAGAAATAGTTGTTGACCTACCTGGATCTTAAATAGAACAATTATGCAAATGCTGAAATCGCTTTGAAAAATCCATCTGAGACATCACCGAGCTTCAACACCTTGCTTAACCATTAGAAGTAGTAACACTGAACATCCTTTGCTGGAGACAGAGACACTTTGTTGGCAAGACACGTAAAGAAATATCTCTTCCTCTGTCCTTTTACACTGGATGTCACCATCATATCAAGAGCAGGATTCTGAGCTATTGCTGCAATGCAAACAACATGAACAGATTCTTAATAGGACAGGAAAAGAAGCCTTTCCTTCCCCAGACAAGATATCAAATGAGGTCATCATGGAGAAAGCTCACAAGCCACCAAGGCAGGACCACTAAGCTTGGTGATCCCAGGGAAAGCATTAGCCTTGTGCAAGTGTTACATCCTTGGAGCCAGGTCCCAGCTCGAATAGCAGCATTTCTCTGACATTCCTTCAAAGCAAGAGATTGAGCTGCTAAGCTAGACATTTTGTGCAGCCTAGGATTTTTCAGTGGCTTGCTCAACTTCTACGTTGATTTCTAGATTTCTTAAAATGAACTCCCTTTCCTCATCCCATTCTAAGCAATCCTAATTTTCTGGGTGTGCTGCCAAATCCACACATCATCACCACACCTTGGGTGAGTAAAGCTGAAGGCCCAGTGCCAAGTGTTGCAACCACCAAAAAACAGTCGGGGGAATGCCAGGCACAAGCTGCATTGCCTCTGTTTCATCCTCTTGGAACTGTAAAAATTTATCTTTAAAACGCTTAAAAGATACTTAGCAAAAATATTTTAATCAAATTTTTAAAAGCTCGTTTCCTTGTTGTTTTGAAATAACTTATGAACACAACTGAGCTGTCAGAGTGACGTCTTCCTTTTCTTCTTTGCTCACAGAAAACTAATGCTGCCTCACTGGTGAGACATATCAAATTATCCTAACCAAGGTCAAGCAAAGAAGGTGAGAAACTGGCTTTCTGATTAAGAGGGCAGAGTTGAAAGAAAAGATTTATCACTAACTGAGAAAAGAATTGTTGGACTTAACCACCCAAGATCAATTAAAAGGAGATGTAAAAGTTACTGCCAGAAGTTTCCTCTTATGAAGAGGAGACTTTACAGGTTTGATTCAAATTGCAGCAAAGTATGACAGGAGATACCTGCTAGAATTGTCTCCTGTGCATCGAACTGATGCATAAAAAACAGAATGACTTAAGAGTATGGTGTTATCTCCTGCTTAATAAACAGAGATCTGTAAGTCTGGATGATGGAGCTCCTTACCTTCTGACCGTGGTACGTGAGAGGGAGACACAAGATGCCACACTCCCATGGTAATGCAGCCATACTGCCAACATACTGTTTTTATACTCACACCAGTGTAATGAATGAGGTGACTCAAAAGAGAACACACTGATGAAAACAGACGCACACAGTGCCAGCAGAGGGCTGCACTCTGTGTTACTGCCTAAATGCCCTGGTGTTTGCAAATACCAATATTTGGACTTGAAAACCTCTCATTATCATCTCCATCACCTGCACACTTAGAGGCAGAGTTTTCTTCCATTTTTCATGTTTCACTGTTGAAATATGAGCTTTTCTTTCATCCTTCTTTAAAGGTCATTAGCAAAGTTCAGAGATGCCTTTTCTCCTCAATATTTGATTTCTTGGTATCAGAAGCCTAGTATCCCCCAGACCAACTCACTAGCTGAGTCCATAGAACTTAGTTTAAAAAACATACTTCAGTGATTGCATTTATAAGACATTTATTTTTAATAAATTATGCATGAGTATTTAGCATTTGAATAGTAGCTATTACATTATATGCATATTGGTACATACAAGAGAACGATATATTTTCTTAAACAAGCTTTTAGCTAAAGCGAGTACACAGTGGGCATCATAACATTGCAAAAGTCAAAGCAGTTGGTATCAGAAGTCTTGTTGCCATCACAAACATCTCTCAGTTCATAGCAGATTAATAAGTGAAGAGATGGTTATGGCCAAAAGCTAGACTATTAAAACTCTTTTCACCTAAAGCCCCAACTGTTGTCAACAGCCTCAAAATCTACTTGGTAGGCAATATTTCAGAGAGAAGTTCAGGAAAAACAGATGCAGTCAGATTATTTGTATCAGGTAGCTGGCAAAGTTCATTAAAAAAATGCAGACTCAGTGCAATGACAGCCAAGCAGGCAAATTCACTGAAGGTTAGACTTCCACCAAGCAGAAGGATAATGAGAAAATATAAGATGTCATGTACTTCACTGTTCTTCAGTTATCAGCCTTCCTTTTCCTGATGCAAACATTTTTGGTGTCTGATTTACTCCTTGCTGTCACAAGAGGACATCTGTGAACAAGGCAAAGCTTTGCTCCATCTTTGCTTTGGTCTCCGGTTCAAAGACCACATACCAAAAAGATTTGTGTCCATAACATGAATGTTCATTCTGTTTGGATTCATGATCCCTGAATATTTATTAGACCATTACCAAAACATTCGTGTATCCCCTTCTGCTGAGATTCATCAAGATAGACTTTAAAAGGGTTTAGATGACTGAGGTGACAAACAGTTTTTAAATCGCTTCTTCCGTTCCACTGCAGTTCGCAAAGCCTGAAGAATTAAATGTTTATTGTTCAGGATGTTGTAGCTGCACAGGTTCAGCAACTTGTTGAAATTCTCTTCAGTATATGTAAGCAGACCAGTGCCATAGGGAGCAACACAGTTAGACACATCTACTCTTCCCTGCTCCATCTCCGTGGGACTGCGCTCCACATCTGAGAACAGAGACAAGTTCAACACAGCAATGTTACTGAGGTGGAAGACTCTCACCAGGCAATGCAAAGTAACAGCCACAAGAAATTGAACTCTCTCAGGAAAATAGTTCAAGGTTTAATTACCGTATAGCTACTGTATCTGCTGCACTAGTAAAATCCACTACTTAGCTGCTTGACTACATTCACAGCTGATCCTGAATTGACTGGCAGAACAACTTCTCCACACAAAATGCTTTCCTCTCTAAATTCTAAATTTTGCATCAGAATATTTCACTTTGGCAGATTTGGAAGTTTGTATTTTTAACTTTTCCATTGGGCACTGAGATGACAAGCTCTTTATCTACCACCTAGTAGAAAATTACACCAGGAAGATCCTGAATTCGGAAATCTCTCTCCGGAGGAGTCTTTAAGTGGCAGGACAAAGAGTATGATGAACTATATGAGGTCTTTTCCAATAAGCTGATATGTGGATTTTTGTTCAGTTTTTAAGGGAAGTTTCCTGGATCATACTAAATTAACAAGAAAATTGGAGTTGATGTCTGCAGATGTATTTGTACACTGAAACTGAATTTTCCAAATAGTTTTTCTGGTGAAACAAACAAATCACCATTTATACTATTTATACAATTTATACAATTTATACAATTTTACTATTGTTGAACTAAAGAAAATAACCTGGCAACTTTTTAAAAATTACAAATATCAAAGCAGCTTGTTATTCTGGCAAATCCTTTGCTTCATTATGTTTTCAGCACTTTTGATTCTCAACTTCTTCATGTAAACAAAGTAACGAGACGGTTGTAGCTTTGTTAATAAAGTAAATATAGTATCTCATTAGAAGTCTGTTAAGCAACTGTCACTATGAGTGGATATGACTTACTAGCTGCATCCTACCCTTTATTATCAAAGGAAGCAAGCTGTCCCAGTTGCTAGATAAGGGGTTTTGCCTCAAACTACAGTTATTCGTGCTTTTAATTTTGAAGATCTTCAGTTCAGTCCCTGATTAGTTGACTAACACTACACCCATCACAACAGGACTGGGAATATGTTAATTAAGCCAACTGAGAAGCTTGCCAGTCTCTTCTTTTAGAAGAGGACAAATTCAATGGATAAACTGAATGTGACAAACCCAAAATATCATTGACTAATGCAGTTAACTTACTTGGTGCCTTGAATTTTTGGAAGGTATCACACACTAGTGGAAAATAGACTAAGACTGGTGCCTCTAAGCTATTCTCAAACACATAGCATTCCCTCAGGTGTTCCCGGTCTTCCTGGCACAGCTCCGTGCTGGGAAATGGGATCCCACGCTCCAAACAGTACTCTGAGAAGAGGTCCAGTGGCTGGTTCAACAAAGAGGAAAGTTATAACACAAAGAGAGATTGAAATAAGGCTACCAAGCCCTACAACTGATATGTTTCTGCCCTATGCAATCTGTGATTGATTTATATGTTTTTAAGGTGAAGGATGCACTGGACCAAGAAAACCCTCTTGATTTTAATACAACCTGGGTAATAGAAATTTGGTTGATTTGCTAACACTGTAGATTTCAAAAGCAAGATTACTGGTTTCTGAAATTTATATTAAATTCAGATATTTTTTTGTGATTTAGTGGGCACAGTAGAGGATTTAGATCTGGAAATTTTGATTACACATGCTGTCTCAGATCATAGATTCTTGAGTGTTTGCATTCAGTACATTTAACAATAACTTCATGTCCTGCTACAAATCAATCACATTAATTTCAATCATATACACCCCTTAATGTTTCCTCAAACATAGCAAAGCAAAAACCTGACTGAAACTTATGCAAACACCGAGAGGCAAACATTAAAGGGAAACTCCAAATTTTCATTCAAAAATAGCAAATTTATGTATTCACTAATTATATTGTAAAGCTATTTAATTAACTACTGAGGAACTTGGTACCACAATAACAAATCTGCATGGATACACAGAATAGGTTATCTTCTATGTGTGTGTGCCAGAAAGGTACTGAAAATAACCCTGATAACAACAGTGACATTAGGATCACACTGTTGAATAGTATCACTGATATGATCTTTAAATTAAAAAATACAATTTTCTGGGGAAAAAAAATAAATAAATGTGGTCATTGAACAACAAGAGTCATAAAGAATTGCAGCTTCAAAACATCACCAGAGTTTGTGAGCCACCGCTGTAATTTAAATGCAAAATGACATCCACTTTTCTCTCTGGCCTCAGAATGGGTGGGCAGCTGGTATTGATGAAGAAAGCTGTATCTACCAGCTTGAGGTAGTCACCCATTTCATTTAGCTGGTTGGGAGAAGAATCAAGCACTGTGTCTGGAATAAAAAAAACCCTTAATCATTAATTACAGCAGAAGCAAGTCCATTTTTTTCCAAATCAGCATACCAAGGAAAGACAGCCCACACTTGCATCAGTCTCTGACACAAATCCCACAGTTTTTTAACACAAGTATTAAACAGCACAGTCTTTCACACAATATTAGCATGTGTAGCTCAATTCCAAGATCACTAAGAGAGAGCAGTTCTGAGACTCAGGTTCAGCCAAAGAGGTACATTAAGCTGCTTTTTCGGCTGGTGTAAATTTGTGGCTATTTATCCTCAGTGGAAGCTGTAAATTATTCTTTTGTGACTTTTCCTAGGAAGAACTGAACAAAAACAAGTGTGCTGTGGCTTCTCCAAGACAGAAACAAGACCAGCAGTAAATCATGTGGGATTTAGTGAAACCAATTCCACAGACATGTTAATCATACTATTGTAATAAATATTTGCCTTTATGCTTAAACTTATAAATTATTTGTCCTCAGCAAGTATTAACACTCAAATCACCTTCAAAGATGTGTCTAAAACAACTTGCTATTACCTTTCCACATAGAAAAGCCCTCATTCTCTAAATACTTGTTATGCAGTTGCAAGCCCTTGAGAAAATTATGGTAAGTTGAAACCACTGGCCGTCCAGTCATCATTTCTCGAAGAGTATTGGAAAGGCAACCTTTGGGAATGGATAAGCAAGTATTCTGTTCATGAGGTTTCTTTGGCAGAGCAGGGTCTTCCTCTGTAGGAAGAATGAGAAGAGGGAAGAGGGTGTAATGTCTGCATTTGTTTAGAGTGCTTCTAAGATACTAATAATGTCAAAGAAAGAGGCATGCACCAACAAGCTGTTCTGGACAGAGGTGGGTTTCATCACTGTCAAAGCATCACCTTGTTGTTCCCTGTCTGGCCTCTCCCTCCCCAAAGGACTCATGGTAACCCTCTTGTGACTAACAAAACTCCTCAGGGATGTTGCACCACAAGCAATTCCATGTTTTTCCTGTTTTCTGGCGCATCCATTTCTCTTCTGTTTTTCCTTCATTCCCAAAAGCTTGGTGTCCTCAAGGACACAAACAGGACACAAAAAAAAACTCTTTACCAAACGTCAGGTTTCCCATTTCAGAAAGGTATGAAGACAATGTAGATGTAAGTGAAAAGTAATCCAAATAACTAACCAATGTCATGCTCAGTGTCTCGGGTCCATCTGTGCCAGAAGTTTTCAGAATGACCTGAGAGGTAGACAGCATCCATGAAGTTGTGTGAAAATATGTTACTCCATGTGCCTTGAAAGTTAAAAAAAAACCACAAACAAACAAAAAATTTAATCCTTAATACTACTTTTAATTTTTAGACCACAGCTAAGGCACCCTGCTTGGATTCAGCTTCTGTGGTTTTCTAAATTAGCACTGCTTTAGTTGTGAAATATTATTAATTTTAATATGAATAACAAATACTATGTCATTCCACATAATGTTTGGCTTATGACCAGGCCATTTTAGAAACCTGGCTGTCTATAAAAGTCAGACTATGATTTTAAATACTTCAAAAGATTAATCCTAAAGTGTGTGTTCTGTTTTGGCCTAACCTAAGAAGTTCAGTAAATTAATTGCATTTGTCTCAATAATTTGCTTTCTCTTTTGGCACTGTTGACTGTTTTCATTTGAGATGCAAATTGCATCAGATACATGATCTGGTGTGCTATCATTGCTACTTGTAGACCAGTAGTTACTAGACGCCAACTGTGTGTAGTCAGCTATGTTGTTATAAAGGTGATGTGTTTCTAAGATAGTAAATCACCTTCCAAGAAGCAGATGCGAGACTCTGGGATCTTCTTCATCAGGTGACCCATGAAGAATTCACTACCAAAATCCTCTGAACGAACAAAGGCCCCATATTTCAGGAAACCCACCTCGTAAGGTGTGAACTCCACCCACTCTGCAAATAAGGCATCAAGAAGGACTTAGTTCAGCCACCTGACCACATGTAAAAGTAACAGCTGAGAATTAAAAGCTGAAAGAACAAGGCCTGTAGCTTTAGCACGTTGATGAGAAACAGTTCTAACCATCATGTTTTGAAACAAATAGGTGCATTCCAATGTATTGTGTGGTAAATTGGTGAATGCAAAAGCAAAATTCACCTCAACTAACACTGTTAAAATCTGTTCATCCTGAGGTTCAGGTCCATGTCTGTACTAAGAAGCAAAAATTTGGCCTGAAAATCAATCAGTTGCTAAGGCCCTGTGCAAGATGTGGTGTGGTTAGTGCTGCGTCAGAAATGGCACCAGCTACAATTCATTCTCAGGCTCTGATAATCACTGGCTTGCAAAGCTAAATAAACCTTGGTTGAATACACTGAGACTGCAGATTGTGCCTAGAAGCAGATGAACAGATTCCATTGCAGGACCTCCTGCTTCATTTTGGCCAGAAAATGCAGTGGAAATAGTCACTGGCTTCACTCATCAGAGCACAGAGCACTGCCCCTCCTCAGATCCCTTTCTGGCTGCTGGAAACTGCCTCCAACTCTCACTCCCCTTCCCATCTTCTCTTTTCCTCCCTCAGCCCTTCACAGCTCTCTTGGACCACTGATGCCTCAGTAGGAACCTCAGCAGCTGAAAGTGGCTGTGAGGAGCAGGTGGGGATGAAAGAGAAAGAGCAGGAGCAGTGGCTCTCAAGGCAACATCTTTGCACAGGTACTTCCCCACCACAGTACAGCTTTCATCCAAGTCAGAACCCAGATGTGAAGAAGACAGGGCAAAAATAAATTATTTAAAAGATTAATTAGATGGGACTTACAGTTTTGGCATTCACCCAGCATTAAAAGGAAATTTCTTTGATTTATAGGAATTATGTATAGTAATAATTACCTTTGAAGTCCAGAGTGCTGAAGTCATCCCTGACATTGAGGGACAGGTATATGGGCAGCGGATTCTGCCCCTGATTTACTGCCAGTTGCTGATCAGACAGTTTGTGAGTACTTCTCTGTTTATAAGGAACAGAAGACATTGAAAAGATCAACATGATGCATGGACTTAATATACTATCTAAGCACGGTCTATCAATAAAACATCTCCTAAACCTCTGCAGATTTTGTTCTGTGTACTTCAGTGTTTGGACTACACAAATGTGTTATCTGTCATTAGCCTTCACCAAAGCATTATCACTTGTGCTTCTGGGAATTTTGGAAAGGGGGATAGAGTGAAAATGTGAGAAACTGCTCTGTGCAGTTATTGGGATATGACTTGCTTGAAGGGTAGATAAAGATATTTAGCTACCTTGGAGGTGCTGCAGGTAAAAGTCAACCAAGGCCCATTTCTTTTAATACAGCTTTGTTTGCTGGTACAGCTACACATTCCTATGTCTGAGCTTAGCTCTGTCAGAGCCATCTCTCCTCTGTATGTTACTAGAATGCTCATTTGATCTGAAATTAAAGATAGAAAATCAGTTTCATTAACACCTTGACTTTTTACATGCTTAGACATTTCCCCTAGACGTTCACATTTTAGTCTCACTGTGTTGTTTTTCTTCTAAAAACACTCAGAAGTTTTGGAAGCCTTTCCTGTAACTGAATCCAGAGCTTTAGACATGAAAAGTCAGAAATCCTCTGGAGTAAGGGATCGATTTATAATACCTGATGATGTATCATACAATCAATGAAGAGTCCCCATAAATCTGTAAAGGACAGCTTGTGCCCCTCTTCCTTTCTTTCACAAAGTTCCTTTTCATAGTATTTCATATGATCTGGGGAGAAACAATGCAGCTTGCTCTTGATCACATGTTTCCTGATACCACTAATCGGCTCTCTGAGATCCTTCTGTGACCAATTCATATCTTCATATAACTTTGCCATGGTCCTGGTAAAAGGAAACATACTGTGGGTCATCACTGGGTACGTGACAATTAATGGGCTTATACCACATGCAAGAGTTTTGTTTCAGGTTACACAAGGCTCTTGCCCTCCAACTTTTACCTTGGAAGAGCAGTGGAAAGCTCAGGCAGAATTTGGAGTAGACAGCTTTTGCTGCAGGGATACATTCAAAATTATCCTAGCTTGTTTCTTCACAGAATCAAAAGAGTAATAAAGCAACACACATAACTTAACACAAGGTTTTACTAGAATTACCATTTGATTACCTAAATGAAAGCTGTGTCAAATGTTAAGCAGGTGTGCAGCAGCAAACATTGCCCTGGACAAGTGCAATAGCTCCCCCTCCTTGAACCTGCAGGAAGAGCGTTATCTCAGACACAAGGCCAGTCTGCCTGAGATTTCAGTTCCCAGAGTTTGGACCGATTCCAGTCACCCTTTCTCATGCCTACTTCACCTTGTTCTAGTTCTGTCTCGTGTCTCTTTTTAATGAGAAGAAACAAATTGGTCTCATGAAATGGGCGAGCACCAGAAGGATGCCAAGTCCCACTGAGTAAAATTCACCACCAAGGCAGTATGCTTCACTCTACTACACAAACAGCAAGCACGAGCCCAACTCTCCTTACCATGTTGTGGCAGATAAACCACTGATGTATGAGACACAGTCCAAAACACCTAAGTCCTGGAGAGCCAGAAGGCCACCAAACATAGCTGACATGGACCGCACTCCCCCTGCTGTGGTCACGACTGCCACCACTGGCACCTGCTCAACACATGAAGGCACAGAGTCATTCATTACTAAATGGAAGAGAGAAGTGATGGGCATGCAGAAGTAGTAACAGCAACACCCTGATTCAGGTGGGTTTGGGCCCAATTTACTCCCTTCACGGCAGCGCTTAGGTATGTGTTTGAGCTGTGCAAATGTTGGTGGGACTTAGCATATGCTGAAAGCACCTTCCTGACCAGTGGTGCTTTGATAAGTCAGAAGTTGTAAGCATGGCTCTCACATGGCATAATCTATGATTAGATTTGTAGAGTCTTTTCTGGCTGGTTTTTATTTTTTCTCATGTCTTTTCCTCAGAACACATTTTAAAATTCTGACTAAAACTGAGGTCAGAGGAGCAGAGCAAAAGCTGCCTGCTTAGTTTTTCATTCCTCTAAGTTTATACACCACATTTGCTATTCTCCAGGCAGATGGTGACAAGCTTTGTTACCTCTTTGTTACCCAGATTCCCTGCCCCTTCCCTGATAGCAATGCTATACACAATGTGGTCTTCCTTTCCTCAGGGATGCAGCCCTTTTGCCCCAGAGGTAGCTCTTAGCAAAATCTGAGACAAGGTGTTTACCAAATTTTAGGAATATATCTTACAGTTGCCTTTGATCTTACCTTCATTGTATTTTACAACCTACTTTGGGGTTTTTTTTATTTTTTTGTGGTTTTTTTGGTTGGGTTTTTTTGTTGTTTGAAATAATGTGACTCAATAACCCTTTATTCTAATTTAATAACAGGTGCTGTTCTACTTGTTATTTAAGCTAATGAGCACTTTGACCCGGTTGACAAATGCTGTCCTGCACACAGCCTCAAGGGATGAATATGCTGGGAACCAAACAGAGCAAAGGAGGAAATCCCACCTAAGCACATTCTCTCAGTTGCAGAAGATTGTCTCCCTGCTCCAAGCACCATAGCCCTGTAACATTATTATTACTCCAGACACAGAGCAGCTACCTCTGAGTCCAGGGATCCCCAGGAGAGGAGAAAGCAAGAAGTAACACATAAATGGCACAAGACAGATGCTGCTGCACCAGTGTGATTAGGGAGAATCTCAGCCTTCCCCTCTGAGCCTTGCGTAGCACCAGAGAAGGGGAGAGGTGTCAAACTGAGGAGAAACTGTCACAGTCTATGCAATCAAATGTCATCATGCTTGCTTATACATACATTCATCTTAACAAATACATCCTTTGGGTGTCCCTGAGTGAGGGTGGAGGCTGACAGAGAATAAAGGAGCTATAACTGACCTCCTGACAGTTCTTTTTTCTTCCTCTCTGCCCAGTCCTTGGATATTCTTGGTCTTAGGAGCAAGTGACATTTTAGTCTATACATTTTAGTCTAGAAGATGTCAAAGAGCTATTTGGGTAGCCAAGCAAACACATCACATCCACGTCATTCAAAGTGGGACTGAATACTCTAAGTTCCCAAGATGCTGTCCCACATACCTCATCCTCATGCAGGTCTTCATCTAGCTGAAGAATATTTTTCAGAGCAGCAGCAACCACCTTCTTCCTTTTACAGATGAAATCCTGCTCCTCTGCACATAGATCAAATCCCAGCCGCAAATCTAAATTCTTGCAGCTAGAGCATAAGAACATAACAAGACACCTTGCCTGTAAGTCTTTTCTAGAGCTACTGCTTGAGACATCAGGCAAAACCAGCAACAACAATAAACCAGTTTAAAGAGAAGCTACTTCCATGCATGTGAAGGTTCCCCTATACAAGTACATTGGATAATGCAGGTACATGGATAACACAGGCCCTGTATTTCTGCCTTCCTGTGGAGATTTTAGACCAGAGTCATACCTCAAACTATTTCACACAAGCATGAGGAAAGTAAATTAATCGAATCCTCTGCTGACAAACACCAAGGAACACAACTGAATTCAATCTGTTTCACATGGAATTCTGAAATTCAGACACCTCTTCACATTCTTTTGCTATGTATGCATCTCCTGAAGAGCAGAAGGGATCTAAGCAGTTACTTAAACTTAACGTGCTTTAGGCAAAATGACCATAATACTGTGTTAGGCTTATCTCTACTTATGCTGTAAACACTCGAGTTAGAAGATGTCTCTTCATATCTGTACAGTATTATAAACATCATGTGCATTATAAGTTCTGTAACATGTTTTCATTTGTTTCAGCCAAAAGGTTTTGCCCCTTTCGTGACTCGTAATTAATATTCAGTAAAAACCTCTGATTTATCATCTGAGTCTGGATTTAGTGCTTGCATTGTAGCTAACTAATCAGTAGAGGGTAATGTTGCCCTTCAGAAAATCACTGCAAGCCAGTCAATAACTTAATTACTGTTCACTTGTTTCATTGAAAAATAACCTGCAGAAATGTAATATGCATAACAATGTCAGAAGTATGTTAGAAATGTGTTACACAAACGTGTATGTGTTAACAGATAAACATTACAAGACAGAGGGATTCTTCAGTAGTGAAAGTAGGAAGAATAAACATTAGGAAAAACACTGTCTTGTAATGTGCCAGGACTACCTACCACCTATTCTATGCTGTACTCTTGCAACCAATTTAAAAGCATGTATCATTTTACTAACCCCCATATTTTAGTCTTCGTTAACCAATTACAATCTTTATTCCTGGTTTCAAAATAAGCTACTTTGAGCTGTAACTTCCTTTCATCTAAAGACAATACTATGAAACGATAGAAGATGGCTTAAGTAATCATTCAAAATAAATAAGATTTACCCATCTTTTTCCTTCACAGAGACCTCATATGATTCACCCTGAGAATTAAGAATGAACACATAATGAATTTGAAATAGAACTAAAAGTTTGCAAAAGCAAGTTTTACAGTATTAGCAATTATTCATGTATATAGTCCAGTGATAATTATTTAATCTCTTCTCAGGCTTTCAGCACACAATCACTAGGATCCTGCTTTTAAAATACCTTTAAAGCAATCAGCAATTCTGAATATGCTACTTTTTTCACTGAAAAACAGCTATACTTTCAAATGTATGCAGAGCTGAGCACACATATACTTAGCTAGCACATTTTTAATAATAAAATTAGTAACAGACCAGGTAGCACATAAATATAGCTTACACTTGTTGAAATAATTCCAAATGCTGCCAAAGGTTACTCACTGTCATCACTGTCACTTTCTTTCCCAAGTCCAGAGAATGCAGAGGCACAGCCGTTTCTCTCCTAGCTGAGCCATGCTGAATTAAAACAGGAAAATAATTATAATAAGAAAAAAATTATTTACAACCCTTAGGTGCAAATCTACCAGAGAAAGGGATAATTCATCATGCTTCTCCCAAAAGTTACTTTATCACCATCCACAAGCAAAACATACCCCACAGAAGAAGCATTCCTTTGGCAGCCTCATGTGCAGTCTGGGTTGACTGTGTTTGACATAGTGGAACATGGTGGTTTTGCTGCCTCCCTGGCTGCAGCAAGGACCTATGGAAACATCCTGGGCTTCTTCATAGGATCCTTCAATTGTGAATGTGAAATCTCTCCCTAAGAATAAGAAGTAAAGCACAGAAAAATGTTAAATGCATCTGGCCCTGAAAAATAATAAACCAAACATCCCAAGTAAAGTTTCAGCCTTAGTGCAGTCAAAATTAATTTGGGCCAGTGTTTTTCTTCCCCCATAATCATTGTGAACAAGGACCAGGCTGAAAAGGCAACAAAAGGCTGATGTGACACTGCAACTTCTCTCTCCCCTGCCAAGTGATGGAAACCATGTGTTAGACCAGTGGATGCTACTGGTAGTGTTCCCTTCCTCCAAGTTTCCTCATAGTCTTTCCAATCTAGATAGTTGTCTGTCTCCCCTCTTTCACTGCCTCTTCTCATCACAGGTATTTCCATTCCATCACACTGCTCTAATAATTCTGAGTCTTTCAGCCTCCTCCACAGTTCCCCTTAAGCTACACAGTCACATCACCTCCAGAGGATTCTCACTATTAGCAAGTAGCCAATTCAGACCTCAGTCCCCAAGCAGCCCTGATACAAATGGAGAAAGCTAAAATGGATCACGTATTTATCTAGATTTTGCTGCATCTTCCATCGCACAAAAAGCAGTGACAATCAATATAAATCAATAACCTTACTTCTGTAAGGACTCTCCATTTCTGTTTCATCCGCCTGTACTTCCAAACAGGAAACTTCACGAGACTGGAAGAGATAAGGGGTAAAATCACTGGTCACAGGACATTGGAAAAACACTAAATCACCAACATTTATCACAAGGAATTTTTCTCCACATTTACACCACATTTTAACTTTTGTCTACAGAAGAGTGAGCTGAAGGACATCTACAGCTCTGTAGAACACCTGAAAAGATGGGCCTGTACTTTCAGATTTTTGGGATGAAACTGAAATTTCCCAAGAGAGTGCTGCACAGAAGGCAGTAGCAGCTCAAGATCATGGCACAGTACTTGGGACACAGTGTGAAAAGAGCCTTCAGCTCCAAGATAGACTTTAAGTGATAAACTCTGCAGTAACACTGGATTCACCCACTTCCCAGTTTTCCTTGTCTCCTGCCATTTCATCAGTGAGCAGCTCACTGAGACTGTGGCAGAGTGCTGGTCCAAGCCTCTCCCCATGCACTACAAGCATTGAAAACTTTTCAATGCCTGTGTCTCATCTGAAAAAGAGTAAAGGCTCTGCCCAAAGGCTTACTTGTTGCAACCATATTCTTCAGTTAAGACCTAGCATAAGAACATTAAAAAATTAGAACAATTACCACTAGTACGCCATTAGTAATGATGTTTTCAGATACACCTGGACTGAAAAGAAAAAAGGAAAAGGCTTATTCAAGGGTGAGTCTAGGAGCAATAATCTTTTAAATGCAAATAGTTCTCTGAGCTCAGCTTTTCTAGCTGTCAAGCATCATCAGCATTTCTATCTTTCACCTCTGTCTCATGCTCACTACCATGTCACAGTCCCACAGCTCCTAGGGACATTCCCTCTTACCTTCCTTGATCAGCATTATCTCTCCTTAGGCTGAATTACAAAATGAACACCCACCCTCAGCTATAAATAGTAAGTGATACTGTCACACAAGGAGGGGTCTCACCAGATTCAGGAGAGAAAAGCAACCACAGGGAAGATGCCAAGATGGGATGTCTGAACACAGGTGCACAGAGCCACTTCCCCAGTGCTGCACTACGACTCTCTAAAATGTGAAGCTTTCTGATGACAAATTCTGTAACATTTGGTCTTTACTCACATGTTTTCCAGTAGAAATTCCACTTCTAGTTCTTCCTGTTTCTGAAAAGAAGATTTTTTTTTTTCATTTAGGGGAAAAGAATATTTTTTTTTCCTTCATAGAGTTCTGATGATTTTGTACAACCCTCTCTTGCCAGGTTTTTGCTATTCCTACACCTCTTTTTTTGCCCACCCTTTCATTTCATGTCCTTCCACTGCTCTACTGTTTACAAACCAGCTGTCCCTCCCAAGGGAAGGAGGAAAGTAAGTATCATGGAATAGCGGGTGAAGGACATGTTATTCATTATATAAGTAGGATGAGACATGGGTCAATCACTGCCCATGAAGGGAGGTAAAACAGGTTAATGATGTAGGAGAACATCTTGAGAATAAATGGACCAAGGTGGTGAGTATATTTGCATTAAAACAAAAGAATTTGCAGAGTATAGTAACTAAACATGAAAAGAGATGGGAGAAGAAAGCAATTTGGAAAATTAAAAATCACCAGTGAAGAAGACAGAAGAGAGAAGACTGAAGCTGTGAAGGGGAATGGGGTAAAGAGCTCACAAGGGCCGAAGCAAGACAAAGAGGAGGAGGAGTGTAACAACAGGGAACAGCAATAGAAGAAAATCATCAACACATCAACATCATCAGAGGGAGTGAATATCTGTGCAACTTTACAGCAGCCATATGCTGGATCAGTCTGCATGGGACACAGCCAATCCAGGAAATACTGCAAACAAACATATATCAGAGAGATCATCTTTCTTTCAGGGAAGAAAACCCTAAATAGTGGAAGATTTAAATCTCTTTTTGACAAGTGGTAGGAAAAATTTACATTCATATTCCAAAGAACTGAACTTTACTTCCAAATATCCCTTCAGTCCAGCTGCACAGCAGACTTAAACTTTGTAAAGAGACTGTGAAAACCCTGCCAAGTATGATAAAGTAGCTGCCAAGGTAAAATCATCACTACAGTAAAGGTGAAAATAAGTATTTTTGTATTTACTACTTCATGTCAGCAAATGAGACATCTCAGATGGCTTCCCTGAGAGTTGGGTCTGTGGCATGTAACCCAGCAGCAAGTGATTCTGCTTGCTTATTTTTCCCTAAATCTCTGTTTCATTAGAATTAGGGTGGTTGCAACAGTTTCTAACAGAAGGCTGAGGGATGGATTTTAGAAAACAATTGCCTTACAGATATACAAGATAGACTTTTATCAAGCATCCTCATGTGACCAGTCCATAGTATCCAAACTCACTCACAATCTGTTCCAACTTTGTCCAAAAAAACAGGAGAAACAAAGTTCAGGAGATTGTGGCTCATAACATCTGCCTAATTGTTCCCATCCTTCTTATGTTGTTGTACACATGCTCACAAAAATTATATTTTTAAGTCCATTCACATTTTTGTGGGTGAAAAACCTGAAGTAAAGCAAGATGTGTCAAGGTTTAACCCCATCCAGCAACTAAGCCCCCCCAAGAGCCGCTCACTCACTTCCCCCCAGTAGGATGGGGGAGAGAAACAGAAAAGCAAAAGTGAGAAAACTCATGGTTTGAGATAAAAACAGCCTAATATGAAAAGCAAAACAAGGAATCCATCCACCACTTCCCACCAGCAGGCAGGTGTTCAGCCATCTCCAGAAGACCAGGGCTCCATCATGCATAATAGTTACTTGGGAACACAAACATCATCACTCCAAACATCCCCCTTCTTCTTCCGCCAGATTTATATGCTGAACATGAGGTCATTTGGTGTGAAATAACTCTTTGGTCAGCTGGGGCTGGCTGTGCCCTCTGGTTGGCTGGTGTTTGTGCACCCCAGACTACTCACTGGTGGGGTGGTGTGAGAAGCAGAAAAGGCCTTAACACTGTGTAAGCACTGCTGAGCAATAACTAAAACACCCCTGTGTTATCAATACCCTTCCCAGCACAAATCCAATACACAGCCACATACTGGCTACTATGAAAAAAAAATAACTCTTTCTGAGACAAAACCAGCACAACTAGTTAGACCACACAGTGAGCAAGGGGCAGAGCAGTAAGCAACCCTGATGCTCTGACATTACCCATCCAGCCTCCTCAGCCCCTCTTTTGAGATACCTTAGTAGATGGAAGAAACCATTATGGGGAGAGGTAGCAGTACAGCCTGTTATTAAGGTTGTCCACTATGTCCCATTATTAAATCACTTTTAAAAAAAAACAAACCCTAAATGTTCTAAAAATCCATGTACAGACCATAACTTGTGACATCTCATGGGCACCTGAGTAGGATTTGCAATTCAGATAAAGAAGGCTTGACCAAGACATTCCTGAGACTCAGCTCACCTTGTTTTATCTCCCCATCATCAGCTTTGCTAAGCCAATGGATTAAGCCAACTCTACACATGCCTCAGAGCAAACTCATGGCTCAAATCACACCTCAAATTATCTCAGTCACATAAGCCTTATTCTAAGAAAGACCATACCTATATGGAGCAGGTATATTGGAATACTTCATAAGGATTTACCTTCTTGAAGAGTAGCTAATAAACACTCTTCAAAGAGATAGTAATATAAGGAGCAGGCAAGAGGTTTTTTTCAAACATTCTGTCTGACAGAGCATTTTAGAAATAAACAGAGCACATACAGTCCCTTGGAACTGTAAACTCAAGTTCATGTCAGAAGTGTGAAAAAGCCATCTAGCCTCCAAGTAGAGAAGTTATGTTTTGGAGAAAGTAATCTGAGTATGTATTTTGCTCTCTTAAAAAGAGGGTCAGATTGCTCCACCTGTACTCTCAGCAACTTCACCCACCAAATATTTCATTAAAAGTTCTTTATATCCTCTTTAATACAACCAAACACAATATTCTTTGAGACATATGCAGCAAATAACACCACTGAGTCAGGCACAGACCTAGAAGAACAAAATACTGAAGAGATTCTCATTCATCAAGCCCTATCCATTCTGTGCTGACTCAGCCCCCCTAAAAGAAGTCTGTAATCCTGTTACAAAAGGTCATAAACATACTTGCTCAGAATTTTTAATTAAAAAAAAAAAAAGTTATTTACCACAAGGAGAAAAAAAAAATCTGAGATATTTTCATGAGAATATATAATAATTTACCAAGCATATTTTCCAAAAGCACATGACAGAATCCCTAGTAAATCTGAAAGGAGGTATAAGGAAAGCTATAAGGAAATATCAACCAGTTCAGACTCTTCAAAGGAGCCTCCCTTCCTCTTACATAAAAAAAGAAAGATGAGACTTAAAGCATTGTTAAACTTTCATCAGGTCATGATGATCAAACTGTAGGAAGAAGCAACACATTCCCATGATGCGTTGTGGGAAACGGTTCTTCTTCTTCCCCACATAAGTCTAACTAAAATGCCTTTTAAGTCAGCAAAGACCTTCTGCTGATCATTCCCAGCTAACAGACCAAACCCAGGCCTGCTGCTCAAGGACAAATGAAAGCAAAACAACAGGTGTGATACAAGGCAGGAAGGATGGGCAACAAGTTATGCATTGCCCCTAATGGTTACCACCCTAACTGGGGGCTCATGGATGCTTCTCCACTTCAGAAGAACATGACTTTGGAGTTCATACTTTAGAAGCTGTTAATGAGGCTCCAGAATGTCTCCAGTGTCATACAGCAGCTTTTAAAATTGTAAGCGGAATCATCTAAATTAAGGACAGACAAAAGCAAGAATACACCTTGTCCCCACTGACAGACTCCTCGGCACCAGATAGAAGCAGAAAAATGTTGTGTTCATGCTTGCAAGCACAGCTGATCTTAGAGAAGTTCTTCAGGATATTATCCTCTGACCTGATCCAACCAATGCTGGTCACATAGCAGCACTTTTGGCCTCTGGTTGCAATCACAACCGAGAGGTGTCTGTTTCTGGCCTTTCCTAAACCCTGAGCATTTAAATTTGTGCTTTAACAAGATTCTTTTAACAAGGTCTTTGTGTGCAAAAACAACTCTAATATTTAATATAGTTAGTAATTTGTGACAAAATTCTGATCAAGAGTATTTCTTCATCTATCCACTTTATTTCACTCCTCATTTCATTTCTTACCTCTGAATTCAAATCAAAATTCAAGTGAACTTTTTCTCCAGGTTGTATTTTGGCTACATCAAAGCGAACAGTCAAAAGCCGGTCATCTGGTGTGAAAGTATCCTCATCACAGACTGTCAGCTCCAGAATGTTCTGAGAAGAGAGGCAGAGAAGGATGTAAATGCCATATTCTGGGAGTTCTGAGCCCAAAAGGAAGGTCTGGCAAGAGGCAGCATGCAGCCACCAAGTTGTTCAATGTGGACAGTCTCCTGCTGAGATGGCTGCAGCAAGCCTTTGCTCAGATATGCAGCCCCTGTGGCTCCAACTGCAAAGTCAGGGACTAACAGTAGAAGGGTTCAATCGTCAGATTTTACAATTAACAGGAGCTCAAAAAAAAGGCAACAAAAGTGACAAGCATGATGTTAATATGCGCTGGACAGAGCACAGATTACAAATGTTCTTAACAATCCTTTGTAGATTCAAAATTATTATCTTCAAAAATGTCAACATAGCAGGAGAAAGTAAAAATACAGGACAAACTTAGCCTTTACAAAGGGAAGGTAAATCACATTAAATCTTGTTAAAAGATTTTAAGTTAAGTTGCAGTGATTTCGCTTGCATTTCCCCAGAGCTCAGATGATCCACAGCAGCACAAGATGTAATACTACTAAGCCATGGAAAACTGACTCTCTGCCTAGATCTTGCATCACTTGCACTCAACTTTATTCCAGATGATCCATAACTCTTTCGGTTTACACTCACTCAAAGCATGAGACGGGCAGGATTGTGTTATAAGTCTGTAAGACACAGGTTTGATTTCCTGTAGGCTTTTGAAAATATGCTCATTTAGTGATGGAGTAGTTGGTACTGAAGGGTGGGGTTCTTTTAAGTTAATGTAATTCCTTGTTTACAAAAAGCGTCATTCTTACTGTATCAAGCAGATATTGCAAGCTCATGGCAACATACAGCAAAAATGTCTTTGAGGTTACACATAAGAAAATGCCACTAATCCTCCAGAGGATTTACAAAACCTTCCATCCAATTCCTGAGGTCCGAGCGCCTGGGATGACAGCAGAGACCGGTCAGGGTACCAGAGAATCCAAGCCAGGGCCTACTTTGAGGTAGGAAACATCATCTCTCATGCTGTCTCTGACACTTGCTGCATTTTTCCATTACCATCCTATTCCTCAACAGAACTGAGTTCAAGCCTCTGTGTAAGCCTCAAGGCTCTCCTAAGGAGCCTGTTAACAGCAGGTAAAGATGACCCCTTTAGAAAGTGTATGGTCACTGTCACAAGTGCAGATCCTACCTTCACTTCACTTTGTATCATGAAGCGGAAGGTCTCGTTCCAGACAGGGTTTCTGCAGTTCCGTACAGTTCTTGTCCGGGCTTCCCGACACGAAGCTGTTGGCAGCCACAGCTTCACGTAACAGTCAGTTAGGCTCACTGTGTCAACAAAAGAGATGTAGATAACTAGTACAGCAGAATTCTTTTTTATTATGTCTTTTGTCCAGTCAAAGAGGAAAAATATTAACCTCTGAGGAGTCCTAAGTATTTCATTACACACAAAGAAAACATTCTAAATGTAGAGTTATTTAACTTTTCTATCTAAATTTATGTCGACTCCAAACAAAAGTCAATTTTACACCACTAATACTCTTTGATAGTAAAACCCAAAATATTAAATTTCCACAGCACTTAGCTGAAACATTCTAGCTCTTCTCATTTTTTACTTCTATTTTCAAATATTTACCAGGCTGCGAGCAAATTCATATATTAATTCACTTCCTGAGATTTCCCTTTTTAAACAAAAAAAAATAAGAAGAATTTTATTTGGGGGAATTTTTATTTTATTTTATTTTTTACCTAGTCCTATTTGTAACATACAAGTCATTCACACTGAAACAGCAATGAGGAGACAAACACAGCATCACCCAGCACAACTCTTGAGTCTACCTATATCTTTCACAAAGGTGCCCTTTTCAGAAGCAAAATGAGCAGCCTGTGGATAAAGAGGCACTGAAGAGTTAGGGAATATCACAGAGCAGATGGTGAAGGGAAAGGTAACTTCTTTACCCAACACAGAATTTCTATTCTATTTCACTTATGTTGTTAACTGTTTTCTAAATCATTGTAAATGAGTCTAAACAAGAATGAAATACATGCAACTTCTTCAGCTAAAAAAAATGACACACTACTATAATCCTAGCAGCAGGTGTAAAAGAGCATTAAATCCAGATCAAGGTGACGTTTTTTATAAACTATAAACATGATATAATTGATACTTACACAGGTCTGCTTTACAAAGATTTCTCATCCTTATAATTTTTACAGTAAGCCAGCACAACTGAGGCACTTCTGGCTGCAGAACAATGAGAAAAACACCTGAATTATTAGGAAATAATTGAGACATAACTAACACCAGCTATCTGATTGCATAGCAAAGACAATGAGACCTGCAAAATAAGTAAACATAGGCCATTCTCATATTAATGCAGTGACTATGTTTTAATTTTACATTTTTGAGACAAACTCTGAGAACTTCTTTCTTGATACCATCTAATGCCTGATTCCAGTTTTGTTTAGTAATCAGCAGTGTTTAAGGTTTGGGCTTTTTTACAGATTTACATTTTGGAGGTTAAGTTTAAAAGCAGGGAGTACTACAAAATACCACAAGATATCTTTCCCAGAAGAAGCCATTACATAATTGTCCCTGTAATTTGCTCCTCAATTTTCAAGCTAAGTGCAAGAGATTACAGCATTCGCAGGGTGCCAGCTTGGAGACCATGGGGTGGTCACCATACCAAAATATATGACCCTTACACCAGCAGGAGGAAGGCTGAAATCAGAGGCTTGGGGTAAGCATTCTTACGTTTCACACATAGGTCCAGCTCCCTATAAGGCAGCTCTAGCATTTCAGGACAAATTTGATATGACATAAAGCAGAAGAAGCTGTGATTTTTTAATTTGTTTGGGATTTTGGGTTGTTTGTGGGGTTTTTTTACCTATGTGACATTGAATAAAGATAGCCTGTCATCCAGAGGTAGAGGCTGCATTAATCAAAATAAGACCACATTACTAGAATTACCAGAACATGCAGGACTGATATATGTACATAAACCAGGAGCTAGAGGAAAACCAGAGCTGAAGAAAGCATGAATCACTGAATTTGGAACTGTTCACATGGAAAAAACTAGGCTGACTCAACTGATTTACCAAGAAGCACTGAGGTATAGCAATATATTGACATTCCACTGCATAGAGCTCTACAGGGGAATGTATTGAAGGCCACACAACCTGCTTCATTTTTCGTTTCCTCCTTCTCCGTCCTCAGCACAGCTACACATAACCCTGTAACTCAGTTACAGGAAAAACAAGACAATCCTGAAAGCATCAGAGGTTAAATACTACATACAGGAGCAGTAGCTCTATTAATTAAATTGAAAGAAGCAATTAAACCTTCAAAGCAACATGATTTCTGAGAAGCTGTCTCCTCAGGACCTCCCAGTTTACTTCTCATTTTCTAAACTGGTTTCCTGACCAAAGGAGTTTAACCATCTAAAAAAAGTCAGTCACCAGGCTAGATGCTATTTAGATATCACTGGAAAATTCCCAACCCAATAATTTTCTGTCAGAAAGTGTCATTTGAACAAAACCAGCAAGTTTGGAAGAAACCTATCAGCAGAACTTTTGGCAGCAACGTTTCTGGAGCTGAATGACAGGAATAAATTATCAGAATAGGTGAAAGTTCGACTTTTCATCCCAAATCCAGAGGATTAACTTTTCATCTTCAGCTTTAGAAGCATCCATATCCAGCAGTTTGGAGGAAACTTACTCATGAGACAGCTGAAAATATGCAGACCCAAACCCAACTGTTACTCCACAGTGCTAGCAGGTAGTGAGGTCACTGCTCTCCCAGACCTAAGCAAGAGTTAGCCTTGTACTTCTGCACTGAATACAGCTAGGGAGCAGATTCAGGAAACTGGGGGGAACCCATCATGTTGTACATTATTATTTTTTTTTAAGCTATCATTTAATATCATTTAAACCAGCCATTACACAGGAAAGGGAATAGTTTATTACATATGCAGTATGTAGCTCATTCAGTACCTTCCAACACCTTTTACCAGTTCCGTTTCATAAAAATTAGCATTCAGAAGTATTTTAAATGGCGGACACCAAATAATACAATTTATCTGCTGATCTGTCTCCACAAAGCAAAGGAAAAACAATTTGATGGAGCTTTGGGTATTATGAGGTCTGACTACCACCACAGAGTGAGGTCACAGTAAAATCAAGACTGCAATCCAGCTCTCCCAGTTCCTGCGCAGCATCTAAACCACAAGTTCATCACCTTCTGCACCTTCCCAACCCCCAAGTCAATGTTTTCCACTCCATACAGCACACCCACAGAAGAAACAAATACTGCCCTAACTAACCATCAAAAATACCACCTCTTACAGCAACAGTTAAGCTTAGAGAGATGGGAATGGCTGATAGTAGATGGCAGGTGCACAGCTGTTGTTCACACTCCGTAGGCCTCTCCCTGCAACCCAGAAGCTGCCCTCTGCACAGTACCTTGTCTCCAGTGCTGTGCAGTCCTTCATGATTTTTCCTTCTGATTCCAATCTTCCTGTGTGGGTTTGCTTGGATGAACTGATCCTGGGGACAAGAAGCCAAGAGAGGAACAAGCAAAGAAACCCAGCAGTCAGCATTTCTGTTTTCGGTTTCTACTCAGATTCACAGGGTGCCCTGCCATTTTTACTCCCCATGATGACATGTATCTGCATCTCATCAAGACCATATATCTGCTGCTTTTACCAATAACCTTCCTGCTGCTGATCCATTTGATATTTAAGGATCAAACTTCCCCCACCTCAACCAAGATAGCCAAACACATCCTCATGCCCCACTGCTGATTTTCTCTTACCAAAGGGGAATAGGCTGATGATCCCATTAGTATCTCTGTTTCACAAAAGGCAATGCTATAATGGTCCAGTCTGTATATCTCTCAGCTGGCAGGTGCTCCTTGACCATGCTATTTTACAACCAAGGAGGAAGAGCTATATAGATTGACTCATAGCTCCACCTCCCACTGATTTCAAAAGCACAAATTATGCACTTATTCTGTGCCACATGTAGATATTTTATTATTAATATTTTTTAACATCACAGTGACTTAAGGGAAAGGAGATGTGCCAAACATGTTGTTAATCCCAAAATAAAAGTTACCCACCATCATAAGGGTTGGAGAACCACACACAGAAGGACATCCTGTGGCAGTTGCAACCCTCAAAAACAAGACAAGACCTAACACTGCAGCTACTGATATCTACTGTTACTTTCTCTAGTCATAAAATCCACGTTGGCACTTTGGCAGCAGCAAGTGGAGTGATCCAAACATCCACACAGCAGCATTTCAGCTTCCACAGGCTGGTTTCTCCAGCCAGATGTGCAACTGCAATAGTTTTTGCCAAGGCTACTGCAAACTACAGCCACATCTTGGAGGCTGGCTCTTATGGACAGTGGCAAATAGCGAAAGAAAACAGCCTGAAGCTTTTCTTCTCTTATTTCTGTTACATAAGGGATGCTACAGAGTTTGTAGAGCCAGTAAGAGCTTTTGCTATTGAAATGTTTTTAGAGAAAGTGCTGCCTTCAATTAAATTATGTTAGAAGCCATATAAGCTTTTAACACAACTAGCTACTTATGACCTTTTTTTCAAAATATATAAATTCATGTTAAAATTGTCAGATCTTATTTCTTTTTCCTTGTAGAATAATTTCACATTGCTTTTCTGTAATAGCACTCCATACATAATAACAAAAGTATTCAGTACCCTTACTGAAATATTTAAAAAGACAGAAAACAGCTATTGTGTTAAACACTTCAAATCACTAAACTCAGCTGTTATCCAATAGTGAGAAACAGCAGATGGAATACAGTTAGTTAAAAAAAAACAAACTGTTGATTGTATTTTTCAGAATTCCCAAGTTTCTTTCTAAGTCAGAGAGAAAATCCCTTTTTTTTGACACAGCAGGGACTTACAAAATAAAAAATCTGACTTTCAACAATTTCTAATGAAAGTATCTGACTTATTTCAACTCTCTGGTAGAGAAGAGCTGCCTTAGATAAAGTTTTAATGAGCACTGTAATTAGCTAGTCCTTCATGGACTCAGGCAATGAATACATGAAAGCCCCTGCATTGGGCAGCACCATCATTTATGCAAAAAAGTGTGATGAGTCTCCAGATACAGGGTTTTTGTTGGACTGTTTTTTTATTTTGTGGAGGGGTCTTATTACAATAGAGATCTATTTCACTTTAGTTACACGATAATACTTCTGATGTAACACTCCCTGGTTTGGAACAAGAGATACAGCTTATGCTTTTACAAAAGGCCAAACACGACAACTGTCACATCAATCTGAAGTCATTTTACAGCTCAGTTTGAAGACAGCGGATTCATTCTAGGTCTTCAAGAATAAGAGTTACCTGTCCAGTTCAATATTATGCCATGCTTGCCACTCAACTCTCACCCTTCCTGCATTCAGGCCTGTTACAGATTTCTATAAATTAAGCAATATTAACTGTTCAAGCAGCTATGTTACTATGCTATACATGCTTGATCCACACATCACAAGAAAGAATCCAGCTAAAGTGCTCTCCCATGCAAAACCAGACATAGCCCAGCAATGGTAGGAAGTTGGTTGGTAACCTGCTGGTGTGCATCATGAGCAGTGGTGCAGGTGAGTCAGAAATCAGGAAGCCACAGGCCAGAAAACCAGGTATTTCACCAATACCATTAGAACAGCAGAAGCCTTCAGCAGTGCTGCTTGCACGAGGGCTGGCGTCACACAGACTGGCCACCCAACCTGCAGCACGGGTGCTTGGGGGGGCAGGGGAGCAAACCACTGGCGCAGCCTCTGCCGTGGCAGCTGTGAGAGCTGGAGAATCCCAGTTGCTATCGAGATCCCAGATTCCTTTTGACACAGACTCAGAATCACTTTGCTCTCACAGAAAATGAAGACTGATAACCAGTGATATCGCCAAATTCTCACAGGGTTTCTAGAGCTATTTAACCCTTAATACAAGGGAAAAAACTTCTGATAGAAAGATGCTGTGATAAAGAGCCAGACACATTTCTATATCTGAGCTCTGACACAGCAATTCAGCCACAGAATCCAACTTTATTTCTAAAAATACTAATTATTTAATTCTTCATAAACCCCTAAACAAAAGTTATTCTGCATCACCTTTAAATATCTGATTTCATTTATATGACACAAATACAACATCCCAAAACTGCATCACTCATCATTCCTTTTTGACCTGGACTGGGACAAAACCTGTAATGACAATGATTTAAATCAATAAGAAACTAACTTTATGTAATTTTCAGACCATCTGTTAAAAGCTTTTGGGAAAGGTGAAGAACAACAGACATTAAGCTGCATTTCTTACTTAGAAAATACGGAGAAGACCACAGGAAACATCTTTCTTGTAGAACACTATAGCAAATAACTTGTTTGCCTTAGTATCATCTGTTGCACATGACAATGCTCACAATTGGTTCATATTGTGTTAGAATTAAAGTTTTGTCCTAATACATGATTCAGTATGACCATAAACAAAGCTCCACACTCACATTACCTACTTGGGCCTTATCTGTAAATTCTTTGCTCCATTGTTACTAAGCTATTTCATAAGTATTTCAATCTGAGGTGAGTTAACCCAAGTGATAATGATAACATGCTTCATGTTATTGCTCAGGAGACAGCTCAGGAGGACTGAATTACTTAGGAGCTCTTTCCTCTCAAACAGCACTACTACAGTCACCCCATTCACC
>NW_009953571.1:5986650-5994021 GCF_000747805.2 Chaetura pelagica
CAGACACACAGCTAAGACAAGAAGATAGCTCCTGTTTATCATTAACACATGGGAGACAGGGTGGTCCCACACTAGAGGCTCCAAAGTGGGACCTACACCATCAGCCAAAAGTGCAATAGTGTGCATGGGCAAACAGCCTCCGTGTGATGGAATGTATCAGGCTCTGAAGGCAAAAGCAGAAAAGACCCCAAGATACTTTGAGTGTTTGTTCTGTATTGATACTCACTTTTATTGCTAATTTGATTACAGCTGTGGGCTTTTCCTACAAAGACATGGAGGACAGAAGCAAGTATTTAATGTGAGTTTGTAATTGTAGCTGAATCACTATCACTAGCTAAATAAATTTTTTTTAAAAAGGAAAACCAAAACCAAACACCTCTTATATTGAAATTAAAACAGTGAAAGAAAGAGGAAAAGAAACATATGGAAGCAATCACTCAGTCTTCCACAAGCTGAGTGATGCCCAGCCAGTCTCAGGGCAACCGCTACCTTGGAGTACTTCACTCTCAAGCAAAGACAGACCTCAAGAACAGAGGGCGTCTTAACATTAAGTGCTTGAAGAGTCAAGCACTGAGTGACCTGAGAACAGATGCTCCCCCACACTGAAGATTCATGCAGGTGGAAACAGAGTAATCCAGATAAGATCTACATGAGATATCTAGCGACAAGATAACTGCTCTGAAATAATAAGCATCAATAATGTTTTGGCTTGTCAAAATCATCCTTACAGTGCATCATATTCTTCTACTTATACAGAGAGCAGAAGTCAGTGAGAGGTACCACTCCTGCCAAAACCTGCAGAACTGTGCTCCACTGCTACAAAAAGGAGAGAACAGTCCTGATAGCAAAGTTTCAGACTTCAAAGTGGCTGCATAGCTGGAATCAGTCTTGATAGCACCTCTGCTTGTGACTGTTATAGACAGTGCTTTATAAAATGGCTGCTTAGTGGAAAGTTTTAAAAGAGTGACACCAAAAGCTGTGCTCAAGGAGTCATCAAAAGAACAAGATCATGCTCATGATTCTCTCCTTCAGCAGCAGTGGGTGATGGGTGTTGTTGAAATATACAGCATCAGTAAGGCAGAGGTTTTTTTCTGGGCATGTCAAGTTGATTAGGGAACAAGTCCAGTGGCCAGTCAGGAAAGCAGACAGTCACTGGACAGTTCTCAAGAGAGCTGGTCCACCCCTACCATCACTAGGCAAGGGAATCAAGGTACTTCAGCCCTCCAGATATGAAGAGCTATGGATAGCTGTCTCCACCACTGTCCCTTTACCCCATCCTAAGATAATCCCAAAGACTAAAAGAGAGACTTTGATATAATAGAATAATTTAAATTTTGCTACTCTTAAAGGAGGACTTAAGGAAAAAAAAAATAAAAATCAGATACTCAGATAAACTCAAGTGGGTCCTGCAATTCTCCTTAGCAAAACAAACCAAAGCCACAGAGAATTTCCAAAATGCCACAGAGTTCTTCCCATGATTCCACGATGCAATAATTAGTGTTTAGTGTATTCGGAAATTCCTATGGGATCATAACAGATGATGAGACACGTGCTGTCCTCTCCTCTGAAAGAGTGCCACCTAAGGGCTGATAGTAGGAAGAGAAAGAACACACAGAAACAAGTATTTATGTGGGCCTCAGAAATCTCACCGAATTAAAGTCATGAACGAAGTAATTTCATGCTCACTGAGCTGGAAGGAAAAAAAATGATCCATGGATTCATCAGTATTTCGTAACACTGCAACAGCATACTGCAGTGCTCTCTTTGGGGGTGGGTCCTCATCAACAAGGGGATCTTTAATAAAAACCTCCATCATTTATCCAGCTGTCTTCACAGATCTTCTAAGGATTTCTCTTCAATAAACTAGTCAAATTAAGTTGGAATCAGCCACAGGTTAAAACGATATTAGAGTAGAAAACATATGCACAGAGAACATTATCTCTTAAGTCTTGATGCCCTTAAAAAAATAGCCAGGGAAAAAGAGAGAAAACATTACCAATTCTTGGGAGTTTATTTCAAATTAATCCTGCCTGTATTCCTAAGGGAAACAAGCTCCACATAATAAGGCTTCTTGACATACTGGAACACCACAGCTTGGGGATTTTACATTGCTCCCTGAGTCAGGTTGAAAAGCATAAAGCAAGGGGCAAAAATCAGATATTGATGTTAAAGGCAGGTGGTAAATGTACAGCTGACTGGTAGATGCATTAAGCATATGTACTTCTGTGCCACTCAGAACAGAGAAGGATCCATAAACACTTTTGACTTCCTATACTGCTTGTACATATTTCCAGAAACACAGTAAAGGAGCAAAGAAAAAGATAGCTGGTTATTTTTATTTCTATTTACAACCCAATATTCATTTCCCATAGCATTTCCATGTCTTTCCAGAGTCCCAAAAAATACCTTAAAAATTGCAGGATTTGCTAAAGAATTAATGCATTTTTTAAAGGATAATTGAACTTCTCAGTGCTTCTGCTAAATATGAATACTGACTCAAGCAGATATAAAAGTAAAAATACCAAGGCATGGAAACATACGTGCTTTAGAATTCAACATGTCTATGAAAGCAAAACACAACTACACCTCTAGAATAAATACATTTCCATCAGCAGCAGATATCTGGTCCTGTGATAAGTAAAGAGGCAGGGGATTTTACCCTCAACACCTGATTGAAGAATAAACATTCCAAGACAGTCAGACAGGAAATGGACAGCAACCTGTTAGAAAAAATCTGATATTGCTGCTGATGGAATGGAGCTGCTTTGCATTTCCTGATGTGTGCTGTAAATTCTACAGCTAATGGGCCTCTGCATGTAACCCCAGGTATGTGCCACGTGGCAACAGCTCAACCAGAATACATGTTTCTCTGATTTTTTTTTTCCTCTCCTCATTTCTTCCTGACACATTGCTTTAATGCTATTGACACATTTTAAATGAAACTACAGTGAAATCTTTTCCTTGAAGTATCATCCTACAAATTCCAGTAATGAATCCACAGTAAGGGCCAAGGTGAAATTTGCAGGTAAAACATGTTTAAACTCGCTGTGTTTCACAATGGAGTAACGAACACAGCTATCCAGGTGTCATTTTTTAGAACACCTCGTTACAAAACACAGGCTAAGGACTGCAGACAAAGCATTCACATAGTACTTGTAAAATACAGTCTCATCCACTCTGAAGCTACTCCCCTGCCAACCTTCTCATACCCAGTTCTGGTTTTCAACTTCCCTGATTTGCTAGCAGGAAAACAAAACAACAACAACACGAAAAAAAAACAAACAACCCACCACCAAAAAAAACCCATCCTGGTGAATTGGGAAATTAACCTTAACAGCAGGGGAACTCGATTGCTCTACAGTGTTAGGGACTGGCTCTGGGGTGGAACGCTAAAGGAAAAGTACTCTTCCCCCTACATTGAAAACATGAATGTGTCTGCATTGAGGCTCCTAACTCTGACAAGGGCATAACAATGCTACAGTTATACAAGGGCTGCATTATAATTCAAGTTTAGATACATGTAGCTGCTTTGCAATGGGAGATCTTAAGCCCTGGAGATGGAAAAGACTATAACAAAGGTACAGAGATGCTCAACCTCACAGCAATGTTGCAGAAACCTACTTTAATTTCCACTTGTTACAAAGCAGAAAGAAATGTTTGTGGTGGTCAGATTTGGCAGGGACAGTACACAGCATCAGCCTTTTATAAAGGTTTTTTTCTTTTCTCCCATTGGGGTTATGTAATGATGTATTTTGGTTGGTTTCAAGCTGAAGGTTGAATGTAAAATTTACTTACATGTGATATTGCAGCATTCTCCTCCAAGCTATCACACCTAGTTAATCAAGCTTTGCAGCTCTACATGTTTATCCTTCGGATAAACTCAGTCTGATATTTACATCAACACCCTGGGTTGAAATTACATGAGGCATGAATCATAGTCCCTGTGGAATGCTCTTCATAAATTTCTAGTTAGTAGGACACTATACAACACTTAGCAGACCTGAGCTGAGTGAACTGTGATGGTCAGCAACTCAATAACCAGTTTACCAAAAAACAACCAAACAAACCCTCTCCCCCCAAAAAAACCAAACCACCCAAACACCAACAGCACTGCTGAGCTTAACCTCATTTGTGGATTAAAGTGCAATAGTCAAAATCATAGGCATAACTACAAGCCCATAAAACTAGACCAGGGAAAACGTGGTACACAATAAAGCTTGTAGTTAGTAGTTTACAAAAGCTTACAATTAGATTGTTTCTCAGGTCTCTCCTGTATTACTAACCCCAATTCTAATTGACATACTTTGCCCTGAAATTGAAAAGTCCTTCTGTCAGGTACAGTTCCTTTCAGAGAGGTTTGCTCAGACACGTGCAGGAAATAGTATAGTAATAAATATAATTTTATAGCATGTCCACTAAATACAGTAGTCTACTCTTGCAACAGGCTAATGAAGTTATTGTTCCTGTAGCTCAAGGTTTTCTCTTATGATGTTTTAAGATTATAAATACAGCAGGTGATGCCCCGTTGAGGAGTGGATGGAGAGTGATTGCAGTGTCCTGTAAGAGGGCACTACCTCCCGTTCATGCATCTGAAAAATGTGAGGCTCGACACCATTGCAGCAATCTTCCTCCTCCTCCCAGTCTGATATTTGGGAAATCCACAGTCAGAATCTATAGTCTCACAGGGAAGTCAGTTACCAATGTGCCTTTATGCAATGAAGAATTTTTTCATGGCTTAGATAAACAACCTCATGCTTTTATGCAACTTTACTGAGCTTTGCTACTGTTTCACCAGGAGAGTCTGAAGTAAAAGAAGTATCTTTCAATATGTTCTATATAAACATTTGAATATGTAATGAGATATTTTCAAGTACACTGATCTGCTTGTTAACCCACAAGAACCACAGCAGCATTTTATTGTATCTTTACATTTAGGAGGGAGCAGCACTGAGAGCATGATCACATTCCTTTGGATAGCAAGCAAGCTTTATAGTACCTCCATGAATTGCAAAAAACTAAGTCATAAACAAATTTACATTCAACAGCACTTTGCAGGATCCACACCTTTCTCCAAAGAAATTTTAACATCCAGCTCTTATATTTCTTTTCTTTAGAGACACATGTGGGCCACCTGAATACATAGTTCATAGCCTCAGGGACCATTGGATTTTTCAGACAGTAAGTGTTCAAACATGTCTTTAGGTTACATCTAGACATCTGGTGGTGAAGTCCCACTTCTTACACATTTGATTTACATCTTGCCATCCATGTCTCAACGTCTTGCCATCAAAAGTACCTTAACTTCAAGAGAGGGAGTGGGAAAGAAAATGAAACTGCCCTAGGTGGAAGGGTAGTAGTCTCTTTCCTCACTTCCATTCAGAACACAATAGCTTCACCTAAAAAGCACACACAGCCAATCTGTAAAGGCACTACTCCTAAGGTCACTCTCATCTTATGCTTCACATGCAGCACAGATTCTCTCAGGGGTCACTGTGCTGCTGGAGGAGTATATATACCAAATTATTATGGCCCTTAAAAAAGACTAAGATGGAGGAGAGCAATACTGTTCTCAAGCTGCCAGAAAACCTGTGGTGTCCTATTTGCCATATCAGCATGTAGCCAAATGAAGAAGGAGCAATGGGGTTTGTGACCAAAATTCTGTATTACAACTGAAGTAGTGAAATAAACATTTATGCAAATTCCTGAAAAAAAACACTGCAACAAGCATAGAATTGCTTTAAACTAAAACATCATTACGTCTACCAATGTGAGGGATTTATGTCTAAAGGCCATTATAGCTGCAGATACCTAAACCAATGTTCAGTCTTCCATTAACCTCACAGCTTGTATCTCCCAAAGGAAGGCTAAAACCCTAATATATACACTGCTTAAAAAGAAATCTACAAAGAAGCTACTGTGGTTAAACATCTCATTTCCTAAAAGTACAGTATTACACAAGAAGGCTTAAGACTGTAAAATCTCATCCTCCAGGTCCCTGGACGTCTATAGTAACTAAGCATGGTTCATTCTTTTTTACAGCAATAAAAGTACTTTTTCCCTGAAAATTTGTGTTGGGTAATTGCATCGCACTTCAGCTCCTGCAGTAGTTTTTATTTTATAGAGACAACAATTCAAGCTCCCTTTGCTCATATAGAATCCAGGATGAGATACAAGCATTTCTCTTCCTACCACTTGTTGAGCTCTGATCACAAATCCAGAAGATAAGCAACCATGGAGCACAGCTTAGTAATGCTGACATACCTTTATATAAATCATTTGTTATGTCAATTCATCAGCTTCTACTTCAGATGTCTAGCTATACTGTTGAGTCATTCATACATGCCACAAAACTCTGAAACATTATTTTCGTGTTTAGATTAAGTTTATTCCTTTGGATCTCACTGCCCTTTCCACAGCCATGTCACATTACTATTACGTTCTGATATGTCTTTTTTCCTTTAAGGTGTTTAGTGTCTCACCTGGTAACTGACCAGAAATGTGTGATTAAAAGTTTAGCCTGGTGTAGTATTTGCCACATCAAAAGCAGTAGAAATAGTACCACTTCTGCCTCAGTTTAAGATTTTTGGGTGTGATTCCAGACACACTTTTGATCTACTAGAATCAATAATAAAGATTCTGCACAGCATTATAGAGATAAAGTTCAACATAAATACCATTGTTTGGCTTGTAAAGAAATTCCTTGGAAAAACACAAAAATTTCTTTAACCATCTGGCTCCAAATGACAGCACCCTGTAGAGAACACCACCTTCCCCGCCCTGCGCCAGCATTTTCCAAGGCAATGCTTTTCCTAGGACACTGAGCCCTTCACTAACACTTCTGCTCCACAGAGCTGGCTTAAAGGCACACAGCAGCAAGCCACCAATGGTCAGCCCTCTCTGCTATCCTTATCACAAAGATTCTGCTCCCTCCTTTGCCCTGGGCTCTAATGTTTACCTGGTGCTGCCCTGGGCAACCTCCCAAAGCAGCATACATTTTACCTTCACAGCATTGAGGTGCTTGCAATGTAAGTTCCATACCATTTTGAATCATTAAATTCCAGTAAGCCCTGTTCTTGGGAAGTAACTGGAGATGCATTCAGAAGATCTGCCACCACAAATCAGTTTGCCTTCGACACTGGAAAGGAAGACAAATAAGCAGTTGTTTTCATAGAAAGCCTCTGTTTTCTTAACAGCATTATGATATCCCATTTGCAATTATATTTTTTTTTTTCACTACTTCAGCCTTCAAAAACCCACAACAGAATTTTTATTATAAAAATCCCCCAAAGTATTGTATATAAAAACCATAGTAATTCCTTTTTAAATCATACAGTAACACTAACACCAAGTGCCATGAATGACTAAGATCTT
>NW_009953571.1:5994640-6021680 GCF_000747805.2 Chaetura pelagica
TCCATGAATTATATATACTAGCCCATGATGTTCCCAACTGGATCACCTCTTTTTTCCTTCCTTACCCTTTGGAAACTCATTACATAGAAATGACTGCCAATCCTTATTTTTCTGCAGATCATCACATGTGGTTTCCTACAGAATGAGCAGTAGTTTCATCTTCCACCCTTATTTAAGTACTAATTTCCTGCCACATTTTGCTAGGTTTATCAGGACTTTATGTATATAAAACTTCATTTCTTTCTTCTTCCCTTCTTCTCCGTTCACTCTGAACATTTCTGAAGAACTAAAATAACCCAAGTTATCCTACCACAGGGCAAACACAAACATGCTGGAAAAAAACCCAAAAAGTTGCTGTTACTCAGGACCCAGTCTCCCCACTTCCTTTGATATCTTCAGTTGATTCCCAGAGGGTTGTCAGCATCCCTTAACAAACGTATGATGGTGGACAACTCTCCTGCCAACACATGGTGTTTCAAATCAGGTGGCTACATACACACCAGTTTAGCAAATTAACTATTAGGGCCCCAGATCTTGTACCAACAAAGACGACTTGTCACTGTGGAAGAATTTAAGAGAGCAGCTGTGCCTTATGCTTAGTAAATTTGAGCGCAGAGTTTTTGGAGAAAATCATTCCATTTTTCCATCTATATGCTGGTATCTACGTATGTGTATCTCCGTGGTGTCCAAGCATCTCCAATAAGGAAGGGACCTCAAAACCAAAAAAAGTAGAAGTAAATCAAACCATGCAGTTCAACCGAGATTCAGAACAGAAAAAAGAAAAAGGAACAACTCCAGAAGAGGAAATTTCCATCCAACTGCAAACAAACAAACAAAGGCATGTCATGGTGGCAGGCTGAAAGGCAGCTGAGACAAGAATACTTGAAAATCTTATGTGGAAAAATACACAAATGTCACTTAGCAAATACGACAGCTGTCCAAGTTCTACAGAGCAGGTAGCTATGCTGCACCAATTATAATGAAAAAGGATAACATTAAGTTGTTTTTTCTCTTATTTCAGCTTAAGTGACATAAAGAAGATCTCCTTCCTGATACCAAGGAAGTTTAATCACCCAGAAGTAGTCACTTTTGAAATACATTTTGTCAGTTCAATTTTGAGCCATGCATCCTCAAAGAGAAGTCTCACAATGATGAGATTCCTTTCTGATGCTGTGCAGCACCAATCCCAGATGGACTTGGTAGGTAGGTCACTTTCCCACAGTCAGGTATCCTGATGTAATAAAAGAAACTATGCAATAGTGTTACATTGACTTTGCTTACATTTTATTGGAATGGGGAAAAATATATGAAGTGTTTTTAAGAAAAACTGTGAAAAGCCCTTTAGCAAAACTAATATTTATTTAAAAGAGAAACATATTTATAATTATATCAAGAATCATACCCCATTGATAGGCCATCATTTCAGAAAAGACAAATTTCCTCCTATCTCAGTTTTCAAATACAAAATCAGTACATTCAGCTCAATGTAGAAGTCACAGAAGTAAACAGTGTTTGCCACCCTTTTGTAGTAGGTATCTTCCAACTGCATAATTCAGTACTTTTCCCTGAGCTTTCTGCAAAGTGAGGTGAATTCCATTCCACAGCTTAGCAGCATCTGCTAAAAAACTCTTTTATTCATTCACATTCATAAGGTGGGCCTACCTTGGATATTGATGTTTTTTCTAAAATATATACTTTTCAAATTTTGTTCAAGAAATTCCTTGAACAAAAGTCTGACTGAATTGCAAACCCAGCTATAAGGAAATAACATCCAATTCAGACTCTTCAAAGGAGTCTCCTGCCCTCTTACACAGAAAGTTAAAGGTGAGACTTAAGGCATTGTTAAACTTTCATCAGGTCATCACAATCAAACTGTAGGAAGAAGCAACACATTCCCATAATGTGTCTTTATTAAATATCAAAAAAATGAACTATTACTTCCTCAAAAACAAATGGTTACCAAAGCAACATACCCTACGTTGAACTTCTGGGAGACTGAAAGCCACTCTTATCCTTCAAAAGCATAGAAAAGAAATATCACAGAGATCTTTGAAACAATGAAGGGCAAAAAAGCAGATAAATACTGTCCATTCTTGAAAGTACAAGGGCATCAGCCAGTATCAAGTTGAAAGCAAAAGGCCACATTTCCTCTCTCAGTGCATAATGTCTCTGAAGTTCCCTGCCAGATTATGTAAATTTTAGAAGTTCATGGAGGGAGGTTCAAAAAGCAAGAGACATGAAGGTACAGCAGAAATTGGCATTTCCTCAAACACCACTGCACCTTCGACAAAGAGAGGTGATTCATTCAGTGGAGCTTGGAAGATCATTCTCCACATGCTTGAACTGTTGGAACAGACCTTCCTAGTCATTTGGAATCAGCCACTGTAAGATAAAATACTAGGCTTGATAATTCCCTACTCTTCCCCACAGGACAAAGCAACATCCACGTTGTGCTGTACATCCCTTGGATTTTTGAAAAAGCATCTGTTAACTGGAATGAATTTTCAGTGTCACGTGTGCTACTCCCTTTACAAGAAGGCAGTTTCCAGCTATCAGCTTTCAGTATTTTGTCTTGAACCACGTGCCTTTCAGATGCTGCAGCCTGTCTGTATCCTCAGCTATGGCAGCTGCTCATGTATCAGATGTATTGATGACTTTTTTCAGCTTTCTCCTTTGCAGAGCCAAGTTTAGGGTTTTGAAGACAGTGTCCTTGTTATTCAGAACATTGTAGCGATTCACTTCCACGAGCCTGCTGAAATCATATGGCTCAAAGGTGAAATTTACTGTACGGTAAGGAGAATCTTTTGCCTCAATGACAAAGTCACCAAAGGATTTCTCTTCTTCTGACTCACGCTTAACTCCTGCAGCAAGACAAAACCAAAACAAAATCAAAATTAAAACCCTCAGCTTTTAGTTGGATTCTGCAAGGAGGATACCACAGATTGAACCTCAACTTTTTCCTGACAGCTCATCCTCAGAGATTTCAACTCAGGGTCCAAAATGTTTGGAAGCTGAATGTAAAGCTTTATTATGCTTTCTGCTTCCACTATAATCCAAAATACAGGACAAAAATACATCTTAGTTGTGATAAATTGTTTATTGCATCCATATCATGTACAAAATAGGAAATGGAAAGCTCAGTTCTTCCTGGAAGTGTTGTTCTACACTAAAAGACACTAACACCCAGAATTTAACTGACCTTGGAAGTTTAGATCCCTTCAAATGTAGTAAAACTCATGTTCTTAGCAGTTACATTTAATTACCAGTCTTAAAAGATGAATAATTAATTGCCAAAACCACTTTCATTTATTGCTATCATAGAAAGAGTAATCTTGAGTCATACTCAACTCTCAACACTTTGAAACTTCCCATCATTGATAAGGAAATGTAATCAGGGCTTGGCAATCTTCAGAGCATTAATACAGATAGCACTACCAGAGTGCCCGACATCTCCCTTGCCTGCATCAGTCCTGCACATTCTAATGCATTCCAAAGGTTTTCTGCAGGATGCTGTTTTCTCCCAGCACAGAAGAAACAGGACATTGAATTTTGCCTGCTTTTTCTTAAGGGTATAACTGTGTTTCATCTCAGTGCTCTTGCTTAAGAGACTAATGTGGTTCTTAGAATTTATATTAATGACATTAAATGAAGCAAGGATTGTTTATCACTTGAGTTTACACTATAAGGGCACAGGCCATTTAGCATTGAGTTACATGATCTGACATAGATTGGTCCGCGACACTTTGCCTCTTAGTGGTTTATACATATCCAACAAACAAATTAACTTACTTAATCTGGTTTATAGTGCTTTTCTATATATTCAGAGAAACTAGAAGTAACAAAATCAGGTATCAGGGCAGAAAGGTCCAGAAAGCAGCAAAAACATTGCCTAATTTTTAGCCTTCCAACCTTTAGATTATTTTAATCATCAGCCTCTCCTCCCACTCTCACTTCCCAAAAAACTACTGGAAACTGATTCCACCTGAAATAAAAGTAACAATTTACTAACTACAGGGTAATACCAAGAGAAATTAAAGGAGGGAAAAAGAGCCTGCTGAATTTTCCCTATCAACACACACAAAGGATTGTAGAAATAGCTCTTTAAGATACAGCTCCCTTACCTGGAGCTTTGTATTTCTGGAAGGTGTCATTCACCAATGGGAAATGAAGCACAATTGGAGCCTTTGGATTATCATCATCCACAAACATGTAACACTCTTTTGGTTTCTTTTCATCTTCCTCACTCAGTTTGATTTTTGGGAAAGGAATCTCCCGCTCCTCACAGTATTTCTGAGTCAGTTCTAAAACCTGTTGTCAAAGAACAAACACAATTTCTGTGAAATATCAGCAACACCTCTAAGATCATCTAAATACTACACTCAAAGGGAGAAAGACTTTCACACACACAAAAAAGCGACAAACTAGCAGAAACAACTTCTCTGGCTGGTGATTCAGAAGAAGAATGAAGAGCAGAACTGACAACTGCTACCAAAAATGAAGAGATTGCAGCTAAACCTTTTTATGTTTTGTTACTCTAAATATATGCACCTTGACTTTTCTGCACATAAAAAAATACTCATGTAGACAGGAATAACTGGTTTGCATGCGGAAAATCACCAATAGCCACTCTTCCATTAGAAGCATACATGTAAGTAATATGGACCATACTAGCCAAGCAAATGCTCCTATTTTAGGTAACAATTTATTTAGGGTTCTGAAAAGTTTTAAATCTTACTACAGTTGTCACTTTCCATCTCCTCATGACATTCACAGTAAAAGTACGGGACAGTAACATTTGAGAGAGGTAAGGATTTATTTTCATGTACTCTTTCCTTAGTGTTTGTATTCAAGATTAACTGATCTGCTGCCATCATCAATATCATTCTGTGCTTTTATTTTCCTGTAAGAATGCTCAGCTACATCTCTCACCTCAAAGGGTTCTTCCCAGGAATAATTGAATGACAAGATAACATCCACATCTCTCTCTGGCTGAAGTACCAAAGGAAAGGGAGAGTTGATAGAAAAGCCACCATCCACTAAATACAAGTTCTCTTCCATGGGGGTCAGCTGGTTGGGAAATGCATCCAGATGAGTGCCTAAAAGACACTCCAAGTAACGTAAGTAACTATAACAATTCATAACACATCTCCCAGTACAAGCAACAAGGGCTAATTTCCCTGACTTCAGTGCAACAAAGTCAAGTTTACTTACGTTTCATAACAGTGACTGTTAGAGAATATGAACTCACTATTTTATATCCCTGATACATACAGACTTATTTACCTCTCCAAGCCACAAATTTCTTGATGTTAACATAGTCTTTATGAAGATACAATCCATGCATGAAGTTGAAGGTTTCTCCACACGTGACCCGGGACTTGAAGAAACCCTGAAATATTTGTAACAAGGGCCCCCCAGGTATAACCAAGCGTGTCTTAAGTCGTGTTGGATCTCGGAAATGGAATCTTCGGCCGTCATCTGCAGAAGCCATAGGAGGATGCAAAATACATCAAAAATGCTTGTCCAGCTCCAACATTTCAGTCCAACTTTTTTCTACAGTATTTAGCCAGCTATCCTAAGGCTGAATTTGTCCTCTAACAAAAAAGGTATTGTATTGAAATTTAAATGAGCTGCATAGTCTATAGATGGATACCTCACATGTCCATACTCATTTCAAACTCTCACAAAGAAACCCTTGTTACCAAGTGACAACTTCTGCCTCATAAGACAAGAGTCATACGCACATGGGGACAACTAGGACTGCAAAAACAGAAAAAAAAGCCTTCCCCCAGTACTTACTATGAGGCTACAACTATGCATCTGAGCAACTGTCAGCCTTTGATACACTTCCTCTTAACTCCTAGGTAGACACTGCACAAATGGACAACTGCATAAATATATAACCAGCTTATCCAAGAATACAAAAATCAGGCCAAGCTAGGAACTGAAAAATTATTTCCCACCTCCTGCTTAGCAATCTAGCTTCTGTTCTTCCTCCTCTCATGATTAAGACTCCTGCTCTGCAATGTGTGTTTAAGACAGCTCCCAGAACTAGCCCAATTTTATAGTCTAAGTAAAATACAAAATTTAAAAAGAAAAATAAGAGAAAATGTACCAAAAAAAATTATAATTACCTACTTCACTATATGTGTGATGGAAGGGAATAGTAAACAATACAAGAGAAATCTGTACAAATCCACCCTTTAATACTGAAAACTACACATGGCTCATTTTTGAGTAATATTATTATCATCTAAAAACATGGAATTAAAAAAATAATTCCTATTAATTTAATGTATGCTCTTACCTACAACTTTGATAACATCTTTGAAAGAGTCTAGAAAGCTCAGTCCTATACCAACCACCTTCAGACAGATATCATCCAAGCTTGCAGCAAAGGCACTGCCCCACATTCCTGCAAGAGAAATGTGGAAGAATTTAACACGCAAAAGGCTTTTTACAGTGTAACGAAAAGGCCTAGAATTCAACTGCCGTTTGTCACAGAAATGGCTGTCACTTAACCTCATCACCTCTAACAGGTGATGTTCGAGTTTAAACCCTCGAGTTAATCATGTGACAAATTCTGATGTAATAATAGAATGCAGAAATTTCTCTAAGATTACAGCTCTTATATCAGCAAAGGAAGGATAGCAAGAGAACAAGAAGACCTAAAGCAGAAGTTTTTGACAGGCAGCTCATAATAGAGTCTTTCCACCTAAGGACATCAGACTATAATACTGTGAACCTAAGTCTTTGGAGAAGGATTGCACATTTATCCCTTCTTCAAGTTCTTTAGTAAGGGACAAAAAGGCATGAGTTTAAGTTGATGAGCCCCAAAAGCAGCACAGCTGCTTTCCATCTCCCCATCTTATTCATTACTCTAAGATTATACCTTGTAGAAAACAAATCCTAGGCTCAGGACGTTTGTGGACCAGTCGTCCCATGAAGAACTCGCTGTCAAAGTCTTCTGTTCGGACAAAAGCTCCGTATTTGTGAAACCCAACTTCATAAGGAGTGAACTCACACCACTCTGAGAACAAGCCAACAGGATATTTACTCATCTCAGTGCAAACAGGTGACAATACTCATTTGATTTCTGTTCATACAAGGGAGACAGAAGTGAGTGTCCCTCCACTTCTTTAGCCATCACTATGGATCTCCCTGCCACTCTTCTCAGTGAGCTTCTATCTTACACAAGATTGAAAACTCTTGTATGGGCTTTCACTGACTAAGTACAATCTCCTTTCTCCCTGTCTTTTGAGGGAAAAATATTCCATCTGCAGAAACAATCTGCCTATTTTACTTTCACTTTAACCATTCTGGAAGTTACTTCACTTTTCTCAGTCTTTTCACATTACTTATCATCCCTAAGGAATTATTGCAATTCTAATTGAAAACTCAGTTTTTGCATTGTGTCAGAATTCATTGTCTGCTTATTGAAGCGTCCCCTTAGGCTTGAAAGATTTCACAAATATTACAAATCAAATTCATTGTCATGCCCACACAGTCCTCCAGAACAAAACAAACAAGGAAGTCTCATAGTGGTACACAGACACCAGTGTTTATGTTCCTGTCTCACTATATCAAACCACACTTGTTGCATCATATTTAAAGTGTCAAGGGACCTGGAATAGGACTAGGCTTTCATTTTCTACAGTAATTGTGTAAGCAGCAAGAAGCCAGGCTGCTAAGTAACACAATTTTGATGATGCATGCTGCAAGGTTGCCAATCCATCCTTTTACATTAATCCTACACGAATTAGCTGTGACTATAAAAGAAAGTAGGTCACCTAATTACCAAGGACTTCAGTTCTCCATTTCAGACACAGACTTGTGTATTATAAGAATTTTCCCTCTCAGCTCCTGAAAATTTCAGGCATTTAAAGTAAAACATGTGAAGCAGCCAGGAGTTTAATGTCATGTCTTTGTTCTAGCTGTGACAGTGACATTTGTGATGAGGATGGTAACTCTCTACCAATCAGTATCCTATTGCCTCTTGCAATATTAACTTGCTTGAGCCACATTTTCTGTGGTGAGATACTCATTACCCAAGGAACTGGATAAGATGAAATGAAGTTATGGATTTTAGCAAATGAAAACAGATGTGCCACATTCATACCTGCAAAGTCATCAGTGCTAATATTTGGTCTCACGTTCACAGCTGCATAGATCGGATAGGGGTTCTGGGCCCATTTCACTGCTTCTTGCTGATCAGACAGCTTTGATGGATCTTCCTGGTCACAAGCAATGAAGGAGAAGCACACCTTAGTCAGGTAAATTCTGTACCCGTACTCTGATAATTTGAAGCTGTTGCTTGGCATTTCTGACTAGCAATACTACTAATTAAAAGTGCCTTTTCCTCCCTCTGTCTATGCAAATGGTTAGTTTTTGCCACAGTATCACTGCAGTGGCATATTTAGAACGTCTGGTGTTTAATAAACTAGTCACCCCTCTGATTTCCAATTTCAATTGGCATAGCAAATACTGCATAGTAACTCCTTTTTGCAAAACTCTCAGGCTTAGCCTGCCCAATACAAAAGCTATTAACTTAGTAACAGTCATTCCAAATAAACACCACATTTTTCTATTGCATGAATCTATATAACTTCAAATTTCTTCATTAAAGAAGGGTGCTGGGAAAATCAAGGCAGAAAGATATGAGAACTCTGTTTTTATTCCACAACACCATCTATTCCTGAACAGCTCCCAAAGTTAGAGGGGTAATTCATTTCTTGACACATAAACCATGGGTGGGAAGAGCTCCCGCCTGGGAAATAAAGAGCAGTACACATCCAAATGTCAATTCTAACCTTCTGTTGTAGGAAGTATTCCACAATAAGGCCCCACAAATCTGTAAAGGAAACTTTCCGTCCACTCATCTCCATCGCATTCAGCTCCTGGAAATAGTATTTCAGTCGTTCTGGGGAAAATGCCCCTGCTTTGCTGCCGGACACAATATCCTGAGCTTTTCTGATTGCATCTTGAAGGTCCTTCTGTGACCAGTTGGGGTCTTGATACAATGTTGATAAACACCTAAAAATGCTTATATTAATCTCATCAACAATAAAGATCCTCATGCAAACAATAATTTCAGCTAGCTATAACTTGTACTGTAGCACTTAACTAAAAGCTTGAAAAGTCAAGCTAAAAGATAAAAACAATATGAAGAAAAAATAGACCATAATAATGGATCTCTGAACTCTAAAATGTGCTGAAAACCCTGATGCCTACAGGAAAACTCCATCTGGATTGCTATCCTACCTTTCAAGAATATTTCAACCAGTTCATAAATATGAGATAACTCCAGGCCACAACAACCCTGAGAGACTGGCTGATAGTGAGGGTGCTACTGCATACAGCAACAGAGGCCACAGCCTTCATCAGGACACAAGTCTGATTAAAGGAGAAACTAGGCTGGACTACTGGCTATCTGCATGAACAGATGCCTACCTTTGTTTGGAAGTCCATCTCTAAATCAAGTTTAGTGGATGATTATTAGGTATTAAGTAATTTGACACACAAAGCTCTGGAAGGGAGGATTATACCATCAGGTTGCACAACTCCTCAAGAGAAAGAATTTTACAAGAAAACATGTACTTATGAGGGATTAATTCAGTACAAACTTAAAAGAGCTGAGCTGTTGAAACATTCCAGCCATGTCTAATATTTCAGCACACGGCTCCAGTCCACCAAAGAGCAAGCCAGTGCTAATCCTGTATTCAGCTGCACACATCATTTTGGAAGGTGGTGACATGGTGGTCCATGTGGACACCTCCAGTGACTTGCACCATGCACCACCTCAGTTATATTCCTGGCAAGAGGAAGGAAACAGGGAAAGTTTCTGAAGTCAGGACTCTGAGGGAACACACCGCTGTTATGTTCATACAACATATTCTAGTAGTCACCTGCCAAGCTTGCAAAAGCAGCGGATTCATCTATAAATGTAACCAGTAGCTGTATGGGTTAGAAGCGATGATGGATGTCTTAGGCTCTTCAGGATTCTCATCAGAGCTCAAGGGTGAAAACCAATAAAATATTTTTATTTTTCTTCAACACTACCATATTCACCTTTAAGTTTCTGAAATCAGCACTGCCTGCAACTTACCAAGTAGAGCCAGAAATCCCGCACAGATACATTGCAGCATCCAAAAGGCCCAGCTGCTGAAGCCCAGCAAGACTGCCATAGAAAGATGTCAGTGCTCTCATCCCACCTCCAGACCCCAGCACTGCTACGACTGGAACCTGCAGAGAGGAAACTCATGAGTTCCCATAAATTACATAACTAATCCCATTTAAGTCTCATTAAAAATAAGAGAAAATCTCTATTTACATTTCATGTAACTTCAGGTTTGATTTCCAACAGAACTCTTTCTCTGCTTCACAAATGAAATCTGTTCTTTACTATAAAACATCACAGTGTCATCTTAGGGACAACCTCTTTTCACTTGTGCCCTGTGATAGGACAAGGGACAATGGATTCCATCTCAAGCACAGAAGTTCCACCTCAACATGAGGAAGAACTTCTTTACTGTGAGGGTTACAGAGGACTAGAACTGGCTCCCCAGAGAGGTTGTGGAGTCTCCTTCTCTGGAGACTTTCAAGACCCACATGGATGCCTTTCTGAGTGATCTGCCCTAGTTTTTATCTTTTGGAGTTGGACTCGATTTTCAGAGGTCCCTTCCAACCCCTAATATTCTGTGATTTACTAAAATTATTATGCATATTATCACACATTTATTTGCATGCCACACAATATACACATAGGAACAGAAAGACGAATCATTCTTATCACCCAAAGATCACCGAGCAAGGTACCAGGCTATCTAGATAAAAGAGGGAGTTTCATTTATATATATATACACACATACACAGACACACAAACACTCTTAACAGTCTTCCTAATCAGCAATTAGGAAGCTGTTCCTGTGGTCTGAGCTTCAATTTAAACATTCTGAAATAGCCCTTCCTATCACAATTTAGAGCTCAAAGCCCAAGATACAAGAGTTCAGCCAAAGTACATACATACATTGTGAAATTTCAATTTTTGTGTTCCGTAACACACACATCCCTCAAAATTTTAGAAATAACTTCAGAGCTGAAATGTCACAGGTATCACACCATGGTGTATGCAAACAGCACTACAGAAAACTAATCCTACGATGCCTAACTATCAACCAAGCACAAAGGATTTTATTAATTTCACTGCAGCACTATGTTCAATACCTCATCTTTTGGAGGGGATTGTTTTAAGTGAAGAGTCTTCCTCAGGGCCTCAGAAACTATTTTCTTCCTTTTGTCCAAAAATTCTCTTTCTTCTTTACAGAGGTCAAAGCCCAGACGTATATCAAGATCCCAAGAGCTGAAATGGAAATTCAGACCAAAAAAAAACCAACAAAATTTTGGAGGCTTTGTAATTACCAGGGAAAAGTGATTTCTGTGAACATCCAATATACGTGCTGATCTGAATCACTGAATCAAGCTCCTTAATAAAGTTTTAGCATATGCCTATACACCACCTATTTTGTAAGAAAAGCTTTTGGAATTAAAAATTAAACTTCTCCCTATTGTATTCTCCCTTAATGCCTAAATACAAAGTTCATGTCAAACAGAAAGAGCAATTTCAAACCACAAGTTAACTTAAGAGGCAAAAGGTGACAATGAAATACAAATAACCTTGCTATGAGTTTGTAAAAGGGGAAGCAGCACCCTCAGTTACTGACTATATACCAAATGACCCTATCAACTTTCTAGCCAATTGCTCGGTTTTGTGTGTTATTTTCTTATCACTCTTTTCTTGCACCCTGCCTCTATTCTATAGTTCCAGCTCTTCACACACAGAGTTGTCCTCTCCTATTTGTCAGTGCAGCACCACACACATTCTGGGAAACACCGATACCTAAACAAAGCTATTTAATATTTACAACATCAGGTACTTCACATGTAAGTGAAAGACAAAATTTGTTCAGATTTCAGCAGGACCCACACCAATGCAATATAGTAGCTGCTAAATGAAGAGTCACAGCCTTCAGTATGAAAAAAATAACCAAAGATAAAAAATAACCACAGATATAATTCTTTAATCTATCCCAAGAGATCAAGGGAGGCAACAGCCCACCCCAGAAGAGCAGGGGGAGCCACACAGCTTCTTCACTATGAGAAAAGCCTTTCCTGATTTTAAGAGATCTTTGACGTTCACACTCACCTCTCTTCAGTTTTCAAACTCATATCCAAGCTTTGTCCCTGTGAAAAGAGGGATTGATAGTAACTACACAGGTGGAACTACTAACTAAAAGTTATGACATCCATGGAATCACTAGACACTAACCAGAACAGCACTCTCACCCACAGAACTACATCTCTAGAACTCCTTTTCCTTTCATTTATTTCAGACATTTTCAATAGTCTCCACAGAAAGTAAACACACATACTCAGTGAGCAGGGTGAACAAAAGTATTTTTTCCACATGCTTCTTGCTTTTCTCCTCCTCTGGTATTTTTCCTTCACACCCTAACAGACTTTTTGCTTTGGGAAGTGATGAACTTTATACTTACTTTGCAAGAACCAACCACTAAAACATGTTTAGAAGAACCGCACTGAGTAATCTCGGTCTTTCATTCTAGATATCCAAGAAAACAACACTTCTAAAAATCATATGCAGCTTAACTATCCAAATGCCTGCAGACAATGGGGGAAAAAAGTTATGCCAAACATGTTAAAACAAGTGCAAAATGTTGACATTACCTCTCCTAGAGAAACAATTCTATCGACTCTTTGTCCAATAGGAAGGGAATTAACTGGTATAGTGCTCAGTCCCAGAACTGTAGTATGCTTTTCAATATCAGGGTTCACACCATCCTAATAAAAAACAAAATGCTATTTGATCTCTCCAGAAAAAAGTTAAAGATTTGACTTTCATATGTCAAAACAGCAAACAATCCTTAAGACCATTGTAACTAAATCTTTACCAAAAGTCTAAGGCTCTTCAAGATAATCCTACTCTCTGCTTCACAGATCTTTGCTGGGATTATTTCTGTCACTCAAATGGTTTTTTGGTTGTTTGTTTCGGGGGGGGGAGGTGTTTGTGGTGGTTTTTTTGTTGTGGTTGGTTGGTTGATTTTTTTTTTAATGCAGCTGTCTACCACAAGCACAAAATCTTCATCTCCAAATATAAAATTGTTGTCTTCTGACACGTGCCAGAAAGCTCACAAGCAAACTTGCATTCTGTCTTCAAAGTAGGATTTAAAAAAGATACCAACAGCATTAGACACACAGAAAAACTTCACAAAATAGGAAATGAGATAAATAGCCTCAGGGACAAATGAAGGCATGTAATTTAAAACCAAGCATATTTACAACTAGAGCACATTAAAGTTTGCGAGGAAACTTCTATTTCCTTGTTGTATCAGCAATTAGCAAGGTCACTTAATGCAGAGCTGTGTGCAGATTCCTAAATTTAAAAGACCCCTGTTAAAAGTAACCCTCATATCAAAGGGATACACTCAAATCTACAGGTAGGCTGGAGCCTTTACACACACAACAGGCCTCAACCCTTGAGAGAAGAAACAACAGGTTGTTACCCTTTTCACAACAAGAACTGAAGACAGACAAGAACTACCTACAGATTTCACTGATGTCTTCTAAGCAAACACACCTGCCCCTCTAAGTTCACTGTCCTCCTAGCAGGGGTAAACAGCATGCATTTATGTTCAGGGCAAGCAACATTACCATGTTCCTGGCACTCTCCTACCTCTGATAAGAGGGGAAATGTCAGACTGGATAACTTTATGCCACCTTTTGAAGGAGTATTCTGCTAGCTACCAGAGGTGGTTTGGTTGTGGTTTTCCACCTGTGTCACTCTCCATGGCTGACTTCTACCATATTTTCGCTTGCCTAGCTCTGACTTTTTGACTACTTAATTCCAGGTTGCTCTCTTTAGCTCATGTTTGCTGCCCAACCAACCCCACTATAAAGGTATTCTTCCATGTTCCTTTTTGTGTTCTCTTCTCCATAGCTGCATCTAGAGTAGGCAAGATAACTATCTGCATTCATTCTGCCCAGCTGCTTATAGGGATGAATAATACCACAGAATAGTTTCACTTTTGGTATCTGGCCATACTGGGAGTAGTCATCAAAATGAATATTCAGTAATTTCCAGGGGACACACACACTGCACAGGTACCTGTAGAAACTGTGAAGTGATAGACAAAACTAAATACACCTTGGAAAGTGGCACGTTTCACAACTTTCTAAAAGAAAAACTTGCTATAGAGTCTTTCAACAGCTGAAAGCAAATATATATTTGTGTAGTAAAAGTGCAGATTTGGATTTTTTTTAATCCGCAAGTCTGAACAGATTTTAAAGTGTTTTGGAGGGTATAATTCTAAGACAAGTTCACCTCCTTGCCCTAGGTCACAGAGGCAATGAAAAGGCTGACATTTTTATTCATTTTTTTAAAATGAAAAATAGTCGTGTGTAAAAAGCAATGATACAGAAAACTTTCTCTCTGCCTACAAATTCCTAATATGTAACCAGAATTTATATATCCACTCAAGACAAGCGTCTAGCCTAGAAAATTTTGATTTGAGCAGTTACAACATTACAGTTAAGTCTGATCAAAAAGGTGTATCTGGAAGTGATGAGTAACCTTTGTAATAAATGGTCCCTAGCACCACATACATAGAATACTCCAGAAGAAACTTGCTTCCAACATATATGAATAACATATCTGAATAACATGCCCAAAATTGACTTCCCTGCACATCTGAAGACAAACCTGAACTCTTCCTTATCAAATTAAGACTGTTCAAATTTATGTTTAAGAATCAAATGCACTGGTTTCAGAGTGGACTTATTCAAAAGTGTGCCTTAAAATTTGTAGTAGTCAGTGTTGATACCTACCTGTAGGAGAGATGTTGTCTGCTCCAGCTCCACTTGCAGTTCTGGACACATTTCTTTATCCATATGAAAGACAAATGAGGTTCCATAATCCTTCTCATTATCTGGTCTCCAAGGAATACACAACTGCTTCTGATATGCCCCTGGAACAGACAGCTTGACCTCAAAGCTCCCTGCATATTAGAATAAGAAGTTTAGACCACATGAGGCATTTAATTAAGTGTCAAATATCAGATACTTGTTAAGTGTAGCTTAGACTATCAAGACACAAGTAAAAATTCACTTGTGTGGACACAGTGGAAGTGACCCAATCTAATTTTGTATTAAAAATAAAAGCAAAATTAACTGAACAAATCAATAAATAGAAAAGTACTATACAGACAGAGAATTAAGTCTCCCCTCTCTTGCAAGGAATAAACATGCTGAAAAGTAGATCTGACTCAAACTCTTCAGGAAGCCCTACCTTGCTGTTTCTCTTCTGTATTTTCCTCTTTGTTGACTGTGCCTTGCAGACACAAGCAAGGACGAACCTGGGAAAAGAAGAAACCAGGTCGGGGTCTGAGATATGATCGCACTTCTTTGTGAGGTGAATTAACCTACTATAGCAGGTATAGGTTTAGAGATTCAAGCTGTAAAACAACACTAAGGATTATTTTGATATTTCAATAAAGAGCAAGTTTTGTTTCAGTAGGACAGGATAATTTGCTCTTATTTCAAAACAAAAATCACCCTTCCAGTGTTTTTCCACAGAATCACAGAATTTTCAGAGTTGGAAGGGACCTCTAGAGATCATCCAGTCCAACTTCCCCGCTAAAGCAGGATCCTCTAGAGCACATTACTCAGGACTGCATCCAGGCAGGTCTTGAACATCTCCAGAGAAGGGGACTCCACAACATCCCTGGGCAGCCTGTTCCTGTGAAACACTCTGCAGAACTGTGCAGCTAAACGGCACCAACCTTTCCTGAAAAAAAGCTAAAACTCAAAATTTCAACAATGATGAGTGAACTCTTTTCCATCCTTTTCTCCTTATTAAAAAAAACATCAGTCCAGTCCCTTTGCTTTGCGGGAGAAAAGAGCTGGTAAGACCTACATTGTTTTATGTATCACACAGTGATTTTCTTAGACTGGTTTCTCCAAGAGCAGACAAACTCCTCAGGATGAAGCGTCCCAGTCTCAGGCTCAAGAGTTATTGCCTGTTTATTAATGGTACTGATAAATGCTTAGAAATAATGTGTTAAGAAGTGGAGACTGTAACTGGCCAGCATCTAGGCTAGAAAGCTCAGTACCATTTGCAAGACTCACTAGCCTCCTAAAGATATTTTTTATTTCCATCTTTTAAAACAACCCCACTAGGAAAAAAACCAACCAACCAACCAAACAAAAACCCCTTCTATGAGTTGGTATCAAGTTTTTAAAATTGAGGAAGCTTTTTGAACCAGCAAATTAAAAAAGAGAGGTGGATTCTGGAGAGAGTAGAAGCTATTTGGATGCAGGAGTTGAATTGTCAACAATTCTAGTCCTCTCCCCACTAAAAAGCTACCTTCAGGAGTAAATCCCAACATATCCCTAATTGACTTCCACGTACTCACCACAAGGACTCCATTGGTCAGTATCTCTGTAGGGGCACTTGAGCTGTGAATGGAAGATTTAATGTAAATGAGTTGGTTTTAATTTTCTTCATCCTACTTCACAAACTAACTGTCTGCATAGGAGGTGGGGGAGAAAGGTCCTCAGTATGAGATATCTATGCATACTAGACTGACACCAAGTATATTTCCCTTAATGGAACAATGCGGGGAAAATTCCTCTGTGACTATAAACATATGCTACAAGGTCTCTCCAGCTTAGTTATTTTGATAAACTAGAGAAAAGCTGAGCTTAGGGATACTATCAAATAAAGTATTCATTGCTTATATTGCAAGGTTAACTGTGTAAGCTTTCCAGTCCTAAGTAACTCATCCACAAAATGTTTGTTTCTTTTGCAGCACTGCCATTCCCAAGAAATGCAGCAAAATTTTATTCCATTTTGATGCCCTGAGAATATTGGTGCCTGCAGCTTTAAAAACACTTGTGACCAGGAATTGGTGATTCAAGCCAAACCTCACAGAGAACTGCAAAGCATTAGCCTTTTTATGCACAAGACTGTTCTTGCACAGAAAAAGCAACTTAGACAATGCATCTGCAGAGCACAAGTTCATCCAGCTCTTCAGGTAAGACTCACCATTTCTCCAAGTAAAACTCTACATCCAGCTCTTCATTAGCCTTTGAAAATAAAAGTTGGACACAAGTGACCCTTAGCCTTCAAAATAATCATGAGACGTTTTCCCAAGAAATTAAGCTTTCTTCCTGTTACAAACTATAGTAACTATTTCTGCTGCTTTTACAAAATCTTCAGGTGAATTTTAGGAGGTATAGATTTATGCCTTTTGTTGTTGTTCCTTAAACACTCCTCTCTTCCTGGGCATATGTTGTATCACCAGTCAAATCTATGTTTATGGAGACAAGCAAATGCATGTGGGAGCTGGCTCTCAGATCCATTACTCTGCTAATGTGAAAAAAAAGCAAACCACCCTCTTCTGGCTTAAGAACCACTGCATCATCTCTGCAAACAGCTTCTACCTGAGGCTTTGTGCTTCCTCCCTTTCCTGTCTCAGCAGATTCCACTCAGCTCACTGCTGTCTTTGACTTTGATCCAGCCACCTTTTCCCCGGTCATAGCACAAAGTAAACACTTGATACCAAACCTAACACAGCTTTTAAAATAATGAAGTAGCAGCCATTTGGGTAATACAGTTTACTGAAGCTGAAGCTTCCAGTTCCATAATTACTGATCCACATGACTTAAGCATTCAACAAACAAGACAGAGTTAGTGGGAACAAGGGAGTTACTAAGCCTCTTTCCATGATCACAAATCATTTAGAGTGCCTGTGCCCCTGATCAACACCTCCCTCTAACTGCATACCAGTTAGTCTGCTTCTGACCACACCAACAGCACTGAAAAGCCCAATTTCTCAATCCAACACACTCCATTAGCTCACCTTTAATCCAGATCTATTGTAGCAATGTGTTTGAGGCAGTTACAAGCAAAGATCATGCTGATAATATGGCTTTAGCTATGTAAAACAAGCTATCTTATTTCAAGTCCATAAACAGGTGCACAGGAACTGAGAACAGCTGATCTGCACCAATGCCACCCACATGAAGCAGAGGTTACGTGTAACTGAACATAACTCAGGGAAAATAATGCTTCCTTAGACTTTTGACTAAATGCAGAGGTAACCTTTGCAACAATAAACTTATTCACTGCAAACTTGTTATGACCAAGACAGACAAGACAGTCTGCAGTCCCCAAAATGACTAATGACTGCAAATGCCTTTCATTCTAAGCCCAGTTTATGTCCGTTCAGTCAATTCCCTGTAAAAGGTGTTTCAACATCTTCTAAAGGAAAGCAGTCATCCCAAGTTTCATTTAAGTGGGCCTCCAAAAGACTGTGGAACACACATACACACAAAAAAAATCTCTAGAAATTTTAGAAACATCTCAAATACTGTCATCACCTGGTGATGCATTTTCCCTTTTTGACTTCTACAACACAGGTAGGTCATCCAGCATGTATTGCTGGGTTTCTGCAATGATAATCTGCAGCTAGGCACAGCTGACATGGGGAGAAGCCAGGGACTAACCTCTGGGTTCAATCTGAAAGTGCGCAGCAAGGGCTGACCCGGCTTCATGCCCCCGACATCGAAGACAATAGATGTGAGCTCATCACTGACAAGGACATCCTTATCATAGAGTGTCAACTCCAGAATGTTCTAAAATCAAACAAGAACAAATAGCCTCAGATGAAGACACTTCCACAAACCTCAATAGCTGTCCATGATAGACACTTTATGTATTAGTCAATTCCCTGTCCCACTCCTGAAGAGAATTCACTATTTCCGGCAGGATTTACAGAACAGTTAAGCAAAAAGATTCTAGTTGACAATGTTTAGCTAAAAGATCTTCTGAGCTTTCCAACTAGAGAGATGCCACAGCTGAATGCATGCAGAAGTACTTTTCAACAGCTTCAGGAACAGATTTGTCTGAGGAAGTGATAGCAATTCCCACTTTTTCAGCATGATTCAGTCCACAATGTTTTAGAGGCCTGTCACTCCCTGCTCAGCTCTGTCTCAGAGCAGAAAAGTCTAACACAAACTAGACACAATGACTACATATGGCACCCGAAAACAGATGGCCTTGCAGTAGCTAATTTTCAAGGAGAAAAGACTGAACTTAGAAGTGATTTGCATCTCTGTGCAGCAGTAACCCGACTGAGACCTCACAATCCTGCAGGGGGAAAAAAAAAAAAAGCTCACACACTCTAAAGCTTAGTTTGCAATTTTCTTACCATTCCAGTCAATTACCATTCCACTGCCATTATGGAAAGGTACTCCAGTGAGGGGGATAATTACTTGTTAATAAGCATCTTATTCCAAAGCCTAGGATGTTATTCAAAGCAATAGTGCCATACTAAATATAATCTTTTAAAGAACCGTTCCCTTCTCTCTACTATTCTACTTTGAGAATGAACACTGACACTCTGAAAACTTTGTTCGATACACTACTAGGTCCTCCCCAGGGACAGACAGATGTACTGTCTCCAAGAGCTTGAATTTTGCTTTTGTGGGTCATAGGAATTGATGGTAAAACTTGACTGAGTGAATAAAGTAGCAAAGTGATTTGAATTTAGTTCCTATTACCTTCACTCAGTCACTTGGTAGGTAGAGCTACAAGAAGGCAACAGCTACTCTGTAGAAACAGAAGCAGTCCTCAAACAGAAACATGCTTTATCTAGGAATTTCCTTGAACTCTGCTAGGTAGTGCCATAACTTCCCTTTTCTGAGTTGCATCACAATGACAGAAAGCTCTACCTTCAATCTACATAAGTGCAGATACAAACTGCTGTGGTTATGACTGGACATGCATAGTACAGGGTTTTGTACCACTGAGGAAGACAAACGCCTAACAAGCAACACTAGTTTTGAGAGTAATAAAGATCCCTTGGTTTTGAATGAAGTATCAAAAGTAAGCCAGTACACAAATGCAAGGTGGCCCAAGCAGCTCCACAGAGTACAATCCTTACCTTGACAGCACTATGGATCCGATACTGGAAAGTTTCATTCCATTCTGGGTTATCAGAGTTGTCAACAACCTGAGTTCGGGAGACTATGGGAGATGCAGTGGGCAGCTTTAGCTCCACATAGCAGTCTGCCTCGGACACTAGAGCAGAGAATGTAGAGACACACAGCAGAACAACTTTCATGAAACACAGCCTTTCCCAGCAGCTCATTTTATAAGTCTTGCTGCATCAGAAATGTGCACATTTAAGGCTGGACTTGTAAAGCAGAAGCCTTTAAGTACACATCTTCAAACAGCAGCAACTTGAATATTAGGTAACTGTATTTTTGTTCTCTAGTTCACTCAAACCATAAAGACGTTCATGAAAGAGACTACTATTCAAAATGAGGAAGATCAACTTTTTAAAAAGATTACTGCTGATATTTGGCCCACTGCCTCTTGTCCTGTCACTGGGCACCACTGAAAGAGTCTGGCTCCATCGTAGCATGTTCCTTTACAGATGCTTGAACATATTGATAAGATCCCACTCATTCTTTTCTTCAGGTTAAGCAGCCCCAGATCTCTCAGCCTTTCCTTGTATGATAGATGCTCCAGTCAATTTACAGTCTGTGGCCTTTCAAGTAGATTCTCTTCAGTAGCTCCATTATCTCTCACAACGGAAAGCCCAGAACTAGACACAGTTCTCAAGATGCAGCCTCATCAGTGCCAAGTAGAGGGGAAGAATAATTTCACTCATCCTGTTAGCACCACTGCTTCTAATGCAGACCAGGATACCATTTGCCTTCCTTGCAGCAAGCGCACACAGCTGGTTTCTGGGCAGCTTGCTGTACACCAGGACCCTCCCCCACCTTTCTGCAAACTGTCTTCCAGCCTATCAGCCCCCAGCATACACTGGTTCACATGGTTGTTCCTCCCCAGACATTGGACTTCCACTTGCTTTTGCTGAACTGCCTCAGGTTCCTGTCAGCTCACTTTTCCAACCTGTGGAGGTCCCTCTGGATGGCATCATGTAACATCAGGAGCTTTGCTGAAGGTACACACTCCACCCCATCATCCAGGTCATTAATCCAGATCATTGATCCAGTCATTGAACAATACGGGACCCAGAACTGACCCACAGGTTACACCACTAGTTACTGGCTTCCAACTAGACTTTGCACTCCTGATCACCACCCTCTGAGCTTTGCCATTCAGGCAGCTTTCAATCCAACTCTCTTGACTGCTCACCTAGCTCATACTTCATTAGCTTCTATATGAGAATCTAATGGGAGAAAGAGTCAAAAGCCTTCCTAAAGTCCAAGTAGCCAATATCCACCACTGCTATACCCTCATCTAGTCCAGCCAAGAGCTGAGCTTTCTGTTTCCATTCCCTGAAAATAACCAATTGTGCAGGACCAGACCTTTCCTCACACGAACATAACATGCCCTTTAGGTCAGCAGTCATAACTGGCTTAAAGATGGCTGCTCCATGTGGCACTCTGAACCCTCTCCTGCCTGCCTCCTCTGCCAGAAAACAACAACCCAGACGCCATCAGGGAGGCAGCTGCTCCTGGCAGGAGCAGTGGCGGGAATATTGCAACAGTGTCTCAGGAATAAAGTAAGGGATTGTATTTTAGGCATAATTCTCTCCCTAAGGTGTTCCTGCCCCACTTACCTGCACACAAACCGCAACCCCATACGGGACAAGTGTCAGGCATATCCCTCCTTCCTCTTCCTCTCATAGATAATGATAACTAATCTGAGTGTATAAATAATAATGTCTCTCTCTATATATAAGTACTGGGACATACAAAGTGTTTGGTATTTGGTGTTCTAAAGATATTTTCACAGCTCCTATGTCTTTTAATTACCCTCTTTGAGCTTCCTGCCCCAAATCGTTTTATTTTTCCCCTCAATAAACCGTGTGCTCGTAAATTCTAATTGGGGGTTGGCTGCTGTTTTTAGAAGCATTAGTGAGCATTGAACAAGTGTCTCACCCGAAAAGTCAGCGCTGAAGTCACTGCTCCTCTGTGAGAGGCGAGCGCCACGTGCGGACCTCTCGGCAGATCCCGGTAAGTTAAAATCATTCCAAAAAGGAAATAAAATAGGTCGCAGATTGCGAAACCAATTGTCTCAGAGTCCTTCCTTCTTCCAGCTAAGGCCCCTTTAATAATGCAAGTATGGAAACCATTCTTCACTCCAGATGAACAGAAGTGCCACAAAAAGAACTTTGCTTCAAAGTATGATTCAAGCCCTCAGCATTTCAGGAGGGTTTTCCATTCCCTGCACAGTCATTTAGCATTCAAGTAGTTCAATGTTGGATGCCAGATACAAGCTTAAGGCAGGCAGACTACTTTACTGTATTAAATCTTAAAGAATTAAATCTCAAATGTGTTTTAAAGATCCAAATGCTCCAAACAACCCTGAGAACTTTACTCTACACACATGTGTAAGAGGAAGGGAATACATACCATGATATAAAAAACAGGAACAGGTAGGAAGCAATGTGTTATGAAATCAGTCAACTAACTACCTCCTTCAAGGCTTCAATGACATAAACAAAATATCAAACACATGAAATGAAGCACTACCACAACTGAGAAAAATAAATGGTTGGAAGCCAGAATTGAAGAGTGCTGCTTCTAGGTGCAAGAATGTTGTTCGGAAGCAGAAAGGGTGAAATTTTCCACGACCAGAGGAACAAAGGAATACAGAACAGGCCACAGTTGGACATAGAAAGGAACAAAGAAGTAAAAGGTTACTACGACTTACCTGATCTGGTTCTGCAAAGTAGCAGAGCTAATCTGCAGCTTAGCTTCATATCAAGCCCTTTAAAATGTATGTCATGCTTTACAGGATAAGCTTTTGTTCAGAAACAAAGGCAATACACTAGGCATAGGTTAGAAGTTCCCATAACATCGTTACCTGTGTTACAGGTATGCACTAAACAAACCATCTGTTTTCATAATCACTTGACTAAATACTTACACAGATCTGCACCCTTGATGTTTCTGGCCCGGAGGACTTTTACTGTTAGGTTGTAGTAAGGGTGCTTCTCCCACTGAAAAGAGAGGAACAAGTTCAGCATGTAACTCAATTGCAGTGCCTGTTCTAAAACCACACTACTATCAGTCCAGAGAAATGGATCAGACCAGTCAGCCCAAAATAACCTGATAGTGAGACCATTTGGGAACATATGCAGTGCTTTCAATGTCCTGGAGGAAGCCTAAAGAAATCTGGAAGGAAACTCAATTCCTTTTCAGTACAACAAGTGATATCCTTAGGGTAACTCCTCACAGACTTCGGAAAAGAAATCCCTTATTTAGGGTTTTCCCTAATTATAAATAAATTTTTAATTCATTCATTAACAAAAATGTTTTATGAAGACTTGGCTAGTAAGAGTACTTGTAAAGGGCACATGTATGCTTGAGTAATAGCAGACATGGCAAGAATCTTAACAGCATGGTCTCAATAAAGCATATGTTGTGTACAATGAGGAAGAATCTCAGTTTCTTGTAGGAACACATATTTCACAGCAGTTTGAACAAGAAGAGAAAAATTTTAAATTCCTGTTGATTTTGGACTGTTACTGGTATCAACTCAAAGTGCATGACACTTTACCAGCATAGAATCAAATGTAATCCTTGCTCTGGAGAGCTCCTGGAAGGCTATTTTTGGAAAGCTATATTAGTAGCTAAATGCCTGGTTGTGAAGAGCAAAGAAAGGCCTGGCAGAGTCCTAGAAGATCATAAAGGAGAAAGGCAGGAGAGTAGGAGATGACAAGAAAAAACAGCTTGAAGAGATTTAGTGCAGAGACTGGACAGAAGCAACTGTGTAAAGGCTCACAAACAGAATGAGATTCTGCCTCATTTCCATCAGTTATGACTCAATACTGGCCAGCTAAGGACCTTTTCTATTCTTAAATTTAATTTCAAAATGCTTTTCAGAAGTTGTCACTACTTCATGTTCATAATTTTCTACATGGCTGGCTTAAGACCAGAGTTTAATTTCAGATACAGTATTTATCTGCATGGAATTCCACAGGCTCTTTGCTTACAACAAAATGGTGCAGAGAACCAAACATTATGTAAAAACATAGGTCCTACATGTCACTTACTAGGATCTCAGTGAAATCAATGAACCCTGAACTAACTCTTCTTGAATATTCCTTATCTGATAAATGGAATTATACTATGTTTGTTAAGCAGTCACGTACTTGTGGAGTTTTCCTTGTTTCTTATCACTTCAAAATACTTGTCAGTGTTTTTAAAACAGGGTTTGAACAACACAATAAAACCAAGACATACATAGTATACTGAACAAGGATGTGACTGCCATTGACCCTGATCAACAAGTGAAGGGCAAAAACTACATGCATAGTCTAAACCTTATATTCAGGTGCTGAATTAAATTTGTGCAAATAACATCCAATTATACTATTATCACTCTGAAAGGGCTCTTGTTTGCAGCATCAACATGTTGAAGATACTCCTTCCCTGATTTGTTTCTCAGAACAAGACATGCCTTCACATCAAGTTTCACCATAAGCTCTATCCTTCAGATAATAGTTTTTCTTCCTTTTTAACCCTTTCCTAAATCACCTCTGTTTTGTTCAACCACTGACACCAGTTTCTCAGGCAATATTGGATCTCCCTTCTATCTTGTCAAGTTGGGGAACAGATTACAGAGAAACTTTCAAGATCGCATAGGTTATTCTCACCAACTTCCTAAAGGTGCTGCAACTCTTCAGGTTGTTGAGAAATCAAGCTACATCATCATACCTCCACTGCTGTCAAAGCAATCTTCACTTAGCCTGACTACTGCCTGGCATTCAGACACAAGAAGAAGCACAGAACACCATGAAGATAGCACATCCCTCTTTTACTACTCACCATTATCAATGTATAGTTACATCTTCAAAAGAAAGCCCTTTCCAAAGGTCTTTTAACAACTGTTGTTTTGCAGTTAATCATTACATAGCTGAGGATACATTTTCCACACCTACACCATAATTTAAGAGCATATAATGCAACAGACATGTCACTGTGTGCCCGAGCCTGTGCTATCAATTATGGCAGAACTTTCCCCTTTGTCTCTTTTACTTGTAGCCAACATACAGCAAGGTCATAACATATTAGGAGGTGAGCTTGCAGAGTGATGAAGCATGAGAGCATCAGATATGCTCTGTCTGAACACATCAGACAAAAGTCAGGACAGAAATCTGTATGGGAAATGAACAGATGACGACTGTTCTGTCTATACCAGTGCACATGACAACATACTAATGTACATGACAGATGCAAACAATCAATTTCTAGTTTGCAGTTTATTTTATTTATTTTTAGAATCATCCCTTTTCCAGAGCTCAAGAAAGTGCATCTGAAGAAAAAAAAAACTTGAAAGCCTTTAACGAAGGTACAAGACTGAATTCTCAAACACTGAACCCAGCTTACAACTCTCTGAATCTTCCAATTAAACTGAAAGTAGTGTTGCAGCAGCAAGCAGCTGCAGAACAGGTTATCCCAGGTACAGGACCTGGTGCACAGTAAGCGCTGGGATCCACTCCCCATTTCCTAGTGGACGTGGAGGACTTAAAATAAGCATGCCAGTTTCGTAACAGAAATGTTGTCAATAATGAAAATGTAACTTCTAAGTTAAATTAACATTTACATAAATTTTCCATTTAGGTAAACATTTACAGTAGCACATTTACTTCTGCATTCACTGCTACTAGGCAAATCAGATAGCTCAAAAAACCATCTAATTTATCAAGGGAGCACTTTCCACCCATCTTGTACCTGCTCCCCAGTAAACACTGCTCCCTTCCTCTTTATTTCAGCCATAGCGTCACAAGTTTGCTTTTAAATCCAAAAGTAAACTCCTGGCTTGCGCAGGCACCCCTTGCATTTTCCCTCCTCCCTCAGAAGAGCACACCCACAGCCACAAAAGGAGACTTCAGATCCAACCCCAAGAACCATGGTGTTTCTTATTATCACAACAGCAGCAGCAAACACTGGGCTTGCTCTCAGTTTATATTGTTTGGTTTTGGATGTGTGAAACTAAGGGTAAACTTTGGCAAGCTAAAAAGATCTGATCACACTGGATTCACCTACAAAGCCAAAAGGGTGACCTGCTGTCCCTCTCCTTGTTCAACTGCTAGTCAATACAAAATCTCTCCCTACCACTAAGAAGCACAGAATTTTTACTTGTTTATACAGAGAGCAACTAAGGGGAAATACTGCACCCAGTGGTTTACTGGTTAATGGAAATCACAGCAGGCTGACCACAAGTCTCTTCTACCTTGGTTTTCCAAGCACTAAACACCACCACCAAGAAAAGGTCAACAAGATAACTTTAATCAAAGAGTAGGCAGGAATTCAGAGGCACACAGGCAGCAAGCCATCTTGCGACATTTAACTGCCACCTGAATTTTAAGCTGAGGATTTAGGGAAAGGGGGTCACACAACCAGACGACAGATCAGACCTCCTATGCAAAGGCTCCTTCACAAACCATTTAATGCCACTTAAAATCGAGGCTATTGGCCAGACCATCATATACAATAGAATTAATATAAGCCATTTAAAGTGGTTTCAATGTGTTTGTCCTTTACCTAAAGTGGCTGTGCTGAGAAGCAGAGGTGACGTCGTAATTAATCTTTGTCTACTTTAGATTATTGAGCCCTGTGGGGTAAGGCAGAGACCAGAACGAAAGGGAACGGTCATCAAAGATACTTGGCAAGAAAACACATAAGCACATGTTTTTCTCCACAGATGAAAAGCCCACTATGCTGGAGTATCCCCTCCCAAAAGCACTTGTTATCTGCCGAGTTACCCCAAACCTAAGGAAACAGAGACCTCCTCTGCATTGCCCCACACAGACCCCGAAAGTGATAAAAATACTGGAATCTTGCGCTAGTATTATTATGATCCAAGTCTGTCTGCTAAGGATCAACTTTCAGAGTGACTCCCGCAGAAGTGCAAGGGCTGGTTCTCCACACGTGCAGCAGCAACAGGCACCCACCGCCCGGCACCCACCGCCCGGCACCC
>NW_009953571.1:6022135-6026705 GCF_000747805.2 Chaetura pelagica
GGTTCAGCCACAACCTCAAAACCTCCAGTTGGGACTTGGGAGTCGCAGAAACCTTGATCTAGAGCTTTGGCTGTTTTAAACCCTTCCAGAGTTTCAGCATACCCCAAAATACTTTTAAGTAGAAGGCAATTCCCATCTTACAAGCCCGAGCCAAAGCCGAACCTGTCACTGACTGTCGCCATCCGGAGCGGTTTCAGGGCGGGCTGAGCGGAGACACCGCGTTTAGTCTGTATGGGGAGGCCGCAGAGAACAGACTCACTCACCTCCACAAGTCCCCCCCTTGTTCCCAGTTCCACGTAGCACAGCATCGCTTCTCCCACCAAAGATTCTTTGAGAAACTGTACATTTTTTTACAAGTCCGTCATGCCTTTAAAAGTATTTCAGTAGTAAAGGAAATTGTTGAATGGAAGCAATTAGCTTATTGACAGCTGCTGACGGTTGGCTTGCCTGGAGCTTTTTAATAAAAAGCTTAAACTGGAGTAGTAGACCAAAACCCAAACTTGTTCCAACAATTAGAAAGCAGCAAAGAATGTATGAAAGCCAGTAATGCAGCATGTCACAAACTCCACACAAACATGAGAATGTGACACATTCTCAGCAAGGCCCCATGCATTAATCACTTCCTGTCATTACTGTCACTCACTACAACAGAAATTAAGAAAATTAGTATAAGCATAGGCACTGATATTTAGAACACAAGAACTAGTTAGTGAATTCAGACTTGGGGTCAATGTACAGGCAAAAAGCAAACATAATACCACTGAAAAAATAGCTAGCAACTGCTGTAAAGCTTTCATATGGTACTAGATAGAATGGTAAACAGTCACTGGATTGAAAAAGCAGTTTGACTTTCTATATACCACTGCATTGAAAGTGAACTACTCTCATATTAGGTTTTATCTGTATTTGAAATATTGCAGAACCATGTGATTTATTTACATTTAATCTAGTATAAATGACAGGAAAAAATTAAGTAGCTTCACACAGTAACTTAACATATAGAAATCATATTTATTCTAAACAGTGTATTACAGACAGTATATAAAGCCTGTATTTTAAATTGTGAGTGCCCAATTGCATTTAAAATCAGGCTCACCTGCCTTCTCCTGAAGTTCTCTCCTCTTCCAATGAAATCTCAGCACATGAATCTCATGTTCATAGAATTTCTCTTTAATTTCTCTCTCAAGAGGAACGGAAAGCTCTTTATAACCTATGCGTAAGAAGTCTTTCAAAGTGAACAGATAATCCATTAGCAGTGTTTGTTTATGGGTTTAATATCCAAAGAGAAACTACTTATTTTTGTAATTTCCTAGCAGATTGAGTAAATAAGCAAAATGGCTTCATAACACAAGACCCCACAAAGGCCTCACCCTTTGCTATTTAATTCTTCTTGGATTAGTATCCCCATAGTGGTAAAGGCATATATTTAGCTACATTTCACTCAGTTGTTTTTTTTTTGTCAGCAAGCCATCAAGTGACACCATCACCAATTATACTATATAGTACTTAAAATGCAAGAACACAAGGGACCACTTCAGCTCCCATTCCCAGCACCAGGAGGAGAGGCAAGATGCTGTGCATCATTAGAAGAGGTGAAAATTCCTTACAGATGTTATCAAGGTTTCAGTATGGGTTTGTTTTTGTTTGCTCGGCTGGTACACAGTTGTCCAACAGGGAGACAACAGACTCTTCTTCAGTGCTGATAACTCACATTTCTATACAGGAAAACTGAAGATCTGTCTTCCAACACTGGGCTGATCTATGAACGGACTCGCTCACCTCCACGAGTCCCCCCCTTGTTCCCAGTTCCACGTAGCACAGCATCGCTTCTCCCACCAAAGATTCTTTGAGAAACTGTACAACATTTTTTTAGAAGTCCGTCATGCCTTTAAAAGTATTTCAGTAGTAAAGGAAATTGTTGAATGGAAGCAATTAGCTTATTGACAGCTGCTGACGGTTGGCTTGCCTGGAGCTTTTTAATAAAAAGCTTAAACTGGAGTAGTAGACCAAAACCCAAACTTGTTCCAACAATTAGAAAGCAGCAAAGAATGTATGAAAGCCAGTAATGCAGCATGTCACAAACTCCACACAAACATGAGAATGTGACACATTCTCAGCAAGGCCCCATGCATTAATCACTTCCTGTCATTACTGTCACTCACTACAACAGAAATTAAGAAAATTAGTATAAGCATAGGCACTGATATTTAGAACACAAGAACTAGTTAGTGAATTCAGACTTGGGGTCAATGTACAGGCAAAAAGCAAACATAATACCACTGAAAAAATAGCTAGCAACTGCTGTAAAGCTTTCATATGGTACTAGATAGAATGGTAAACAGTCACTGGATTGAAAAAGCAGTTTGACTTTCTATATACCACTGCATTGAAAGTGAACTACTCTCATATTAGGTTTTATCTGTATTTGAAATATTGCAGAACCATGTGATTTATTTACATTTAATCTAGTATAAATGACAGGAAAAAATTAAGTAGCTTCACACAGTAACTTAACATGTAGAAATCATATTTATTCTAAACAGTGTATTACAGATAGTATATAAAGCCTGTATTTTAAATTGTGAGTGCCCAATTGCATTTAAAATCAGGCTCACCTGCCTTCTCCTGAAGTTCTCTCCTCTTCCAATGAAATCTCAGCACATGAATCTCATGTTCATAGAATTTCTCTTTAATTTCTCTCTCAAGAGGAACGGAAAGCTCTTTATAACCTATGCGTAAGAAGTCTTTCAAAGTGAACAGATAATCCATTAGCAGTGTTTGTTTATGGGTTTAATATCCAAAGAGAAACTACTTATTTTTGTAATTTCCTAGCAGATTGAGTAAATAAGCAAAATGGCTTCATAACACAAGACCCCACAAAGGCCTCACCCTTTGCTATTTAATTCTTCTTGGATTAGTATCCCCATAGTGGTAAAGGCAGATATTTAGCTACATTTCACTCAGTTGTTTTTTTTTGTCAGCAAGCCATCAAGTGACACCATCACCAATTATACTATATAGTACTTAAAATGCAAGAACACAAGGGACCACTTCAGCTCCCATTCCCAGCACCAGGAGGAGAGGCAAGATGCTGTGCATCATTAGAAGAGGTGAAAATTCCTTACAGATGTTATCAAGGTTTCAGTATGGGTTTGTTTTTGTTTGCTCGGCTGGTACACAGTTGTCCAACAGGGAGACAACAGACTCTTCTTCAGTGCTGATAACTCACATTTCTATACAGGAAAACTGAAGATCTGTCTTCCAACACTGGGCTGATCTATGACCTATAATTCAAGCAACTGCAAAACTTTGAATCTAAACATTTCCTGATTTGCTCACAGAGCCCAGCATCCCTCCTCACCCAGAAACAGCATACCATCACTCACAAAAAAACTGTCAGTAATTTTAGTGTTCTCTAATAAGTACATATTTAATTGTATAAGACTTTCAAAAACATTATTCAAAGAGACAATACAAAAGTGGGTTTAGTAGGATTTTGAGAACATTCACAAGTATACTATAAACTTGTAGATTTAAAAACTAAAGTTGACAAGTGAAGATAGCTCTCATATGACATGGCCTCATTTGATATACACCTATTGAAGCAGGGGTGATACTGGGAGCCCCTGCATTGGGACTGACTTCTCACAGAAAGAGAGGACTAATATATTATTAAAAAAAAATAATCTACAGCAGCCCAGAGAACTTTACCTGCACAATCTATTGCTTTAGATAAACCTGCTGTAAGGTTAGTAAACCCAAACCCTGCTATAAAAGCCAACAAAAAAAATTACAGTACTAACCACATCTCTGTAAAAGGTATGCAATGGAGGTGAACAGAGGAACAACCTTAACTGTCTAAGTAAGCGCAATGGAGGTCCTCATATGTGAATACAGCTCTCCTGGTAGCAGATAACGAAGGTAAATAAAAATCAGACTAACCATACTAAACATAACAATATTGTTATACCTGTATACAAAGAATACAAGGCCTTTTTAAATATCCTTTTATTCTCAATGACCTGTAAACACAACTCTCCCAAACCATCATCCCTCTGTACCTGAACTAGTATTTAAAGATTTATACAGAATGTGCAAATTCAATATAAGTATTTTTAGACTCTCTTCTTCAAATAGAAGAAATACAAGGTTAAAAACATGAACACCACAGATTCCCTCTACCCAGCCTCTGCAGAAGGACATCAGCAGCAATACTGCTCAGGACACCCAAGTACAGCAAACATTGGACCAAGAAAACCATACATACTATGGCATATGAGCAATAAATACAAACACATGCAAAAAGGGAAGAACAGTTATCAAGGGAAACTACTAACACTGGCAAATGAAAGTGAATTAGGATTCAGTCTACAGCAGGTATGTTCCTAAAAAACACATAACAATGGCTTAAGTAAAGAGATCCAGTTACACCTTGGGCAGACAGACTTTATTAATCTACTTATTCATTAAGAGGTGATATCTGGTAGTTACATGCCATGCTCCATGTTATTTAATAATTAAATATTGGTAAGTATTGCTAGATTAGAATGTTGGAAGTCAAACAGTCACT
>NW_009953572.1:0-21085 GCF_000747805.2 Chaetura pelagica
CTTTAAGGTCTCTTCCAGTACAAACCATTATGCACCCATCCTGCACCCTGTAACCCATGTGCCTAGTGGTGCTGGAGCTCTCTCACCATGGCCTTCAGTGATGCTCCAGGATGGGGAACCTTGCAGCAGGTTCTTGTGGTGGTTTCTGGTTTTGGATGAACCTGGAGCCCCTCAAAACATGGATCCCACTGGGCTGGGATCCGTGAGTTGGGTCCTGCTGGGTGCCCTGTTCCCTGGGAAAGCTGCTGGGGGCAAAGGAGCCCTGGTTGGGACCTGTTCCTCTCAGCTGACCCCTTGGCTTGATGGAGGCAAGGCAGGCAACCCCCATCCTTGAGAGAATTCCTAAAATCCTGGGTGAAGGATGAGTTTGTCCTGCAGGGAGAGCCTTGGGTGCTGACAGGTTGGACTCTGCTCCTCAGAGGTGTCACCTGCTTTTTTCCCTTCAGTCTGGGACTTCTGTGCCATTCCCAGAAATCCTTCCATTCAGCTCCACGAGACAAACCCCATTGGTCCTTTCAGCACCTTCACAGGAAGGTTTTTTTCCTTTTCCTTCCTTTTTTCCCCCAATCTGACCTGTCCTTTCAAGCTCTCCCCTGTGGCCAAGGACCTCCCTGTGGCGCTGGCTCCAGTTTGGGGGATGGAGATGAGGAGAACGTCCCTTGAGCTGGTGCCACCATGAACCCATCCACATTTTGCCATCCCTGGTGGCTCCACCACCTATTCCCACATGAGCACGAGGGGATCAGGGAGGACAATGAGGACACAGGGGCAGGACACTGGGACAAACGAGGCCGGGCAGAGCTTCGAAAGGAAGACGTTGGGTGTTTTTTTGGTTGGAAAAGCTGCATTTCTTTGCCTTTCTTTATCTTCCCGAAGCTTTTTGGCTTCGTCTTTTTGATCTGTCCTTCTGCAGCTGCTCAGCCAAGGTTGGGTTGGTTGGAGGTGCCATCACAAGGCTTTGCAAGGTGGGGTTTGGAGGGACGTTTCATATCGTGGTGCGGCCGCGTCGGGGCTGATTTCAGGGAGGAGGGAACTGAAAAGGGATGGGATCAAAGTCTCTTAAAAATAGCAAAAGGCCGTAGAAAGTGGATGTGAGGCTCCTTGGGCTGAGGGAAAGGTGGGGCTGGTGAGGGGAAGAGTCAAATGATGGAGCTGCTGTTGGTGTGAAGCTGTGTAGGAATGGGTGACAGATGGGAAATGTGTCAGGTTGGTGACAAGTCCAGGGATGATGACTGGGAAGGGGGGTCAGTTCTGCCTCCCAGCTCTTGGTGCTGGGGGTTCATAGAGTGATGGGGTGGTTTGGGTTGGGGGGATGTTAAAGGTCATCTAGATCCAACCCCCCATGGGCAGGGACACCTCCCACCAGCCCAGGCTGCTCCAAGCCCCATCCAACCTGCCCTTCAACACCCCCAGGGATGGGGCAGCCACAGCTTCCCTGGGCAACCTGGCCCAGGCTCTCCCCACCCTCACACTCCACAATTCCCTCCTCAGCTCCAACCTCCAGCTCCCTCTCCCACTTTTCATCCCTCCCCCTCATCCCATCCCTCCCTGCCCTTGGCCCAAGTCCCTCCCCAGTTTCCTGCAGAACCCCCCAAATTCCTTGCTTTGCAGAAACATCTCCCACCTGAAATTCCTCTTTGCTTTTTCTCCCCCCTTTTCCAAATTCCAACTCGGCTCCCTCACCCATCTCTCCAATTTAAAGCCATTTCCTTGGAGCTGGGGATGAATTACTCAGCTCCCAGTGAACCAGCACCTGCTTGGAGTTAATTGGCATGTGTGTTAATTGCTGGGATAGTCATCCCTGCAGGGGGGGGGTGCTGGGGGCTCCCGCTTCCCGGATTTCCCTGTTTCTGGTCCTTGCTGAGCTTTCCAGCTCCTGGAGAGGGTTGGGATCAGGTTTTGTTCCATGATTCCTCGTGGTTTGCTTTCCAGCAGGTTTCTTGGTCCCTTTTGGTTGCCCTTGGACCCCCCTGGTTCCTTCTTGGGGGGGTGGGGAAGCAGCAAAGATGCTCCGTGGTTGCGTGGTGATGGTTGCCCTGGAAACGGGTCCCACTGGGATGGTGCCATGGGTGGGGAGGGGGGGTTGAAGTGCTGCCCCATCCACCCACACCGTGGTTGAGCCATTCCCAGCCTGGTTTGGGATTGGTGCTGGGTCACAGGCTGCCTGGCAGGGCTCGTGGAGATTCTCTGGTGTCTCGTAAGGGCTGAACCCACCTCCCCAGCGACTCATTGGGGGCGTCTTGCGGATGTTGGTGCCTCCTCCCAAATGGGATGGAAAGATCCCACAAGCTCAGGTGCCACATGGGGTGGGTCCCCTCTGGTCCTGGGGGCACCATGGGGATGGTTTGAGCCTTGTTTCCTTGGAAAACCAGGCTAAGGAGAAAGAAGCTGCTGTCTCAGGGGGAGGAGAAGCTGATTTAATGACAAGGGGGGGTTATATTGAAGAAAAACACCCAAGGCTCCACATTTGAAAAGTTATTTAGGAATTTAACTCCTTTTGCAAGTTCTGTGCTCTGGGCTTTTGGCTGGATGTGTTTTTTGGTGCTTCAGTTCCACCTGCTCGTGGAGGAGGGTTGTGGATGATCCTGATGCTTCAGGAGGGGCAGTTAAGGAGCTGGAGCCGTTTGGTGGTGGAGGAAAAGGAGCTTCAGAGGTGCTGGTTGGGGCCAGGGTGCAGGATGGGTGCTGCTGGGTTGGGTCCAAGCAGGCAGTGCTGGTGTTGGGGGCAGGATCTCTCCAGGATCTCTTGCACTTGCAGATGCTGCTCAGAAACTGGAGCCTGTGGTGGGACTTCTGAAACAACCACCTGGGCAGGAAACCTGAAAACACCTGGGTTTAAAAATATCTTGGGGGGAGGGGAGGGTGGAAGAAAAAAAACAACCCACCAAAAACCTGAAAACAAAACCAAAACTCCAGCTCCAACCCCGGGAGGGTAGAGGGATAAGGGAGGAGTTTTAAACCCCATTGGATGAGCTTGGAGGGCTTTTCTCCATCCCTCCTTTTCATCCCATCCACGAGGTGTTTTCCTCCCTGTGCAGGGGAGAAAGCTCAAGGACATCCCACAGCCAACTCCTTTTCTACCCCCCACAGCATCCAAAAGAAAAAAAAGGGGTTAAGTTGCCTTTTTCCTCTGGGAAACTGGATCCAGCAGCGTGAGCCAACCCTAGGCTGGGCTGAGGGGCCCCATCCAGCCACGGTGCTGAGGGCTCAGGAGTTGAGAGCAGCAGGAGGAACCTGGTCTGGTGGTGGATAAAAGGTGGTTTGAACCAAAAGGCCCAGTTTGTAGCTGCTGCACAGGGAGGGGAATGTGGTTTGGATGCTGTTGCTCCTGTGCAAGAAGCAGTGCCAGACCAGCCCCAGTCTAGGCTATCACTGGTCCCAGACCATCCCCAGTCTAGGCTATCACTGGTCCCAGACCATCACTGGTCCCAGACCATCCCCAGTCCCAGACCATCACTGGTCCTAGACCATCCCTGGTCCCAGACCATCCCCAGTCCCAGAGCATCACTGGTCCTAAACCATCACTAGTCCCAGACCAACCCCAATCCCAGACCATTCCCAGTCCCAGACCATTCCCAGTCCCAGACCATCCACAGTCCCAGACCATCCCCAGTCCCAGACCATCCCCAGTCCCAGACCATCCACAGTCCCAGACCATCCCTGGTCCCAGACCATCCCCAGTCCCAGAGCATCACTGGTCCTAAACCATCACTAGTCCCAGACCATCCCCAGTCCCAGACCATTCCCAGTCCCAAACCATCCCCAGTCCCAAACCATCCCCAGTCCCAGTCCATCCCCAGTCTAGCACCAGGATGAGCCACTCCAGGGTTTTCCCTCCTCCCCACAAACATCCCAGCTCTTCTTGGAGCACCAGGAAGGAGCTTTTGGCCACGGGGACCACCCTGTGAAGAAATCCCACAACCAAACTGGTTCCTTTCACTGGGTTGAAATTTATTGCCCGTTGTTCTGCTGGGTTTATTGTTGCTTCTGGAGAGTTCCTAGCTGGTTTGGACAGTAAATCCAAACCTTCTCAGAAGGTTTCTCTGTCCAAGAGCTGCAGCAGAAGGAAAGAATTAACATCTTTGCCCTGGGTCCAGATGTGGAGCTGCTGCTCCTGCTGGTTTGGAGGATGGGGAAGGTGAAGATTTTTGAACCAGTTTTAAAGAAATGGCAACTCTGAAGGAAAAAACTGTGAAAACTCAGCAGAATGTTCCTTCTCTGCCACATCTGTGAGATCCTCACCCTGGGGCTGGGGGTTCAGTCCTGCCTGGGCTCGTGGGGGTGGAAGGGCCAAGTGGACACCCTGGGTGGGTGGAACAAACCTCCTGGTTTTCAGCTTTTCCTGGGTCACAGGTTGGTGAGGGAGGCTCTGGTGGCACCTGCAGCCCCTGCTCACCAGGGCTGGGCTGAGCTACGAGGGTCTGGGACTGGGGATGGACTGGGACTGGGGATGGACTGGGACTGGGGATGGTCTGGGACTGGGGATGGTCTGGATTGGTGATGGTCTGGATTGGTGATGGTCTGGGACTGGGGATGGTCTGGGACTGGGGATGGTCTGGGACTGGGGATGGTCTGGGACCAGTGATGGTCTGGGACTGGGGATGGTCTGGGCCCAGTGATGGTCTGGGACCAGTGATGATCTGAGACCAGGGATGGTCTGGGACTGGGGATGGTCTGGGACTGTGGATGGTCTGGGACTGGGAATGGTCTGGGACTGGGAATGGTCTGGGATTGGGGTTGGTCTGGGACTAGTGATGGTTTAGGACCAGTGATGCTCTGGGACTGGGGATGGTCTGGGACCAGTGATGGTCTGGGAGTGGTGTTGGTCTGGAATCATTCTATGATTCTGTGGTGCTCTGGGACCAGCCTTCCTGGTGCTGGCCCCAGAGGGATGGGGAGCAGCACCCCCAGGACACCCCCCAGCCCAGCATCCCCCCCGTGGTCCTCCCAGCCAGATGGTCCCTCCCAGGTGCTGCTGTGGGGGGGGAGGGAACATCCACCACCTTGGAAAAATAATGATTTGAGCAGCAAGTGTCATCCCTACATGGTTTGTCCTTGCAAAGAGTCTTCCTGCTTGGGTTGGTGAGGAAAATCAAGGGAATTTTTCCTGCTCTTCACCTCTCTGGGCTCCTCGTTGCTCATCTTCCCTGGAGAGCAAATTGAGGATGTTGGAGGGGAAAAGTCTCCTTGTTCCCCTCTGGGCTTGTCCAACCAGGGCTGGAAGAAACAGAGCACGATGAGCCATGAAGAATTTTAACACCCCCCCCCAAAAGAAAAAAACAGAGGAAAAGAATCATTGAGTCTCACGACTCAATAAACCCCAAAGACTGAGTGTGGGGCCAAGGACCCTCAGGGCTTGTTTGTTGTTGGAGCCTGAGGAGGTGAAGGGTGGGACCAAGGTGCTTGGAGGGCTCAGTGGGACCTGGGGAGGGGGTTCCATGCTCTGGGGTGGGAGATGAGGAGGAGGTGGGGTCTGGCTGGGGATGCTGGGGGGGAATTTTGGGATGATGGGGAGGGGAGAAAAAGCTGCTGCTTTTCTTTTTTCCATTCGTTTTCCTTCTGTACCAAGACCAAAGGCTGGGGGCTGCCAAGCCCAGGGGAGATAGGGAAGCTATTTTGGGCTTTGCTTTTCCTTCTCCCTGGCTCTTGGCACGAGGAACATCTCTCCTGAAATGGGATGTTCTCCCTGCTCTTCTCCAGCCACACGGGGGGAAAAGTGGGAGAAAAACACCTGCGGAAAAATGAACCTGCCCCTTTTGTTGCCCCTTTCTCCCCCAGTGCTGGAAAAATGGGGTGAAATAGGGATGGAAATGATACCCCTGAGTTGTCCACACCCCAGTAAATGGGTGGAAACAACCAAGATCTGGCTGTTCTAGGGTCTGGCTGAACCTTGGGCTGTCCCTGCATCCTTGGGAGGCCCTTTGGGTTCCCCCTTCCCATCACCATAGGAATTAGGCTCCTGTGCCTGATTAGAGGGTTCTTGGAATAATCAAACAAAGGCCTTTTAAAACTCCAAATTGAAGATGAATGCAGAAATTGGAGATGGATTTTGATTGCTCAAGCTGATCACCCTGCCCTTGACTGCTTATGACTTTATTAAGGGAAAAGATGCAATAAAAGTCTGGAATGTCACGGGGGAATGATGATTCCTGGGCTGGGTTCTGCCAATTTTTCCTCCTCCATGAGCATCCCCGTGCCCTGTGGTGCAATTTTGGGCTTCATCCTTGGGTTTTTTTCAAGCCCAGGTTGGATAAATCCAGTCCAATGAGGCAGCAACATGTGCTGCCCAGAAACCCCCCGTGTCCTGGGCTGTCACCAGCAGCGTGAGCAGCAGGGCCAGGGAGGGGATTGTCCCCTCTGCTCTGCTCTGCTGAGACCCCCTGCAGGGCTGGGAACAGCTCTGGGGTCCCCAACACAGGGAGGACATGGAGCTGTTGGAGAGAGTCCAGAGGAGGCCCCGGAGATGCTGGGAGGGCTGGGGCAGCTCTGGAGCCAGGCTGGGAGAGTTGGGGTGTTGAGCCTGGAGAGGAGAAGGCTCCAGGGAGACCTTAGAGCAGCTTCCAGGGCCTGAAGGGGCTCCAGGAAAGCTGGGGAGGGACTTGGGCCAAGGGCAGGGAGGGATGGGATGAGGGGGAGGGATGAAAAGTGGGAGAGGGAGCTGGAGGTTGGAGCTGAGGAGGGAATTGTGAAGTGTGAGGGTGGGGAGAGCCTGGGCCAGGTTGGCCAGGGAAGCTGTGGCTGCCCCATCCCTGGGGGTGTTGAAGGGCAGGTTGGATGGGGCTTGGAGCAGCCTGGGCTGCTGGGAGGGGTCCCTGCCTGTGCAGGGGTGGGACTGGATGATCTTGAAGGTCCCTTCCAACCCAAACTAGTCTGGAATTTGATTAAATCCTTTTCCAACCTCCTAATCCCAGAGCTGAGTGGGAGGACAGAGCCAGGACCCCCCAGATGGAGGGACCGGTGCTGGGGCTGGGAAGGTGCTGGATCCTGGATGGGCTTTGGGGACAAACAGTCTCACTCCTGTTTCTCTCCCTGTGCAGGTTTCTGAGCAGCCACTGAGGCCCAAGCCCCTCTGGATCAGGCCACGGACGAGGGGACCATGAACTGAACCAGGAGCAACTCTCCTTTTTTTTTTTTTAATTTTCCTTTTTGGCTTTTTTTCTTTGGTTTGTGGGGGTTTTTTTCTTTTTTCCCATCTGGAAGCAAAACCCACCTCCTCCCCCTCGTTAATGAAAGAATTTTAAAAGGGGGTTGCTTGTCCCCCCCCCTCCCTGAGCTGAAGTCATCCCGGGTGAGGTGAAAATCTCCCGAGAAGATGGGGAGGAAGAAGATCCAGATCCAGCGGATCACGGACGAGCGCAATCGGCAGGTTGGTGCTTCTGTCCCCCCAGGGGCTTGGCTGGGCTGGGAAAGAACCTCCAGATCCTCAAACCCGACCAGGAGGCTGGAGGGTTTGGGGTAGAGTCATCAAATCATGGGATGGGTTGGGTTGGAAAAGGGCTGGAAGGTCACCCAGTCCCACCGTTCACCCAGTTGGGTTGGAGGGACCTTCAAGATCATCTAGATCCAACCCCCTGCATGGGCAGGGACACCTCCCAGCAGCCCAGGCTGCTCCAAGCCCCATCCAACCTGCCCTTCAACACCCCCAGGGATGGGGCAGCCACAGCTTCCCTGGGCAACCTGGCCCAGGCTCTCCCCACCCTCACACTCCACAATTCCCTCCTCAGCTCCAACCTCCAGCTCCCTCTCCCACTTTTCATCCCTCCCCCTCATCCCATCCCTCCCTGCCCTTGGCCCAAGTCCCTCCCCAGCTTTCCTGGAGCCTCTTCAGGCACTGGAAGCTGCTCTAAGGTCTCCCTGGAGCCTTCTCCTCTCCAGGCTCAACACCCCAACTCTCCCAGCCTGGCTCCAGAGCTGCTCCAGCCCTCCCAGCATCTCCGGGGCCTCCTCTGGACTCTCTCCAGCAGCCATGGACTTTGATTCCTCCCCACATCTGACTGCCATCTTTTCTAAGAGTCATCAAATCATTTGGGTTGGAAAAGACCTTTAACATCACCCAGTCCCACTGTTCTCCCAGCCCTGCCAAGGCCACCACTGCCCCATGTCCCTCAGCACCATCTCCAGGGCTTGGAAACCCCTCCAGGGATGGGGACTTCACCCTTGCCCTGGGCAGCCTGTCCCATTACCCAACAACCCTTTGAGGAAGGGTTTTTCCCACTGTTTTTCCCCACTATTCCCTTCCCTCTGCCTTCCCTCCTCACCTATTCTCCACCCACCAGGTGTTTCAAAGCTTCTGCTTCCAACTGACCCATTTCCATCCCGTTTGGGACCAACTGGTGCTTTTCTTTCCCAACCCATCACATAAGCAGATGGATGAATCTCAGCACTGGGTTTGGATTCGGGCAGATTCCCAAAACCAGGCAAAAGGCCCCATTTTCCCCTGGTGGGAGGTGACAACCCCCACCCAGACATTGCTCCTCTCCTTGAATCTCCTCATCCCATTTCCATCTAAGCACTTTTCCAGAAGCAACTATCTCCACCAGTTCATTCCAGCCCCATTTTTTTCCTTGCAGAAAATAGATCTCAGCTGACATTTTCCGTGAGGTTTTTCCAACCCAAACCAGCCCCAACAAGGATCCATGTTTGATTTGGTTTCGGAACGCAAACAACCCCAATTATTCTGGAGGGGTTTTGGTTGTCATTTCATTTGAACAATTAAAAACCTCTCTGGGCTTTGGGGTTGGTTGTTAAATTCCTTGTGCTCTGTTGAGTCCAAGCACGTGGGGGTAGAAAAACATCTCAGAGGAGGGGGAAGAAAAAGGAGAACCAGATTTATCCCTAATTTCTGTGTTCCTTGAGTCCAACCAGCAGCTCTTTGTGGGACCAGGTTTGATCTGTGGTGGCTCTTGATTGAGGATTGAGGCCCTGCTGAGACCTCCCTTGGAGTGTTGTGTCCAGTTCTGGGCTCCCCAGTTCCAGAGGGACAGGGATTGACTGGAGAGAGTCCAAGGGAGGATGATGAAGGGGCTGGAACTGATGAGGAAAAGCTGAGGGACCTGGGGCTGTTTGGTCTGGAGAGGAGGAGACTGAGGAGGGATCTAATGGTCTATAAATACATGAGGGCATCAAGAAGGTGGGACAAGCTCTTGTCACTTGTGCCCTGGGACAGGATGAGGGGCAATGGATTCAAACTCAAGCACAGGAGGTTCCACCTCAACATGAGGAAGAACTTCTTTCCTGTGAGGGTGACAGAGCCCTGGGACAGGCTGCCCAGAGAGGCTGTGGAGTCTCCTTCTCTGGAGCCTTTCCAGCCCTGTCTGGGTGCCTTTCTGAGTGACCTGCCCTGGTTTTGGTCCTGCTCTGGCAGGGGGGTTGGACTCAATGATCTTCAAAGGTCCCTTCCAACCCCAACATTCTATGATTCTGTGGTTGCCCCGTAACCACAAGATTTTCAGGCAGGTCCCTTGGCTCTGTGGCTTCTCAAGGTGATTGAGTTTGGCTCAGTAGATCCAAACCTCTGCAGATGCCCCAAGGTGACCTGTCACACCTTTTCTGCTGCTTTTTCTTTTTTTCCAGAAGAAGAAGATTTAAAAGCATGTGTGTGTATTCAAGGGCAGGTTGGATGGGGCTTGGAGCAGCCTGGGCTGGTGGGAGGTGTCCCTGCCCGTGCAGGGATGGGACTGGATGGTCTTTAGATCATGGAGTGGTTTGGGTTGGAAGGGACCTTAAAGATCATCTAGGTGATCCACCAGATGGTTGGATCTTGGGAACAATTTATCCACTGAAGGGTGGTCAGACCCTGGCCCAGGCTGCCCAAGGAGGTGGTTGAATCCCCATCCCTGGAGGGGTTTCAAAGCTGTGTAGATGGTTCTGAGGGACGTGGTTTAATCACTGGACTGGGTAGAGTTGGTTTCATGGCTGGACTCAATGATCGTGGAGTCACCATCCTGGGAGGGGTTTCAACACCATGTGGATGTGGCATTTGGGGCCATGGTTTAGTGACACGGTGGGCTTGGGTTGGTGTTTGGACTGGATGATCTATTCTGTGATTCTGTGATCTTCAAGGAGGTTGCCCCATTCCTGGCAGTGTTGAAGGGCAGGTTGGATGGGGCTTGGAGCAACCTGGGCTGGTGGGAGGTGTCCCTGCCTGTGCAGGGGGGGTTGGATCTAGATGATCTTGAAGGTCCCTCCAACCCAAACCATCCTGTGATTCCACAATACAGGCTGGGAGAGTTGGGGTGTTGAGCCTGGAGAGGAGAAGGCTCCAGGGAGACCTTAGAGCAGCTTCCAGGGCCTGAAGGGGCTCCAGGAAAGCTGGGGAGGGACTTGGGCCAAGGGCAGGGAGGGATGGGATGAGGGGGAGGGATGAAAAGTGGGAGAGGGAGCTGGAGGTTGGAGCTGAGGAGGGAATTGTGGAGTGTGAGGGTGGGGAGAGCCTGGGCCAGGTTGGCCAGGGAAGCTGTGGCTGCCCCATCCCTGGGGGTGTTGAAGGGCAGGTTGGATGGGGCTTGGAGCAGCCTGGGCTGGTGGGAGGTGTCCCTGCCCATGCAGGGGGTGGGACTGGATGATTTTGAAGGTCCCTTCTAACCCAAACCATTCCATGATTCCATAATCCAAGAGCTGAGGCTGAACAGAGACTCCCCAAAGCCTTTCCTGGCAGGTGAAGCTCTTCCCACACATCTCCCACCCAACCTACCCCCCTGGCTGAATCCCCCCCTGGCTCTTGCCTCCCACAGGGACCAGAACTCCAGCAGGAGCCAAACCCAGGGGAGCAGAGCAAGTTAAGAGTCACTAATGTCATTAGAGGAATTACTGGAGAGGATTTGCCACAACAGATCAGCCCTTCAGGTCCAACCAGCTGACTCTGGCCTGGCCAGCGTGGTCGGCATCAGGGGAAAGGCAAAAATCCCTCTGGTGTGGGGCAGTAATTCCTTCCTGACCCCTTTGGTGATCGGCTTATGTCCTGAAGCATGAGATTTGATTACCCTCTTAGACTTAGAAGGTTAATTCTTCTCGCCGAGGCTCGTGCGCGGCGGCGGGGGAAGGTCTGGGGTCCCCGGGGTCACGGGTGGAAGAGGGAGGTGGTGTTGGGTGATGCTTTGGTGGTGACAGGGCTGGAGGGATGGCAGGGCTTTGCTTTCCTCGGCCAGAAGTGGGGGTGCCACCAGGGATGGGTGCTCCTCCACCTGCTCCCTGGCTCTGGAGGGATCATCCCTGCGCCCACAGAGGGGGGATGGGGTGTTTTGGGGTCTCCTTGGCTCTGCTCAGGCTGTTGGTTGATTTGGGGCAGGTGACCTCATGTTGTCCTTCTCTTGCTCAAGACTCAGTGCTTGGTTTGAGTCTTCGTGGCCAAGAGCTCATGTGCTGTGGCCTCAGCCTGTTGCCTCCTCTCTCAGTGGCCAAGTGGGCTCGTGGCTCCTGGCAAGGTGGTTTTTGGTCAGGTGTGTCTTCTTGAGGTGTTTTTTGGTGAGGTGTTTCTTCTTAAGGTGCTTCTTCTTGAGGTGTTTTTCCTCGAGGTGTTTTCTTAGTGAGGTGTTTCTTCATGGGGTGTTTTTTGGTCAAGTGTGTCTTCTTGAGGTGTTTTTTGGTGAGGTGTTCCTTCTTGAGGTGTTTCTTCTTGAGGTGTTTTTGGTGAGGTGTTTCTTCTTGAGGTGTTTCTTCTTAAGGTGCTTCTTCTTAAGGTGCTTCTTCTTGAGGTGTTTTTTGGTGAGGTGTTTCTTCATGGGGTGTTTTTTTCGTCAGGTGTTTCTTCTTGAGGTGTTTTTGGTGGGTGTTTCTTCTTGAGGTGTTTCTTCTTGAGGTGTTTTTGGTGAGGTGTTTCTTCTTGAGGTGTTTTTGGTGAGGTGTTTCTTCTTGAGGTGTTCTTGAGGTGTTTCTTCTTCAGGTGCTTCTTCTTGAGGTGTTTTTCCTTGAGGTGTTTTCTTAGTGAGATGTCTCTTCATGGGGTGTTTTTGGTGAGGTGTTTTTTTAGAGAGGTGTCCCCAGCACCACCAGCTGCAGAAACAACCACCCTGGGCTGTTCCCCGTGGAGATCCCACGTGTTTTCCTCTCCAGAGCTCATGGGTCAGAGCAACGTGAGCATCTCTGGCCTCAAGTTGTGCCAGGGGAGGCTGAGATTGGGTATTAGGAAAAATGTCTTCACTGAAGACTGTCCAAGCAGTGACCCAGGGGAGTCACCATCCCTGGAGGGGTTCAAAAAACATGTAGATGTGGCACTTTAGGACATGGTTTGGTGGGCACGGGGGTTTTGGGTTGATGGTTGGACTTTGTGATCTTAGAGGTCTTTTCCAACCTTAAGGATTCCTTGATTCTGTGGTTCTGTGAGTCCAGCTGTGGTGGAGCAGCTGGGTCTGGTGGGGACATGGACCAGAAATGCTGCTGGCACCAGGGTGTGGAAGCCCAGGTGGGCTGTACTGCCTGTCCTCCTGTGGGCTGCAGGAGTGAAGCCACAGGTGGGTCCCACCTGAAGCCACAGGGCCGAGGTGTGACACTGCCAGGTTCTTCCTGGTCCTGGGAGCAGCACCAGTGTGGGAGGCTGAGAGGTCCAGGATGGCACCAGAGAGGGGGAATTCAGAGAATCATGGCATGGGTTGGGTTGAAGGGACTTTTCAAGCTCATTCAGTCCCACCCCCCATGGGCAGGGACACCTCCCAGCAGCCCAGGCTGCTCCAAGCCCCATCCAACCTGCCCTTCAACACCCCCAGGGATGGGGCAGCCACAGCTTCCCTGGCCAACCTGGCCCAGGCTCTCCCCACCCTCACACTCCACAATTCCCTCCTCAGCTCCAACCTCCAGCTCCCTCTCCCACTTTTCATCCCTCCCCCTCATCCCATCCCTCCCTGCCCTTGGCCCAAGTCCCTCCCCAGCTTTCCTGGAGCCCCTTCAGGCCCTGGAAGCTGCTCTAAGGTCTCCCTGGAGCCTTCTCCTCTCCAGGCTCAACACCCCAACTCTCCCAGCCTGGCTCCAGAGCTGCTCCAGCCCTCCCAGCATCTCAGGGGCCTCCTCTGGACTCTCTCCAGCAGCTCCAGCCCTGCAGGCCCCAGCTCTGCCCCTGGCAGGTCCCATGTTCGTGCCCAGGAGCGGCCGCACGTGTTGAGGAGCAGCCCCGGGGATGAGGGGATTAGAGCCCAATCTCGTTACTGCTTAATCACCCTGGGGAGGTGGCTCCCTGAGCCACGTGCTCTGCGTGGAGGGATGGGAGATGTCCCAGGGGTGCTCAGGGCTGGGGGAGGATCCTTGTTGGGGCTGGTGTGGACAGGGAAGCTCCAGGTGAAGGTTTTTGGACCATGATTGTGAGGCCAGTGGAGCTGAGGGAGCTGGGGGTGTCCAGCCTGGAGAGCAGGAGGTGAGGGGAGACCTGCTGGCTCTGCAGCTGCTGAGAGGAGGTTGGAGCCAGGGGGGTCGGGCTCTGCTCCCCAGGAACAAGGGATGGGACAAGAGGAAAGGGCCTCAAGTTGCCCAGGGGAGGTTGAGGTTGGATCCTGGGAACAATTCCTTCCTGAGAAGGGTTGTCAGGCCCTGGCCCAGGCTGCCCAGGGTGGAGTCCCCATCCCTGGAGGGGTTTCCAAGCCCTGGAGATGGTGCTGAGGGACGTGGTTTAATCACTGGACTAGGTAGAGTTGGTTTAATGGTTGGACTCAATGATCTTCAAGGTCTTTTCTAACCAGAACCATTCAGTGACCCCCTAAACATCCCCCTCCCCACCTCCTGGGGCTGGTTGGGAGCGTCATGGCAAGAGCTGAGCCTGGGCTGGGAATTGCAGCCCAACATCTGGGCAGCCCCAGGAGAAGGGTTTTGGATCTGGTGGCCAAACTCTGTCCCCAACCCCAGGCAGCTCCCAAGGATGTAATGGCTTTAAACTGGGAGAGGGGAGATGGACATGAGGAAGGAATTCTTAGCTGTGAGGGTGGGGAGAGCCTGGGCCAGGTTGCCCAGGGAAGCTGTGGCTGCCCCATCCCTGGGGGTGTTGAAGGGCAGGTTGGATGGGGCTTGGAGCAGCCTGGGCTGGTGGGAGGTGTCCCTGCCCATGGAGGGGGTTGGATCTGGATGATCTTCAAGGTCTCTTCCAACCCAAACTGTGCCATGATTTCATGATTCCATGAGTGGTGTGGAGCAGCACCCTGGGCAGCTTTGGGGTGGCCAAGCCCCCCAGTTCTGCAGCCCCCAGGGTCGGGTGCTCACGTTGCTGCTGGGAGGACAAGATCTCTGCTGCCTGAGTGTTCAAACAGACCCAACCCCCCCCCAGCCCCCAGACAGATGGTGGCTCTGCTGGAGATGTTGCTGAAATGTATTTGCTCTTGGTTTGGTAAAGATGTGATTTCCAGGGCTGATCACCATCATCATCATCATCATCATCATCATCATCCTGGTGCTTGGGAAGTGTCTGTGGAGGATCCCAGATTGGGGTGGTTGTCCAGTGGGGAGATGGAGGACAGAAGATTCCCTCTGCCCTCCTCCTATTTCCCTCCAGTGTCCACCCCAGTTTTCCTCCAGGAGGTCCCAGGTCTGTTCAAGGTGGGCACAGCTTCTGACCACCCTCTCCTTGCCTCCAGGTGACCTTCACCAAGCGCAAGTTCGGCTTGATGAAGAAAGCCTACGAGCTGAGTGTCCTGTGTGACTGTGAGATCGCCCTCATCATCTTCAACCACTCCAACAAGCTGTTCCAATATGCCAGCACTGACATGGACAAGGTGCTCCTCAAGTACACCGAGTACAACGAGCCCCACGAGAGCCGGACCAACGCGGACATCATCGAGGTGAGGTCGCCCCGGCCTCTCTGGGGCTTTGCCCAGGTCTGGCACCACAGCTGGAGGTTGGTGCAGGGTGGGGATGGGGGTCCCAACCTGGTTTTGCATCTTTTTTTGGTCCAGCCTACAAAAATAGGCATTTCTGGGGGGTGGAGTTTGAAGCTGTCTTCAGGCTTTGAGGGTTACGAGGGTGATGAAGGGACTGGAAGATCTGTTTGATGAGAAGAGGCTGAGGGACCTGGGGCTGTTTAGTGTGGAACAGGGAGAAGGACATGGAGGGGCTGGAGTGTATCCACAGAAGGGCTATGGAGCTGGGGAAGGGGCTGGAGCACAAGGAGAAGGGTCTGGAGAACTTCCAAAGAGTGGCTGAGGGAGCTGGGGGTGTCCAGCCTGGAGAGCAGGAGGTGAGGGGAGACCTGCTGGCTCTGCAGCTGCCTGAGAGGAGGTTGGAGCCAGGGGGGTCGGGCTCTGCTCCCCAGGAACAAGGGATGGGACAAGAGGAAAGGGCCTCAAGTTGCCCAGGGGAGGTTGAGGTTGGATCTTGGGAACAATTCCTTCCTGGGAAGGGTTGTCAGGCCCTGGCCCAGGCTGCCCAGGGTGGAGTCCCCATCCCTGGAGGGCTTCAAATCCCATGTGAATGTAGCACTTCAAGGCTTGGTTTGGAGGGCATGGAGGTGTTGACTTGATGGTTGGACTTGGGGGTGACCTTCGAGGTGATCTGCGAGGTCTTTTCCAACCTGAATGATCCCATCCTGCCACCCTGAGGACCCCGGGTTCTGCAGGCCCAGTTCCCACCAGGATCTTCATCCCTCAGCACCCAAACAGGTTTGTCTTGGCCTAAAAATACTGTCAACATTTTGGGCAATGTTCTCCCTGCCCTTCTGGTCCAAAATGCAAACACTCCCAAGCCAACCAGCCCCACGCAGCCCTTGGCACCCAAAGGACTCCCTGGGTTTGCACCACATGAAAAGCTGGAGCTGCAGCCAAAGCCCAGGAGAGGAAGATGAGGAGCAGAAGGATGTTAGTGGATGCCAAGGAAAGGAGCCCCAACATGCTGGGCTCAGCAGAGCAGCCTTGGGGTGAAGCCAGCTGGGGTGTGCGCAGGTTTGGAGGCCACTTCAACATCCCTCCCTGTCCTGCTCTTGTCTTGGAGCTGCTGGAAGGTTTTTACTGGTTTCTCTCCCAGGTCCTCCCACTTCAGGAGGCCGTTCTTGCTCCTGGTCCCTTCCAACCCAACACATCCTATGATTCCATCATTTCCATCTCCCCTCTCCCACTCACCTGGCTTTGTCCCCAGTGTGCACAGACCCAGTTTATCTTGTCTATCTTGGTGGCTCCCAGTTGAACTTGGCTCCTCCAAGAGTATCTTTGCCTCCTCAGAGCTTCCCCAACCTTGAGCAGTTACAGAGTCATGAAGGCCCAGGGTGTGGATTTGTGAGCAAATATGATTTAAAGTGGATTTGTTCAGCCTGGAGAGGAGAAGGCTCCAGGGAGACCTTAGAGCAGCTTCCAGGGCCTGAAGGGGCTCCAGGAAAGCTGGGGAGGGACTTGGGCCAAGGGCAGGGAGGGATGGGATGAGAAGAAGGATTAAAACTGGCAGAGGGAGCTGGAGATGAGATCTTGGGAAGAAATTCTTGGCTGTGAGGGTGGGGAGAGCCTGGGCCAGGTTGCCCAGGGAAGCTGTGGCTGCCCCATCCCTGGGGGTGCTGAAGGGCAGGTTGGATGGGGCTTGGAGCAGCCTGGGCTGGTGGGAGGTGTCCCTGCCCATGGGGGGGGTTGGAACTGGATGATTTTGAAGGTCCCTCCAACCCAAACCATCCTGGGACTGTGTGTGTGTGACTTCAGGGGCTGTTGTGTCCATCTCCCTTCCCTCATTTCCATCCTCATCCCCATCTTACCCTCTCATCTTTGTCCCCATGCGAGTCCCCATCCTTATCCTTGTCCTTATCCCATCCTCATTCCCATCCTTATCACCTCATTCTTCTCCCCATCCTCATCCTCATCCATCCCCATCCTCTTCCTCATCCTCATCCTCATCCTCATCCTCATCCTCATCCTCATCCTCAGCCAGACTTCCCCAAAGCCCAGGGGAGGGTTGGATCTCCCTCCTCTAAGGAAGTCACCCACATCCTGGCCCAGCATCATTTCCTCTCCCATATTCCATGTTTCCTGCTGCCCTCTCACCCTCTTTGGCCTGGAAATCTGCTCCTATCTCAGCTGGGATCACAGGAGCATTGTCTGGAAAAGCAGGATCTGCCATGGGGGGTGGTTCCCAATGGACTGGGGGGACCTGGGGGTGACAGGGAGAGGACTTGATGATCAGCAGGGTGTTTTCTCTTTGTCGTGTGAAGTTCTCACCCTGGTTTTCTCCTCTGAAAATTTCCTGCTGGGAAGGAATCGAGTTGAAACCTGAAAAACCCATCGTGTTCTGCTGGACTCAGCCCAGGGACCAAAAGGGTTTCGTGTCTCTTTGCATCTTCTACTTTTCCCCTGGAAAAGGGAAGGAGGTGGAAAGCAACCCCTTCTCCACTCTGAAGACCTTGCAGAGATCCCAAAACCAGGAATCTTTGGGTTTGATTCTCACTCCAACAGGATTGTTTTCCTTTTACATCATCGTGGCAAAGGGCAGAAAATGTGGGACGCACATTTTTGTCTTCCTTTTTCTTTTTTGGTCCAAGCAAATGAAGTAAAACCCACATCAGCCAATGCTTCCATGGCTGGAAATTGTGTTTTTCTTGTCCCCAGACCTCTTTTTGAGCAGCAGATTTGATGGATTTATGGCCAGGGAGAGGGAAGAGACCAAGACAAGGTCCTGGTGTCTACGTTGACGTTGTCTTAGATCCCAAAGAGAAGAGCACAACCTCTCACTAGACACTGGAGAACCTCCCCAGCTGGCACCTGGAGGCAACAAAACTTCATCCCTTCTGCTTGGATGGAACAATTTGTTTCCATTTTGCCTCTGAAAAAGAAAGAAGGAGGGGGAAAAAAGCCCCAACGTGTTGGTTTGTTTGGTTTTTAAAAGACGGGCTCAATTTTCTGCCTTTCGGCCGCGTCGACAAAACAAAAGGTTTGAGACCTGAAAGAAAAGCCACCAAAAACCAATCCCCCACCCCCCAAAGAAAGAGAAAAAAAAGGGTGAGGATGAGGTGAGGTTGTTCCTTCCCCACCGGCAGCACCCGTTGCTTTTTTTGGCCCATCCTAAAAACGAAACAAGGACGTGTCTAAAAATAGCGGGAGAAGGAGGAAAAATCCACAGGAACCTGCGGAACAAAAACAACCCCGGGAACCTCCTGCTCGTGCCAATGACTTGGATTCCCTCAACCTTCCTCTGTAAAGAGACAATAAATAACACAGATTAGAGGTAGCAGGAGTTACGAGGTAATGAAGTCATAATGATGAAGTAGCAGGAGTTTGTGGGGCCACCAAGGAGGGGTTTTCAGGTGGTCACGTCCTTTTGCTGGTGGAGCTGGAGGTGCCTGAGGACTTTTCCCCTCTGCAGCTTCAAGCAGAGTGAAAGAAAGGTGGGAAAGTGACCACCAAGGAGGAATTTGAATGGAAAATATTAAAGCTTCATCATTTTTAATGTTCATCATTTATAAATGTGGAAGGGAGAAGCTTCAGCTGGGTGGAAGAAAGGCTGAGGGTTGGGGTTGGTGCCTGTTGCTTGACCATGGTCACCTAAAACATCCTCCAAGCAGGACCTGGGGGGTCAGGTGTTGATTTTCCAGCCTTTCCAGGGCCTGATGCTGGTTTTTTTGCTCCAGCAAAAATTCCCATTCAAATTCCCAGTTTCCCAGGGCCCACAGGTAGATGAGGAGCATCTCCAGGATACATTTTTAGCCTCCAGGTTGAGCTGTTTCTTCCTGTGGAGGAAGAGAGAGGAGAATTATCAAGGCTCTTTTTATGATTATTAATTGTTTATTTTTCTTCCCTCCCCCCCCCCTGATGAATTTGGCAGGAAAAGAGACCAAGACTTCCAGGAAATCCTGGAGCTTTGACTCCTTCAAAAACACAACAAACAACCAACCCCATCAAACTGGCAAGTGATGGATCCATAATGAGGCCTCATTTGCTTTTGGTGTTTGGAAAATCCAACTGATTCCTTGTGCCTGTGTCACACAATATGCAAATGAGATGCTAAACACCAGAGAGAGACTCTTGTTGGGGGGGGTTGTCACCAACCTGAACATGGTGTTACCTCTTTGCTACTGGGGTGTTGTCACTGTCACCCCCAGCCACGTGTCCCCTCTTGTGCAGGAAATGGTGCCTCCAGGGACAAGCTGGGGTGGTTTGGACTTATTATTTTGGGTTTTCTTTTCCTGTTGGGAAGGTTTTCCCTATTTTTAGCCAGGGAGCAAATGTCATTAAAGTTTATTTCCCCTCCTGTGTCATTGTAGTAATTGTAGGTGACGAATGTGGCTGAGCTGGTCCAGGGCCAAGTTCAGCTCTGGAGTAAACAGAACTTTTGAAAGCAAAGAAGTTTGTCTGCATCCATCCATCCATCCATCCATCCATCCATCCCTCCATCCCTCCATCCATCCCTCCATCCATCCATCCATCCATCCATCCATCCATCCATCCATCCCTCCATCCATCCCCACGTTGTAATTCCTTAATTACAGATACCCCAGTGTCAAAACCTTCCAGGAGTTGAAGGGGCTTCAGGAAAGCTGGAGAGGGAGTTTGGAGAAGGGTTTGTAGTGAGAGGATAACAAGTCATGGATTAAAACTGGAAGAGGGAGGTTTAGGTTGGACATGAGGAGGAAATTGTTCAGTATGAGGATGGAACAGGCTGCCCAGGGAAGCTGTGGCTGCCCCATCCCTGGGGGTGTTGAAGGGCAGGTTGGATGGGGCTTGGAGCAGCCTGGGCTGCTGGGAGGTGTCCCTGCCCATGGGGGGGTGGGACTGGATGAGCTTGAAGGTTCCTTCCAACTCAAACAATTCCATTTTTCTGTGAAAACTTGAAGTCTGGATCCTGATTCCTCCTCCAACAACATTTGGACTCTTCATTTCTCCTCACCTTGATCCTCCAGGGGATGTTCCGGGGCGGGGAGGGAACCTGCCCCGTCTCCACGTCCCTGTGTCCTCCAGCCCCACTCCCAGACCTCAAAACTGTCCCGATTGTGTTTTCAGACGTTAAGAAAGAAAGGTTTTAATGGCTGTGACAGCCCAGAACCCGACGGAGATGATTCCATAGACCAGAGTCCCTTGATGGAGGATAAATACCGGAAAGGCAGCGAGGACCTGGACATCCTGTTCAAGCGCTACGGTGTAAGTACCAACCCCTTGCTTGGATCCACTTCATGATCTGTTCTTTTTCTGTTTGTTTGTTCGTTTGTTTTCTGTTCAACCTCCCTCCAACCTCCTCCCCCCACCCCAACCTCCCCAAAAACCAAACTGGTGTGACAGGCACTGAACAAGAAGCACAGGGAGTGCGAGAGCCCGGAAGGGGATGAAGTGTTTGCGTTGACCCCCCAGACGGAGGAGAAATATAAAAGGATTGATGAGGAGTTTGATAAAATGATGCAGAGTTACCGGCTCGCAGTGAGTAGCTGGTGGTCTGCAGCCCCCATCTCCCCCCAAACCCTCTTCCCTGGTTTGTGGAAGGGGGTGGTGGGTTTTTGTTCTTGCATGGCTTTGCCTTGCTGTGCCCTGGGAGCCGATGCGCGCAGCCCGGAACGCACCCCGGGGTGGGGGGGAAAGGGGTGAGGGGCCTTGAAGGACCCTCCTCTTTCCCACCTGTAAAAAGCAGGAACAAGCCTTGGGTACGTTGAGGTTGGACGTGAGGAGGAAGTTCTTCCCTGTGAGGGTGGGGAGAGCCTGGGCCAGGTTGCCCAGGGAAGCTGTGGCTGCCCCATCCCTGGGGGTGTTGAAGGGCAGGTTGGATGGGGCTTGGAGCAGCCTGGGCTGCTGGGAGGTGTCCCTGCCCATGGGGGGTGGGACTTGATGAGCTTTAAGGTCCCTCCAACCTAAACCATTTGATGACTCTATGTCACCTGCAAAGACCTGGGTACAGCCAGAGGTCACTAGCTCTTTGGGATGGGGCTTGTGACACTTGCGGTGCCATCCTGAAGCTTCTGACACTTTAGGGGACACCAGGGCCACTTACAAGTGAAATACAGGGGGGGACATTCAGTCTGGAAGGTGACATTTACGTCTCTGCAGCAGTGACATATTCACCTTCTGCAGGGACTGGAGGGATCCAGGGCTCACAGCAAAAAGCCTGGAGAGCCCCATGGCAGATCCCAGGGGACTGGAGGACAAATCTCTTCTCCTTAGACACCTCCCGAGCACACTTGGGGGAGCAGGGATGGAGCTCGGGCTGCAGCAGCTGCAGGGGC
>NW_009953572.1:22426-28903 GCF_000747805.2 Chaetura pelagica
GGTGTTGAAGGGCAGGTTGGATGGGGCTTGGAGCAGCCTGGGCTGCTGGGAGGTGTCCCTGCCCATGGGGGATTGGATCTAGATGATCTCTAAGGTCCCTTCCAACCCAAACCATCTCATGAATCTATGAAAGCCATTCCCTTTAACTCTGGTCTTCCTGAGCCTCCTTGGCTCTGGCAGGACAACACCTGGTGACATCCCAGTTCTCTGCTGCAAATGCTGGGTTGAGGCCTCACTTTGTAGCCCCATTTCCCCCCCAAAAAGTGCTTTTTACCTGGGTTAAGACCCTCATCTCCTCTCCTCTCTGCAAGTCTCAGCCTGGTTTGGCCTATTCTGCATTAATTCCCCCCAAATCCAGCAGGCCCTGGGGGCAGCTGGTGGCTGTGGCAGGAATCCAGGGAGGTTTTAGCCTGGGATCCTAGAGCCATCACTGGGGTGGCATCAGGACAGAGCTGAAAGGGATTTGTGTCAGGAGCTGGGAGGAGGAGGAGGAGGAGGAGGGGGACCCATGGCAAATTAGTTGTTAGTTCAAGGGAGCAGAGACTGGTGATGCAGGGAAGGTTTCTTCAAAGGGATTAGCCCCAAGTCACTGCAGCCGTAATTAATGCTGCCAGGAGCAGAGAGGAGGCTCAAGGGGCAGGGGCTGGAGGCAGCACTGCAAAAATGACCCCCCCCAAAACATGACATTGACCATAATCATCCCTTCTCTGCATTGCAAGCCCCATCCCACAGCCTGAAGGGGCTCCAGGAAAGCTGGGGAGGGACTTGGGCCAAGGGCAGGGAGGGATGGGATGAGGGGGAGGGATGAAAAGTGGGAGAGGGAGCTGGAGGTTGGAGCTGAGGAGGGAATTGTGGAGTGTGAGGGTGGGGAGAGCCTGGGCCAGGTTGGCCAGGGAAGCTGTGGCTGCCCCATCCCTGGGGGTGTTGAAGGGCAGGTTGGATGGGGCTTGGAGCAGCCTGGGCTGGTGGGAAGTGTCCCTGCCCATGCAGGGGGTTGGTACTAGATGACCTTGAAGGTCCCTCCAACCCAACCCATCCCTGGTTCTATGATACAAGTTAAAATTCTGGCTTTTCTTGCCAATTGGATCTTGTGAAATCCGTGGCTCTTCATCTTGCTGACTCAGCAGCTGAGCCCCAGGACCCCCCCAGGGACCCCAACATCTGCATCTCCATCCCCTGCATTATTTTTTGGAGGGGGTGGCTGCCCCAAGAGCTGGGGAGCTGAAGCCAAACAGGGTGCAGGCAGCAGTGGGTGCTGGCAGCTCTGGTCTGACAGCCAGACAGGGGGGCTTCAGTGCTGGGTTAGATCCCACCACACTTGGCTGGTCCTCCTGGAACTTTCTCCAATGGGGAGCAGGTTTCCACCCCCTGGGGCTTCCATGGGGTGCTGCTCCATCCTTGCACAAACCCTGAACTGGTGGAAAAGGGGTAAAAAACCCAGCAGAGCTTCTCCTTGGTGCAAAACAACCTGGGAAGGCAGGGACTGCTCAGCATCCCTGGGTTCCTGCTGCTCCCAGCAGGTTCCCAGCACCCTGGGCAGCATCCAGATGTGCTGTGAAGGGTCAGTCCGTGCCCTGGAGTCATTTTTTGGGGGCTGGTGACATTTAGGTGCTTCGTAGTCCGGGTGCAGCATCTGGCTCCCCCCCCACCCCCCAACTAAAACCAGGTCTGAGCGAGGCAGGGGGAGTGTGTGTGGTTGGAGAAGATGCTTTATCCTCCTTAACCAGCTGTGGGTTGGTTTGGTGTGTGACCAGAACTAACCAGGCTCTGCAGCCAGGGGAGCTTTAACAACAGCCTTGTTTGCTCAAGGGAATCCTGGGTCTGGCTTCTGCACTGGTGTTTTACTGGCTTTTAATGGAAGCAGCAGCAAGGCTTGAGGTTTGGCTGGTGTGTGCATCTCCCCCCAGCCCAGATGTTGGACTGATGTGTGAGCCACTGTCCCTACTTGTGCCCTTCCCTGGGGGTGGGGGGAGACCTGGGACCCCTTTGCTGGTGGCCTGGGAGTGCATTTCCTTCCTTTTCCTTTTCCTTTTCCTTTTCCTTTTCCTTTTCCTTTTCCTTTTCCTTTTCCTTTTCCTTTTCCTTTTCCTTTTCCTTCCCCTTTCCCTTTCCCTTTCCTTTTCCCTTTCCCTTTCCTTTTCCCTTTCCCTTTCCCTTCCCCTTTCCCTTCCCCTTCCCCGTCCCTCTTCCCTTCCCCTTCCCCTCCCACACTCACTGATCACACAGTGCCCAAAAGACCTTCCCCCAGTACCCCCAGTTTTCCATCTGGAATAAGCTCCTGGGGCCAAGCAGAGGGAGGGCTCAGCCTTGCAGCCCTTCCCAGCAGTCTGGAAAGGTCTGGGAAGTGCCCAACTGGTCCCTTGGAGCTGGTGGCTCTTGGAGTTGGTGGCCCTTGGAGCTGGTGGCTCTTGGAGCTGGTGGCCCCTGGAGCTGGTGGCTCTTGGAGTTGGCCCTTGGAGCTGGTGGCTCTTGGAGCTGGTGTCCCCTGGAGCTGGTGGTCCCTGGAGCTGGTGGCTCTCAGAGCTGGTGGCCCCTGGAGCTGGTGGCCCTTGGAGCTGGTGGCTCATTTTCTATGACACTGCTCTTTTCCCAGCCCTCAGCCACCAGTGATCAGCTGCTGGCTCTTTGGGAGGGCTCTTCCCATCCCTCATGGTGAGGAAAGGTCTCAGCAGATCCCCGTGGGCTGCATGACCCCTGTGGGGGGCTCAGGGCTGGGCTGACAGAACCAGACCCCCTTGGTGCTGCCCACTGTGGAGCTTTGGGGTGTTTCCAGCCCTGAAACCACGGGGGGGGGAGATAAATCCAGCCTGGGGATGAGAGCCAAGAAGGGGCTGCAGAGCTGGGGGTGTGTGAGCAGTTGGGCTGGCTCTGCCCTGTCCTCCCTGCTGCAACCCTCTCAGATGTCAGCGTGGGCAGGGGTGCAAGGGCAGCAGGGAAATGGGGGCTTGGAGGGGGCCCTGGATTGTCCCCCCTGTTCCAGCACTGGAGTGTTGGTGCTGATGTGGTGCAGGATCTGGGCTCCAGAAGTGGGGAACCTTGGAGGTGTGAGGGTGGGGAGAGCCTGGGCCAGGTTGCCCAGGGAAGCTGTGGCTGCCCCATCCCTGGGGGTGTTGAAGGGCAGGTTGGATGGGGCTTGGAGCAGCCTGGGCTGGTGGGAGGTGTCCCTGCCCATGCAGGGGGTTGGGAATAGGTGATCTGGAAGGCCCCCCCAGCCCACTGGGTGGTTCCACGACCTCCCCTGCCCCCCTTCACCCCTGCTCTCTCTCTCCCCAGTCTGCAGTGCCCGCTCCCAACTTCGCCATGCCCGTCACGGTGCCCGTGACCAACCAGAACACGCTGCAGTTCAGCAACCCTGGCAGTTCCCTGGTGACCCAGTCCCTGGTCACCTCCTCGCTGACCGACCCGCGGCTCCTGTCGCCGCAGCAGCCGGCGCTGCAGAGGAACACGGTGTCCCCAGGGCTGCCCCAGCGACCAGCCAGTGCAGGTGAGACCCCTTCCCACCCCTCCTGCTCCTCATCCTCCCTCGCTGGGTGGGCAGCACCCAGCACAGGGCATCCCGGGAAGCAGGGGACACCCCTGTTGTCACCATCCCCTGCCCTGGGGCAGGATGTGGTTCTGAATCCATGGGTGAGACCCCTTGCAGGGCTGGGAACAGCTCTGGGGTCCCCAACACAGGAAGGACATGGAGCTGTTGGAGAGAGTCCAGAGGAGGCCACAGAGATGCTGGGAGGGCTGGAGCAGCTCTGGAGCCAGGCTGGGAGAGTTGGGGTGTTGAGCCTGGAGAGGAGAAGGCTCCAGGGAGACCTGAGAGCAGCTTCCAGTGCCTGAAGGGGCTCCAGGAAAGCTGGGGAGGGACTTGGGACAAGGGCAGGGAGGGATGGGATGAGGGGGAGGGATGAAAAGTGGGAGAGGGAGCTGGAAGTTGGAGCTGAGGAGGGAATTGTGGAGTGTGAGGGTGGGGAGAGCCTGGGCCAGGTTGCCCAGGGAAGCTGTGGCTGCCCCATCCCTGGGGGTGTTGAAGGGCAGGTTGGATGGGGCTTGGAGCAGCCTGGGCTGCTGGGAGGTGTCCCTGCCTGTGCAGGGGGTGGGACTGAATGAGCTTTCAGGTCCCTTCCAACCCACCCCACCCCACGATTCTGTGATTCTCTAATGCCCCCACTTTGTGCCTTGGCCCTGGGGCAGGTGACAACCTCCCCAGGGTCCCTTGGAGCTCTGGGTCCCTGCGGGATCTGTTTCCAGCTGGGGCAGCACAAGCAGATGAGTCACCCGGCGCCGTTCCCAGCCCGGGGGTGGCTGCTGGTGGCACCCTGGTGACATGGGCCTGCTGCCTAAAAAGGGCTTTTCTGAGCCAGGCTGTGCTGGTTCCAGTTGGTCCCTGAGCTGTTCCTCATGTGGGGCTGTTGACAGGTCCAAGGGACCCATCACATCCAGCAGGGACCGGACACGGGTGGCAGGGGGGACAGGTTTGGGGGAGAGGAACTTGTCACCCGTGTCCCCTGGGGTGATTGGGGGTGGAGGGGGATGCCAACGACGTGTGACCACAGCCTGGTTCTCCTGTGGTGCCATCACCCAGCAGAAATAGCCTGCAGAAAGGCCCTGCCTGCTATTTTTGGGTGGCACAGATGGGCTGTGAGAGTCACCCAGGCTGCAAATGGCAGAGGCAGTAAGTGGGTCTGCCTGGGGAGCTGGGGGGTGGGCTGCACCCCCCTGGGGGCTGGGGGGGGGGTGAGAAGGGCTGGGAGGTGCCCTCCAGCAGAGGGGGCTGGACTGATTTAAGGAGCTGTGGTTCCAAACTGGTTTGTTTGCTCCTTCTGCACCAGCTCAGGGATGGCTCGAAGCCCTCAGAGATGGACCTGAGGGATGGGGGGGTCTTTCTTCTCTAGGGCTGAGCCCAAAAAGCACCCCAGGCTGGGCAGGAGACCCCTCCTTAGGCACAGCCAGCCCAGACCCCAGCTGCATCTTCCCTTCCCTCTCACAGGCCTCTCTGCTGAAAACAAACCCAAGAGAAGGAGGTTTTGTTGGGATGCAGAATCCACGGGGGCTCGTCCTTCCATCCCACTCCTTCATCTGAGGGGGGATCATTTTGTGGTTGCAAACACAGAGGTGTTCCAAGTCCAGCCATCTGTGTCTCATTCACTTGCTGCCTGGGACACAGAAGAAATCCTGTTTATAGGAGCCAGGCCCTTGCATGTTAGAAGAGCTTTTTTATTCTTTTTTTTTGCCCCTTAATCTTCTTTTTTTTTCAGCTGAGAGCAGAGAGCTGGGCTGGTCTTTCAATGCCCAGCAGAGCCTTGGGTTGGTGTCTTGATGCTGGGGGGAATCACAGAATCATCCTGGTTGGAAAGGAAGATCATCAAGTCCAACCATAACCTAAATCCCCCAACCAGAATAACCTAATTGACCCGTTCAGTGCTTAAGGAGTGACCAACTGACCAAGAAGTGCTTAAGAAGGGTGACCAAGGGGGTCTGTGGGGCTGGGAACAGGCTCAGCACGACCCCCCAAAGGGGCTGAACCCCTTTTGGCACTGTGGGCACCCAGGGCTGGGGTGCAGGTGGGGTCCCACAGCAGGACACAGCCCCCCGATCCTGATGGGATCCCCCCTGCAGGACTTTGGGGCCACCAGGACCTTTGGCTTTGCAAAGGAAATGGGTCAGCCTGGAGAATGTTTCCCAACCTGCTGCTCATTTTTCCCAGGACTTTCTCCCTGGGCTCATTTTCCTCTGCCTTCCTCCCTCGTGCTCCTCCTCTTCCTCCCCCCAAAAGGCAGGGATGCTCACCCTGTTCCTGAGCAGACCCTGTGTTTCCAGCTGGCTTTTGCAGCCCTCCTGGACAGGAGGACTCCATGTCTGCCACATTTTGGGGGTCACCTTCCCCTTTTTCAAGTTGCAAAACATTTTGGGGAACCACCACCATCTCCCCATCCCACTCCAACCAGGGGCAGGGCAGCAGCTCAACATTCCTCCCCCCCTCCCAGGGACTCACTGCAAGCCCAGACCTGAGGGCTGGGACCAAAAAAGCCATGGAAAATAAAAAGGGGGGTTTGTCTCAGGTTACCCCATCTGGGGTGAGAAGGGTTGGGTGGTGGTTAGAGGTGGGGTTTGGAGTGGGAGGCTCCTCATTCCCTTGCTCAGGGCTCTGGGATGACTGTGGTTGCAGCTCCGTGGCCGAAGTCACTTCCCATGGCCAGGGAGCCCCAGGCTCTCAATAGGTGCCTTTGAGCAACAACAACAACAAGGCAAGGAAAAAGAAAACAAAAAGCCAGGAAAAAAAAAAAAAAAAGCAAAAAGTTCCATTTTATTGGGGATAAAAAAACCAACCAACCAACCTCTGGGATGTTGTGTTTGCTTTGATGATTTTTTTTTTGCCCCGTTTTCCGAACGTGGGGACCCTGGGAGGCCAAATGCTGGGGACACAGGGATGGTTTCCAGTGGGTGCTTGGTGTGGTGGTGCTGGGGCTCCTGCCCCTGCCTGTGGCA
>NW_009953572.1:29550-32751 GCF_000747805.2 Chaetura pelagica
CTTTCTTCTCTAGGGCTGAGCCCAAAAAGCACCCCAGGCTGGGCAGGAGACCCCTCCTTAGGCACAGCCAGCCCAGACCCCAGCTGCATCTTCCCTTCCCTCTCACAGGCCTCTCTGCTGAAAACAAACCCAAGAGAAGGAGGTTTTGTTGGGATGCAGAATCCACGGGGGCTCGTCCTTCCATCCCACTCCTTCATCTGAGGGGGGATCATTTTGTGGTTGCAAACACAGAGGTGTTCCAAGTCCAGCCATCTGTGTCTCATTCACTTGCTGCCTGGGACACAGAAGAAATCCTGTTTATAGGAGCCAGGCCCTTGCATGTTAGAAGAGCTTTTTTATTCTTTTTTTTTTGCCCCTTAATCTTCTTTTTTTTTCAGCTGAGAGCAGAGAGCTGGGCTGGTCTTTCAATGCCCAGCAGAGCCTTGGGTTGGTGTCTTGATGCTGGGGGGAATCACAGAATCATCCTGGTTGGAAAGGAAGATCATCAAGTCCAACCATAACCTAAATCCCCCAACCAGAACAACCTCATTGACCCGTTCAGTGCTTAAGAAGTGACCAACTGACCAAGAAGTGCTTAAGAAGGGTGACCAAGGGGGTCTGTGGGGCTGGGGACAGGCTCAGCACGACCCCCCAAAGGGGCTGAACCCCTTTTGGCACTGTGGGCACCCAGGGCTGGGGTGCAGGTGGGGTCCCACAGCAGGACACAGCCCCCCGATCCTGATGGGATCCCCCCTGCAGGACTTTGGGGCCACCAGGACCTTTGGCTTTGCAAAGGAAATGGGTCAGCCTGGAGAATGTTTCCCAACCTGCTGCTCATTTTTCCCAGGACTTTCTCCCTGGGCTCATTTTCCTCTGCCTTCCTCCCTCGTGCTCCTCCTCTTCCTCCCCCCAAAAGGCAGGGATGCTCACCCTGTTCCTGAGCAGACCCTGTGTTTCCAGCTGGCTTTTGCAGCCCTCCTGGACAGGAGGACTCCACGATGCCTTGTCTGCCACATTTTGGGGGTCACCTTCCCCTTTTTCAAGCTGCAAAACATTTTGCGGAACCACCACCATCTCCCCATCCCACTCCAACCAGGGGCAGGGCAGCAGCTCAACATTCCTCCCCCCCTCCCAGGGACTCACTGCAAGCCCAGACCTGAGGGCTGGGACCAAAAAAGCCATGGAAAATAAAAAGGGGGGTTTGTCTCAGGTTACCCCATCTGGGGTGAGAAGGGTTGGGTGGTGGTTAGAGGTGGGGTTTGGGGTGGGAGGCTCCTCATTCCCTTGCTCAGGGCTCTGGGATGACTGTGGTTGCAGCTCCGTGGCCGAAGTCACTTCCCATGGCCAGGGAGCCCCAGGCTCTCAATAGGTGCCTTTGAGCAACAACAACAACAAGGCAAGGAAAAAGAAAACAAAAAGCCAGGAAAAAAAAAAAAAAAAGCAAAAAGTTCCATTTTATTGGGGATAAAAAAACCAACCAACCAACCTCTGGGATGTTGTGTTTGCTTTGATGATTTTTTTTTTGCCCCGTTTTCCGAACGTGGGGACCCTGGGAGGCCAAATGCTGGGGACACAGGGATGGTTTCCAGTGGGTGCTTGGTGTGGTGGTGCTGGGGCTCCTGCCCCTGCCTGTGCCAGCCCCGTGTCCCCCCAGAGAGGGACTTGGGATCAAATAACCACGGTGGTTTCCAAGCTGTCTCCTTTGGAGCGGGGGCTCCTGAGCCTCCTGGCTCCTTCCCAAAGGCAACGGAGCTGCCTGGGGAATGTTTCCCAACCTGATCCCCAGGAATGCTGCTCGTTTTGCCTTTTTTGGGGATAAAAAGCCAACCAACCAACCTCTGGGATGTTGTGTTTGCTTTGATGATTTTTTTTTTGCCCCGTTTTCCGAACGTGGGGACCCTGGGAGGCCAAATGCTGGGGACACAGGGATGGTTTCCAGTGGGTGCTTGGTGTGGTGGTGCTGGTGCTCCTGCCCCTGCCTGTGCCAGCCCCGTGTCCCCCCAGAGAGGGACTTGGGATCAAATAACCACGGTGGTTTCCAAGCTGTCTCCTTTGGAGCAGGGGCTCCTGAGCCTCCTGGCTCCTTCCCAAAGGCAACGGAGCTGCCTGGGGAATGTTTCCCAACCTGATCCCCAGGAATGCTGCTCGTTTTGCCCAGGATTTTCTCTCCAGGCTTATTTTCCTCTGCCTTCCTCCTTTGTGCTCCTCCTCTTCCTCCCTTCTCCCCCACCCCCCATTAAGAAAAAGGGATGCTCTGGATGATAATCCCACCTTTCCAATTGTTTTCCAGGGGCGATGCTGGGGGGAGACCTGAACAACACCAATGGAGCCTGCCCGAGCCCTGTGGGTGAGTGAGGAGCAACTGGTGCCCTTGGCTCTCTGTGCCTCAGTTCCCCCCCCACAGAAATGGGATCTGGTGGATGGAGAAGCTCCCGGGGAGATTTTGCTGCTGGTGGCAGCTTTGGCACGTGCAGCTCCAAACCAGCACCTTGACTGGGAGGCTGCTGGTTTCAGTGGAGACCCCAGAGAGTGGGGGGAGGAGGTGTCTCCCTCTGGGGGTTTTGGGAGAGCTGCAAATCCAGGGAATGACTGAGGTGGCCACAGAGGTTTGGGTTTAGCTCCAGTTCCTCCTTTGACCTCGGCTGAGTCACTTAACACCTGATTCCTCCTCATGCTCAGGCCCTAGAAAGGAACTTTACAGCAAGGAAAAAAAGCTCATTAAGGCCCTTTTTCCAGTGCCAGAGCCTCCGTGCTAACGAGGCTCAGACCTTGTGGCTTCACTCCCTGGCTATAAAATGCTCTAATAATAAATTCCTCCCCATCTGCAGAGGGGGTTTTGGGCTCAGCATCCCACTGGGAAGCAGCTGGGCCAGGGCTGGAGCTGGTGGATGCTGGTGGATGCTGGTGGATACTGGGCCAGGGGGAGCAGGGAAGGCAGCCGTGGAGTTCAGGGTTGCCCCAGTTCAAAGCAAATGGGAGCTGGAGTTTGGTGGGGTGGATGGACTTGTAGGGTTGGACTTGACGATCTTCAAGGTCCCTTCCAACCAGGATGATTTGATGGTTCTACTGGGGCTGCTCCAGTCGTGGTTCTGCAGCACCAGCCCCATCCTGGGAAGAACCTTTTCCCTGTACTGGGAGCAGCTTTGCCAGCCCTGGGGACGTTTCCCACTGCTCCAGGGGCTGGAGCCCCCCCGGGACCTTGGCAGGGCTGGAGCTTTGCTG
>NW_009953572.1:33461-35140 GCF_000747805.2 Chaetura pelagica
CCCCCATCCCCAGACCCCCCTGTTCCCAGACCCCCAGTACCACCATCCCACCCCCCTGCTGTCCCTGTCCCCAGAGCTCCCCACAGGGGCTGCAGGAGGTGACTCTACCTCTGGCTCTGGCACCATCCTTGTCATTTTTGGGTACCTGGGACATTTCCTCCTCCTCCCCTGCAGCCTCCCAGCCATCACCTGCTGCCTGAGTCATCCCCACATGGAACGTCCCTGATGTCCCTGTCACCCATCCCTGTCACCCACCCCTGCCCCCCCGCCTGCCCCAGGGGGTGGGTGCTGTGCTCTGACCCCCCCACCCCAGTTTGCTCACTGCTCTCTCTGCAGAACTTGTGGCCATCATTCCCAGTAGGATCAGACCCACAGCTCCCAGGGTCTATGGCTATTCCCTGTGCCCAGTTTATCCCATCACCTCCCTGGGAACAGGAAAGCTGGTCCCTTCCCTTGAGCAGGGAACTAGAGGCAGAAATTGCAGCACAGAACCAGCACCCTGAGCATCCCTGAGGGGCATCTCCTGAGCATCATTCCCAGTGGGATTAGACCCACAGCTCCCAGGGTCTGTGGCCATTCCCTGTGCCCAGTTTATCCCATCACCTCCAAGGGAACAGGAAAGCTGGTCCCTTCCCTCAGGCAGGGACACAGAGGCAGAAATTGCAGCCTGGGGCCACCAGCCTGGCCACCCTGAGGGGCATCTCCTGGGCATCATTTCCAGTGGAATCAACCCCAGGGTGCTTGGCCATTCCCTGTGCCCAGTTTCTCCCATCACCTCCCTGGTAACAGGAAAGCTGGTCCCTTCCCTTGAGCAGGGAACTAGAGACAGAAATTGCAGCACAGAACCAGCACCCTGGCCACCCTGAGCATCCCTGAGGGGCATCTCCTGGGCATCATTCCCAGTGGGATCAACCCCAGGGTCCGTGGCCATTCCCTGTGCCCAGTTGAGCCCAGTTGAGCCCTGGGACAGCTCTGGGAGAGGCAGTGGCAGTGCCAGGCCCCCGAGGAGCAGGTGCCAGGGCTGCCTGCTGAAATGCAGATGCAGCAAAGCCTGGGTGTGATTAATAATGCAATCAGCGACCTATTTTTCCTGCCCTAACGTGCAGTGAATATGAGGGGCTGAATCCTGGTGATTGCTAAATGCTTTTCTATCTTTGGGGCCTATTCATAAACCACCCCCCCCCCCCCCCCCAACCCCACCACCAAAAAACCAACCAACACAACCCTCATCAGAACAGTCATCTGATCCAATTTATTCCTTTCCTGATGTTCATCAGATCTTTTCCTTTTTTACATTTTTTATTTCCTTTCCTTTCTTCTCTTTTATTTTTTTTCCACCCTCCCCCCTTCTCTTTGCACATGAAATCTTTAAGTGGGGCAGCAGGAGGGGGAGGAGGAGGGAACTTCAGATCTTCCAAGGGGCAGTGGGATCAGTGACCTGAGTCCTGGCTCTGCCACGGACCCTTTTTGCTGCTCTGGTGTCATCAAGAGGCTTGAAAGGTGAAATGTATCAGGAATTATCCCCCCCTGGTGGGGCCCCAGTGCCCAGGGCAGAGCAGCAGCAGGAGACCTTGCTGCAAACCAGTGACACTTCCTGGTTCTCATTGCAGCAACGATGGATTCTGGGTTCCTTCAGGTTGAGGAGCTGCCCAGGGCTGGCTGCCTGCACTGCCCTTACC
>NW_009953572.1:36551-36880 GCF_000747805.2 Chaetura pelagica
GATGTGAGAGCAGCCCCTTTGGGAAGGCAACGGGATGCGGGTGCCAACACCGAATGAAACATCCAGTCCTGCCAGAGAGACACCAACCCCAGGAAAAAAACACTCTTTTAGGCAAAATCAGGTGGGAAAAGAAAGAGCTGAGATGGGCTGGGAAGTGCCTGTTTCTCCAGCAAAGCCCTGTGCTGGTTTTCCCCAGGGGAGGGAAGGGGGGTCCCTTTTGGGGTCGGTGCTGCTGGGAGCCAAACCTGGGCGATGCCACCGCCCGGGGACCTGCCCCGTGGAGCCCCCACAGCTGCCAGCACGGGACAGGACCTGGCCCCCTGCCACCA
>NW_009953572.1:37462-38309 GCF_000747805.2 Chaetura pelagica
CCTGCCAGCCAAGTGAGCACCACCTTGTTTGTGGCAATGATTCACCCTGTTCTGCTGCTATTCTGGGGCAGGGCAGATGGGCGACAGGGCAGCTCAGCGAGAGGGAAGGGCGAGAGCTGCCGTAGGACTGATCAGCCAGGGAAAAGCTCTCCAAAACCACATGGATGAGCCACCACCTCCTGCAGCCTGCAAGGAGACACTCTTAGCCAGGGGAAAAAAAAATAATCCTAGCCAGGCCTTTGGCAGACTGAAATTCTTCCTCTGTGCCCCAAAAGTCTTCATTCCTCCCCCCGCCCTGCCTCAGTTTCCCCATCTGCGGAGTGAAAACTGTCAGCGCCCGCCCCCCCCATCTGCTTCTCAGTGGTTCTGCTGCCAGAGGGCACTGCCTGGCTCCGAGCTGGAGGAGCAGTTTGCTGCAGGCAAAAAAAAATCATCAGCAGCAGCCTGGTTGGCATGAGGAGTGTTTAATTGTGAGGCTGGTTCCTGCAGCGAGTGCAGCGCAGCCCCCGCTGGGCGCACAGCGCGAGGGAGTGGGGTCTGGGAAGGGGGGACAGGGGAGCTCAGCACAGCTGGGTTGGGAAGGGGAGAGCAGAGCATTGTCCCAGCTCCTCTGGGATCCATCCCAGCTCCTCTGGGATCCGTCTCAGTTCCTCTGGGGATCCATCCCAGCTCCTCTGGGGATTCATCCCAGTTACTCTGGGGATCCGTCCCAGCTCCTCTGGGGATTCATCCCAGTTACTCTGGGGATCCATCCCAGTTTCTCTGGGGATTCATCCCAGTTACTCTGGGGATCCATCCCAGTTTCTCTGGGGATTCATCCCAGTTACTCTGGGGATCCATCCCAGTT
>NW_009953572.1:38357-39005 GCF_000747805.2 Chaetura pelagica
AGCCCGGCTCCTCTGAGGATTCATCCCAACTCCTCTGGGGATCCATCCCAGCTCCTCTGGGGATCCATCCCAACTCCTCTGGGGATCCATCCTGGCTGCTCTGCAGCTTCATCCCGCCTGGCTCAGCTTTCCTCCCACCTCCCCCCCTTCCCTGCTAACCTTCTCCCCAGATTTGCTCCCTCCATATTGCTCAACCTACACACCAGATCTCCTCCCAGAGTGGCAGCTCCCACCTTCTTCCCAGCCTGGCAGCACCAGGATGACTCAGCTGCCCCACACCCAGCCCCTCTGCCTGGAGCCCCTCTGCCCAGGGGCTCAGCCCCTGCCTGGGTTTGCTCCAGGTTTAGCTCCAAGGGTTCAGCTCTTTCAGTGGGTTCAACTGAGGTGCCCCCCCTGTTTTCCTGGGTGCTCCTGACCCAAAGGGTAGAGCAGGATCCCTTCCCTCGGGTGACAAGCCCCCCCCCAGCATGCCTGCATGGTTTTGTAACCAGCCTGAATGGCACTTTGCAACTGGGAGGGTTGTGCAAGGCTGGTGTGAACTGGGGGGGGTGTGGGCAGAGGGGGTGTGAGCAGAGGGGGTGGGTGTGAGCAGCATGGGGTGGGTGTGAGCAGAGGGGGTGGATGTGAGCAGCATGGGGTGGGTGTGAG
>NW_009953572.1:39423-43546 GCF_000747805.2 Chaetura pelagica
GGGAAGAAATTCTTTTGCCCAGAGAGAGGTCAGACCGTGGCCCAGGCTGCCCGGGGAGGTGGGGGAGTCACCAGCCCTGGAGGAATGTGTAGATGTGTCACTTCAGGGCTCGAGTGGGTGTGTGTGAGGGTGGTTTTGTGGGTTGGGTGGTGGTGGTTGGGTTTTTAGGGGGTGTGCCAGGGGGTGGGTTGGTTTGTTTGCCTCTTTCTTTCCCCCGGGTGGACAGTTGGACTCAGTGATCTTGGAGATCTTTTCCAACCGTGGGATTCTGTGCCTGTGGGAAGTGTGGGAGCTTCTTGTGGCACCTGGGTCTGACCCCCTCACACCCACCTCCTGGTGGAAGGGGGGGGGCAGTGGGTGCTGCACCCCTGCTCAGCCCCCAGCCCTGCACCCTCAGCTCCAGAGGGGATGGGTCACATCCTGCTGAGCTGGATGGGGTGAAGGCAGGAGAGGGACAGGGCTCAGTCCTGCCCACCTGCAGTGTCCTCAAGCCCCGGGCAGTGGGCACAGCCAAGGGTGGTTGCCAGCAGGATGTGTGCCAGGAAAACCTGCTCCGACGGCCCCGGGGCTTTAGCAATTAACAGCCCTTGTTAATCTCCTTCCCCGGGTTGGGACCCGGGGCGTGTGGGTGCTGCAAATCCAGGGTGTTGTCACCCTCTGGAGGTGGCAGAGACAGGGCTTGTGTCCTCCAGCCTTATCCCCAGGGAGTCCTGCGTGGCCGTGGAGCATGGCAGGGGTCATGCCCAGCCCCTGAGGGGTCCTGGGACCCCTGAGCTGGGGGGAAGGTCCCCCCCATGTCCCTGGGGACAATGCCAGGCTGGTGCTGGGCACTGCCCCAGTCTTCACAGGGTGACGTGTGCTGGCTGCTCCGGATTAGAGTCAAGCCTCTTGAGTCTGAGTTAAATCAGATCAGCAGAGACAGCCCAGATTATCTGCCTTGTAAACAGGGTTGGATCTGACCCCGTAGATCCAACCCCACGTAACTGCCTGGAAAACCACGTGGGGAGGCACTGGGCCAAGGGCAGGATTTTTCCACGGGGGACCTGCTGGTGCCCAAGCCACCCAAAGCCCCTGAGGGCACTGAGCTGGCAGGTTGCTGAGCCCTGGACTTGAGGTTCAAGGATGCCAAGAGTGTCTTGAAAATCCTGGGGCTGGTGCTCACCATCTCCAGCTGCCCTTGGAGGCACAGAGCAGGGAGGGGATGTGGCAGCTCTGGACCTTCACTGGTCCTGGGTTTGGATCTTCCTCACTCCTTGGGCAGCACAGCCACCCTCACACGTGTCCTCTGGAAAATACTGACTCCTTTTTCTCCCATCAGAAGGGATCAGGCTGAGGCCTCCTGCTGTTATTCCCTCTCCATGCAGGCAGGGAACTTGCTGGTCGCCTTGAAAGGTGACCCAAGGGCAACCCCAAGTGGCCTGTAAATGAAAGTCATCCAATCATCGAACCCTTTTGGTTGGAAAAGACCTTTTAAGATCATCGAGGCCAACCATTAACAGGTCCTAACTATCTGGAAGTGGTGTGGGTTCCTCTTTGCTTTGTCCCACTGAGGATCAATCCTGTTTAGTCCACCATTAACCTTGGCCACCTCCCTGGGCTGGTCCACACGTGGGGACCAAGACTGAGGTTTTGGTGGGGCCACAACTCCTGAAGACACCAGGAGAAACCCCCGCAGGGTTGTAACTCTCTCTCTGTTTGCTCCCCCAGCAGAACACACAACGGTTGGGTGTCTCCCAAGCAACTCACTCTTTAACCACACCAGTTGTTTCTGTGGCGACTCCCAGTTTGCTGACCCAGGGGTTGCCCTTCTCTGCCATGCCCACCGCCTACAACACGGGTAAGAGGACACAGCCCAGGGCAGATCTCAGCCTCGGGGCCTTCAGTGGGAGAGGGAAAATGTGTTCCTGGGGTTCTGAGCCTGGCTCTGCCCCAACAGCCTCCCTGGAACTTGCTGCTGCAGGACGTGGTCTTGTCCAGGGGTTTTGCAGGGTTCAGGTCAAGGGGAAGCTCATAGAGATAGTGAGAACTTGGGGTGACATCCAGAGCTGGGGAGTCAGGGAGGGAGAGTCAAGCCTCTTGAGTCTGAGTTAAATCAGATCAGCAGAGACAGCCCAGATTATCTGCCTTGTAAACAGGGTTGGATCTGACCCCGTAGATCCAACCCCACGTAACTGCCTGGAAAACCACGTGGGGAGGCACTGGGCCAAGGGCAGGATTTTTCCACGGGGGACCTGCTGGTGCCCAAGCCACCCAAAGCCCCTGAGGGCACTGAGCTGGCAGGTTGCTGAGCCCTGGACTTGAGGTTCAAGGATGCCAAGAGTGCCTTGAAAATCCTGGGGCTGGTGCTCACCATCTCCAGCTGCCCTTGGAGGCACAGAGCAGGGAGGGGATGTGGCAGCTCTGGACCTTCACTGGTCCTGGGTTTGGATCTTCCTCACTCCTTGGGCAGCACAGCCACCCTCACACGTGTCCTCTGGAAAATACTGACTCCTTTTTCTCCCATCAGAAGGGATCAGGCTGAGGCCTCCTGCTGTTATTCCCTCTCCATGCAGGCAGGGAACTTGCTGGTCGCCTTGAAAGGTGACCCAAGGGCAACCCCAAGTGGCCTGTAAATGAAAGTCATCCAATCATCGAACCCTTTTGGTTGGAAAAGACCTTTTAAGATCATCGAGGCCAACCATTAACAGGTCCTAACTATCTGGAAGTGGTGTGGGTTCCTCTTTGCTTTGTCCCACTGAGGATCAATCCTGTTTAGTCCACCATTAACCTTGGCCACCTCCCTGGGCTGGTCCACACGTGGGGACCAAGACTGAGGTTTTGGTGGGGCCACAACTCCTGAAGACACCAGGAGAAACCCCCGCAGGGTTGTAACTCTCTCTCTGTTTGCTCCCCCAGCAGAACACACAACGGTTGGGTGTCTCCCAAGCAACTCACTCTTTAACCACACCAGTTGTTTCTGTGGCGACTCCCAGTTTGCTGACCCAGGGGTTGCCCTTCTCTGCCATGCCCACCGCCTACAACACGGGTAAGAGGACACAGCCCAGGGCAGATCTCAGCCTCGGGGCCTTCAGTGGGAGAGGGAAAATGTGTTCCTGGGGTTCTGAGCCTGGCTCTGCCCCAACAGCCTCCCTGGAACTTGCTGCTGCAGGACGTGGTCTTGTCCAGGGGTTTTGCAGGGTTCAGGTCAAGGGGAAGCTCATAGAGATAGTGAGAACTTGGGGTGACATCCAGAGCTGGGGAGTCAGGGAGGGGTTTGTGTTGGTAGAGGAGGTGGGGGGGTTGTCGTGGTGGAGGTCACTGTGGGGAGCAGAACTCCAAGCCTGGGGTTGTTGGCACTTGTTCTTGCCAGGCCTAAACTGGGAATTCATGGAATCATAGGGTGGTTTGGGTTGGAAAGGACCTTAAAACTCAGGGACACCTCCCAGCAGCCCAGGCTGCTCCAAGCCCCATCCAACCTGCCCTTCAACACCCCCAGGGATGGGGCAGCCACAGCTTCCCTGGCTAACCTGGCCCAGGCTCTCCCCACCCTCACACTCCACAATTCCCTCCTCAGCTCCAACCTCCAGCTCCCTCTCCCACTTTTCATCCCTCCCCCTCATCCCATCCCTCCCTGCCCTTGGCCCAAGTCCCTCCCCAGCTTTCCTGGAGCCCCTTCAGGCCCTGGAAGCTGCTCTAAGGTCTCCCTGGAGCCTTCTCCTCTCCAGGCTCAACACCCCAACTCTCCCAGCCTGGCTCCAGAGCTGCTCCAGCCCTCAGGTCATCTCCACCTCATCCTACCACTCCATGCTCTTACCAAAAGTCCCTCTCCAGAAGCTCCATGAGGGCCTGACCCTGTCCTGGTGTGGCCCATTGCACCTCCCTGGCAGCGTGAAGGTGATTTTAAGTGGAATTTAATTCCAGCTACACCCACCTCCAGGCTCCTGGGAGCTCTGGCTGATGTTGCAACAGGGGCTTAATGAAAATGAGGGTCAGGCCCCCCAAAAAGCTGGGGAAGAATGCAAACCAGCCTGCTTGGAGGCACATCAGGCTGGGGTTGGAGCTGCCCCGAGGCGATGGTTACAGCACAATTACCCAAGCAGAGGGGCTGTTCACCTGTCCAACCTCCACCAAGGCCTGGAGGACG
>NW_009953572.1:43571-44169 GCF_000747805.2 Chaetura pelagica
TTGGTGTTTCCTTGGAGAAGAGTTTGCAGAAAAAAAAAAAATGAATGTGCAAAGCTGCTTGTCTGGAAGGACCCAGATGAGGGGCGTGTTGGGAACTCCCTCTCCTAATTAGTAGGTGTAGCCCAGGAGGTGCCTGGTGGGGCAGGAGGAGGAGGCTCCTCTCCCTGCTGCTGGGGAAGGCTCTGTGGTCCAGCAGCCAGTTTGTGGGCAGCCAAAGTGCCCAAAATAGGTTTTAATTGAGCCTTCTGCTGCTGCTGCTGCTGCTCTGGGTGAGGGGGTTGAGTTTCAGCTTTTGTTTCCCTCCTGCAGGTGACCACAGGCAGAGTGGGCACCTGGGGTGGCTGTGCTGGGCTGGAGACACTGGGGGGGGGGGGGCACATGGTGGGGATCATTGTAGGGAGCAGAACTCCAGGCACTTGTCCTTTCCAGGGCTAACCTGGGAATTCATAGAATCACAGGATGGGTTGGGTTGGAAGGATCTTAAAGATCATCTAGATCCAACCCTCCCATGGGCAGGGACACCTCCCAGCAGCCCAGGCTGCTCCAAGCCCCATCCAACCTGCCCTTCAACACCCCCAGGGATAGATCGGAAACGCGT
>NW_009953572.1:44233-45071 GCF_000747805.2 Chaetura pelagica
TCCTGCTGATGTCTGACCTAAATGTCCTCTGGGTTGAGACCATGGAAAGGACTTAAAAAGGGACCTTAAAGCTCATAATCCCTCCTGATGTCCAACCTCTATCTCCCTCTCCCACTTTTCATCCCTCCTCCTCATCCCATCCCTCCCTGCCCTTGGCCCAAGTCCCTCCCCAGCTTTCCTGGAGCCCCTTCAGGCCCTGGAAGCTGCTCTAAGGTCTCCCTGGAGCCTTCTCCTCTCCAGGCTCAACACCCCAACTCTCCCAGCCTGTCTTATGGAATCATGGAATGGTTTGGGTTGGAAGGACCTGAAAGCTCATCCAGATCCAACCCCCTGCATGGGCAGGGACACCTCCCAGCAGCCCAGGCTGCTCCAAGCCCCATCCAACCTGCCCTTCAACACCCCCAGGCATGGGGCAGCCGCAGCTTCCCTAGGAAACCTGACCCAGGCTCTCCCCCCCCTCACACTCCACAATTCCCTCCTCAGCTCCAACCTCCAGCTCCCTCTCCCAGTTCCCACCCATCACCTCTTGCCTCCTGCTCCCACGGGCAGCTCTGGCTCAGCTGGGGTGGGAGGGGCTGAAACCACAAGACACCCCAAAAATGATAGTGAGGAAAAGTGTGTGTGTGTGGGGGGGGAGCCTGGAAGAGACACCCAGGATCTGGGGGTGTCCTTGATGATGGACACCCCATAATTTTGGGATTCTTGATTTCATTTTGGGATGTCCCAGATGTAGTTTGGGAGTCTCCTGGGATTCGTGCTTGGGAAGAGCATCTCCCACCCCTGCCCATGCAAGTGGTGGTGGGGGGTGGGGAGGTGGGTGCTGGGGGAGGTGGGTACT
>NW_009953572.1:46614-47405 GCF_000747805.2 Chaetura pelagica
CAGAGTTTTCTGAGGTGGCTGAGCCCCTGGCCCTGGCGATGCTGAGGGGGCTGAGACCCTGGCCCAGGGGATGCTGAGGGGGGTGAGACCCTGGCCCAGGGGATGCTGAGGGGGGTGAGACCCTGGCCCAGGGGATGCTGAGGAGGGTGAGACCCTGGCCCAGGGGATGCTGAGGGGGCTGAGACCCTGGCTCAGGAGATGCCCCATCCCTGGTGACATTCAAGGTCAAGGTCAACGGGGCTCTAAGCAACCTGATCTAGTGGAAGATGTGCCTGCCCATGGCAGGGGGTGCACTGGGGGGGTCTTTGAAGGTCCCTTCCCACCTAAACCATTCTGCAATCCCTGGGTGGGGCTTGGAGCAACCTGGTGGAAGGTGCCCCTGCCCAATTCGAAGGTCCCTTTCAACCCAAACACTTGTACAACTCTGTGGACAGGGCTCTGAGCAAGGTGGTCTCCTGGAAGGTGCCCCTGCCCATGCAGGGGGGGTTGGACTAGATGACCTTTCAAGGTCAAACCAGCCTGTGATGCTGAGGGACATGTCCTGTGGGCAGCATCCCTGTGCCACTCCCAGCAGAGCTGGTGCTCTCTGTCCTGTGGCTGCTTCGTGTCCCTCTGGTGTCACCTCCACCTTCTCACCGTGCGGGTGACATTCCAGGGCCTGAAGGAGCTTCTTCCTTTCCAGATTATCCACTGACCAGCGCTGAGTTGTCTTCTCTGCCAGCGTTCAGCTCACCTGGGGGTTTGTCCCTTGGCAACATCTCTGCCTGGCAGCAGCAGCAGCAGCAGCAGCA
>NW_009953572.1:47502-50359 GCF_000747805.2 Chaetura pelagica
AACAGCAGCAGCAGCAGCCACAGCAGCAGCAGCAGCACCTGGTTCCTGTATCATTAGGGAATTTGATGTAAGTGAAACAGTTACCAGGGGTCACTCAGTGGAGGTTGGGAAAGGAAAGAGGGAAATGGGGAATTCCTCCCCCAAGTGCCAGACCTTCCAAGCCCCAACTGGAGCTCCTGGCCTGGGTTGTTGTCCCCCTCCCACTGCAGAGCCCCAACAATTCCACTGGGTTCCAGGAGCAGATGTGTCCACAGCTGCAGGAGGAGCCAGCTCGGGAAGTTTGGGGAATTCCATCCCTACCTCTGCTGTAGGAATGACCCTGGGGTCCCCAGATCAGGGATCAGGGCAGTGTGATGCTCTCTGAGAGCTGCTTCTTGCTGTCTGGCTGCAGCAGGAGGATCCATCTCTGCACCTCACGTGGGGAACCCAAGATCCAACAGGAAGCCAGAGTTAGAGGAGATGGTCCCTGCAGAACAGGGTGTCTGGAAATAGTCAGATGGTCCTGCTGGGTAGGAAGGGGGCAGCTTTTCATACTGGAGAGTATTTGCTTTATGTCAGGGAAAAAGTATATGCAGTTGCTCTTGTGAGACCCCACCTGGGGTGTTGTGACCAGTTCTGGAGCCCCCAACATAGGAAGGACATGGAGCTGGTGGAGAGAGTCCAGAGGAGGCCCCGGAGATGCTGGGAGGGCTGGAGCAGCTCTGGAGCCAGGCTGGGAGAGTTGGGGTGTTGAGCCTGGAGAGGAGAAGGCTCCAGGGAGACCTTAGAGCAGCTTCCAGGGCCTGAAGGGGCTCCAGGAAAGCTGGGGAGGGACTTGGGACAAGGGCAGGGAGGGATGGGATGAGGGGGAGGGATGAAAAGTGGGAGAGGGAGCTGGAGGTTGGAGCTGAGGAGGGAATTGTGGAGTGTGAGGGTGGGGAGAGCCTGGGCCAGGTTGGCCAGGGAAGCTGTGGCTGCCCCATCCCTGGGGGTGTTGAAGGGCAGGTTGGATGGGGCTTGGAGCAGCCTGGGCTGCTGGGAGGTGTCCCTGTCTGTGCAGGGGGTTGGATTTAGATGATCTTTAAGGTCCCTCCAACTCAACCCATCCCCACACACGCAGCTTTTTCCAAGTATCTTAGTCAAAAGAAAGATGAGAAATTTACCCACAATCATGCTAAGACCACGGGATAAAAAGAGGCAGGAACTGAAAAGGGGGATTCAGTGACTTTGCCCCAAAGGCAGCTGAGGGGACCCTGACATTCCCAGCATGAATTCCCAGTAGATTCATGGGTGCACCAGGCATTTGTGCAGCAGGTTCTGTGCTTTCCTGTGCTTCCTGGAGCAGGTTTTCCAGGCAGGACAGGCAGCAACTTCCCCAGCATCTGCCTGGACCTGCCCCAGAAAGCCTGGCAGGAAGTTTGGGGCTGAAGAGGTTCCCTGCTCCTGGGGGACTCTGGGCTATAGAGGTGGCCATGGGATGGAGGTGTCACAGCCTGTCCCCCTGCTCCATGCATTTGGGGTGATACTGTGGGAATGGTGGGTGGGGTGGGGGCTGGATGGGGGGTGCTGGTGGAGCAGGGATGTGTCATGGTGAAGTGCATGGACTGTGGTTCTGGAGGTGTAAGGAGTCATCATTCTTGTTATGAACCCGGATCCAGAATCCGAATTCGTGTTCTGATCCAGATTTGTGGTCCTGATGCAGGTGCAGGGGGTGTGGGTTAGGAATTCTGTGGGGGTTGGAGGGTAAAAGGCCACTGGAAAGATGAATAATGAGACACTTCCTGTTATCTCCTCTATCTGTTTGTCCCCCTTCCTCCTCTTCCTCCTCCCCTTCCTCCTCCTCCTTTTCCTCCTCCTCCCCCTATTCCTCCTCCTCTTCCTCCTCCTCCTCTTTCTCTTCCTCCTCCGCTTCCTACTTCTCCTCTTCCTCCCCCTCCTCCTCCTCCTCTTCCTCCTTCTCTTCCTTCTCCTCCTCCTCTTCCTTCTTCTCCTCTTCTTTCTCCTCTTCCTCCTTCTCCCTCCTTCTCCTCCTCTTCCTCCTCCCCCTATTCCTCCTCTTCCTCCCCCTTCTCCCCCTCCTCTTCCTCCTCCTCTTCCTTCTCCTCCACTTCTTCCTCCTCTTCTTCCTCCTTCTCCTCCTCTTCCTCCTCGCCCTCATCCTCCTCTTCTTCCCCATCCCGTATGCTCCTCATGGTCCTCCTCCTCCCCCTATTCCTCCTCCTCTTCCTCCTCCTCCTCTTTCTCTTCCTCCTCCGCTTCCTACTTCTCCTCTTCCTCCCCCTCCTCCTCCTCCTCTTCCTCCTTCTCCCTCCTCCTCCTCTTCTTTCTCCTCTTCCTCCTTCTCCCTCCTTCTCCTCCTCTTCCTCCTCCCCCTATTCCTCCTCCTCCTCTTCCTCCTCCTCTTTCTCTTCCTCCTCCGCTTCCTACTTCTCCTCTTCCTCCCCCTCCTCCTCCTCCTCTTCCTCCTTCTCCCTCCTCCTCCTCTTCTTTCTCCTCTTCCTCCTTCTCCCTCCTTCTCCTCCTCTTCCTCCTCCCCCTATTCCTCCTCCTCCTCTTCCTCTGCCTCCTTCTCCTCCTCTTCCTCCTTCTTTTCCTTCTCCTCCTCCTCTTCCTTCTCCTCCTCTTCTTTCTCCTCTTCCTCCTTCTCTTACTCTTCGACAGCCTGAGCAGCAACACCAGCTCCTACGAGGGCAACGCCGAGCGGGACGAGCCCGCCCGCCCGGATTTCAGCTCCTCCCTGGGCCTCCTCAGACCCACCAGCGAGCCCGAGGGGGACACCCCCTCCGTCAAGCGCATGCGCTTGGATACCTGGGTGACATAACGGGGTCCCCTCTGCTCCCCGGGTGACCTAACGGGGTCCCCTCTGCTCCCCGGGCGG
>NW_009953572.1:50459-51080 GCF_000747805.2 Chaetura pelagica
TGTAACGGGGTCCCCTCTGCTCCCCGGGTGACGTAACGGGGTCCCCTCTGCTCCCTGGGTGACATATGGGGTCCCTTTCTGTTCCCCCAGGTGACATATGGGGTCTTCTCTGCTCCCCAAGTGACATAACAGGGTCCCCTCTGATCCCTGGGTGACATATGGGGTCCCTTTCTGTTCCCCCAGGTGACATATGGGGTCCCCTCTGCTCTCCGGGTGACATAACAGGGTCCCCTCTGCTTCCCAGGTGACATAACAAGGTCCCCTCTGCTCCCCAGGTGACATAATAGGGTCCCCTGTGGTCCCTGGGTGACGTAACAGGGTCCCCTCTGCTCCCCAGGTGACATAACGGGGTCCCCTCTGCTCCCTGGGTGACATAACAGGGTCCCCTCTGCTCCCTGGGTGACATGTGGGGGTCCCTTTCTGTTCCCCCCGGGAGCACCGACCACCAGGGCCATTGGGGAAGGGTTGGGGGTGGGATGGGGTGGGAAGGGGGGTGTGTGTGGGTGTGGGGGTGTGTGTGTGGTGGGTGTGGGTGTGGGTGTGGGTGGGGGTTAGGGTTAGGGTTAGGGTTAGGGTTAGGGTTAGGGTTAGGGTTAGGGTTAGGGTTAGGGGTTAGGGTTA
>NW_009953572.1:51229-54145 GCF_000747805.2 Chaetura pelagica
GGATCAAAGAGCTGGATAAACCCCCCCCCGGTGATGCTCTTTGGCCGGGCAGCAGTTGGTGGCTGCTGTGAGCACTGAGCCCCCCAGGGGTGTTGGTTCCCCCCCCAGGGGGTTGGAACGTGTCCCTAGGGAAGAGCAGCTGAGGCAGGACGGGGAGACGGGACACGGAGCAGCCCTGGAAGGCACTTCCCAGCCATGCCAGGGCTCTCCCAGCTCCAGGTGCAGCCAGAGGGGGTTCAGACACCACCCAGCTCCCAGAAGGGACTTTGGCAGGTGCCAGTTTTCCTCAAAATGGGAATTTTCCTCAACCGGGTTTCCCAGTCCAGCAGGGAAGGCAGCTTGGTGGAGACATTCAGGATGGAAGGTGATGCAGCCTCAGCCCCTTCCTGCTCCCAGGTCCCTGAAAGGTGCAGTGAAGGGAGAAGGGGCAGATTTTTGAATCCTGTTTGCAGGAAAAATAATTGCAGGCAGGAGAAACCCCATCCCTGGAAGTGCTGAAGGCCAGGTGGGAATCTCATCCCTATCTGAGCAACCTGGGCTGGTGGGAGGTGTCCCTGCCCATGCAGGGGGGTTGGAACTAGATGATCTTGAAGGTCCCTTCCATCCCAACCCATCCCATGATTCCATCAGAAGGGAACTCTGCTCTTGCTGGTTGTTTTGCACCTGCCCTTGACCTTTCCCAAAGGGAAAGTCTTGGAGCGTGTGGAAGGGCAGGATGGGTTCGTGCTGCTTGGAAAGGAAACTCCAGGGGGTTTTTTTTCTTCCCAAAATTCTCCACGTGGGACAAAGCTTTAAGCTGGAAAAGAAGTGGCTTTGGTTTGTTTTGTATTTTTGAAGTCAGGGATGCCACAGAAATCCTGTGGGGTTTTGCCTGAAGGTTTCAAGGCATCAACAAGGGGATGGGGAAGCTGTGTGGAAAACCTGCTGGAGTCTTGGTGGAGTGGAGATAAAACCCAGGGATTTCCTGGTGTTACTGGTTGAGGGTGATTTCCCAAGGATTCCCAAAAGGCAGCAGCTGGCTCGGGGTGGGAAAAGTTTGGAGAAGAAGGGACCATTCCCAGTTAGTGCCAGCTTTTTGGGATGGGCTCTTTCCCCACAGGCGCTCTTCTCCAGGATGCTGGTCCCCATCCTGGCCTGCCACCCTGTCCCCCTTGTCCCACCTGCACAGGGACAGCCCTGTCCCCACTCACCCCTGGGCTCACCCTCACCAACTGGCACAAAACCTGCCCAGATCCTTCTTGTCCCAGCTGGCTCCTTCGGGAGGTGCTGAGGAGCCAGGAAGCTGCTTTGGGGCTGGAATTCTGGGTGGAAAGGGAGAGGAGCCAAAAGTCACGGTGGGATTTCAACACCGACCATCCAGCCTCCAGCTCAGCCTGCTGGAATGAGGGAAACTGGATTCAAATGTCCTGGGATGGTGGCAAAACAGATGCAAATTGCTGTGAATTTCAAACATTTTCCCGACCAAACATTTTTTTTGTGGCCAAAGTTTCCAATTGGAAAAATGATGTAAAAAAAATAATACGTAGGTTTATTATGGAATGAACTTAATAAATTGAAGTGGCTGGAGGAGGAGAGGAAATCCTCCAAAAATTGGGTGGAAATAAGAAATAGGAATGATGGGCAAAGAGGGACAATGTGGCCACATCCTGCATGAGCCACTGGTTAAACTGGGAATTGTGGGAAAGCTCCAACGTGTCCGTTCCCAACCAACATCTGCCCTGACTTTTCCTCCTCTGGAAGTGGGTGCGGATGCAGAGACTGGAATTGGGGCAGTGGGTGCTGAGCCTGGTGCTGAGCTCTTGGTGAGCACCATGCCCTGAATTCCCTGCTGAAATTTCTGCCTAAAATTAATTTCCAGCTAAAATTTCCAGCTGAAAATTCCCTGCGAAAATTTCCAACTAAAAAAAACAACAATTTCCAGCTAAAAATTCCCTGCTAAAGTTTCCGACTAGAAAAATCATTTCCAGCAGGAAAATGTCCCTCTCAAATCTCCCCCATGGAAAAAAAATCTTCCAAAGAACAAATCTGCTGCCACAGAAGTTTGTTGGGGTTTTCTTTTTCCCTCCATCAAAGGGTGATCGAGCCCCATCGCGATGATGCGGTTTTCGTTCCCTCTCCCCGTGCTCCAAAGGGGTTCCCATGGGAATGGGAATGGTTCCTGGCAGGTTTTGTGTGGTCAACCCCCCCCTCCCCACCACCCCCTTCGTGTCCATCTACCCAAGTGGGAACCTCCATCTTCTGGGGAGATGCTTGGATCCCACCTCAGATCCCGGCGCGGCGAAGCGGATCTTCCCTCCGTCCCTCCTTCCATCCCTCCCTTGGTCCATCTGGGAAGCGGGAGAGACGCTGTGGACCCTGGTCCTCCTCACCCACCTTGGACCCTTCCCTTGACCCTGGACATACCAGACACTCACCTGAGCTCTTTGCACGGCCTTGCTTTGGAAATTAGGCGGGATTAACGACGTCTCATTGGTCTCATTTTTTATGACGACGGTTTTCGTTTGGATTTTTCCTTCACGACAAGAACATCAACCCAACCAAAGGGGTTTTTCTCCTCCCACGGTGGGAGTTGGTGGTGAAGACCCTCCCCCAGGACTCGACACCATCTGGAGCATCGGGGGCAAAAAAAAAAAAACCCACCCAAAACCAAAAAAAAACCCCCAACCAACCCCACATTTTTGCCCATGAACTTCATGCCCCGACTCCCGAGTTCACCTTGAAGCTGAGAACCTGGGGACAAAAAAAAAAAGCAACAGCCACCAAACCAACCAACCAGACATAAAAATGGAGATGCGGGTTGAGATCTCCCAGGAAGGAAACGGGAGTGAATCCAAAGTGAATCCGGAGTGAATCCAGAAGGAATCCGGAACGAATCCGGAGCAACAGGACTCGACCATCCCCTGGGCTGGTGCCACG
>NW_009953572.1:54223-56545 GCF_000747805.2 Chaetura pelagica
CTTGGGTCTTTATTTCCTGGGTGGCTCGGGATTATTTTATTATGATATTATTATTTTTTTTGTCCAGGTCATTATCCTTCCTCCCCCCCCCCAAGACTTTAATATCCATTAAACTCCTCCTAATTTTCAAAAGACAATGAGAAGAATGACAATCTAAAGAAAAACCAACACCCTCCTTCGTGCTTCTATAAATATGTTTCAGATCTAATTTTATTTCTTGTGCTCATCTGTACTGTTGACAGTTCCAATTGTGTATAATTTTGGTTTATTTTTGTTTTCTTCTTGAGTTCTTTGGTTTTTTTTTTTATTTTAAAGTTGGATTATTTGCGTTGTAGAGGGTTTAGTTTTAAACAAGAAAACAACCAAACAAATATATATATATATATATATTTTCCATTTTTTAAAAAGGGGTGTTGCAAAACAAAAACAAAAACCAACGTTGCACGATTTCAAATGACCATAGTTTAAAAAATGCTGCAGTTTTTAGAGATGTGGAAGCAAAATGGAGCTTATTTATTCTCAAAGGCTTATACAAGGTGTTAAAAATGCATGAAGAAAAAAAAAAAAACCACACAAAAAAGGAAAAAAAATTACAAAACAAAAAAAAAGACAAAAAAAAGTAGAGTTTAAAAAGTGTCAAAGAAAAAAAAAAAGGAAAAAACAGCAAAAAAAAAACAAACAACAAAAAAACCCCAACAAACCCAGCTGATCTGTTGTGTTTGGGCTAATTTGCTTTTTTTGGTTTTAGTTGTTCCTTTTCTTTTCTTTTTGGGAGAATGGAAGGAAATGGTGGGTGTTTTCCTCTCAGAAATCTGCACTGAGATGTTTCCAGGAAAACAAAACCACCACCACAACAACAAAAAAACCCCACCCAGCCAACCAAGGAAATGCTCTCCCCTGACTTTTTCCCAATCTGGTTCCTTAACCAGAGTTTGTTTCTCTCATTGTTTTTATTTTTCCACCTTCTTTTTGAAATCTCTTTTTCTGGATCCTTTGCCCTCCTGACGGGATCGTTCCGGGGCTCGACGGGTTTGGATCCAGAGGTAAGCTGGGGTGGTTGGCACTCCAGGGTTTGGGGGGGGAAGATCTCCCCCCCTAAACACACCCCTCCCCCCCATCCCCACCCATGCACCCCCAAATCAAACCCCCACCCCCCATCTCTCCCTGTTGCTGCTCTGGGAATTCTCGTCCCGCGGAGCGATGGGGATGTGGGAAGGTGGTTGGGTTTTGGTTTTGGGGGGGGGGGATACAGGGTTGGTGGTGGTGATGGTGGTTGGATGGCCATGCTGGGAAGGCTGGTCTTTCCCAGGGTTTGGCAGAGCCAAGGATGGTTGGGGTTTTTTTGGGAATGTGGTGGGAATGGGACTGGCTGGATCCGGGGTGTCCCTGGGGACGGTGCCGAAGTGTCCGGTGACCAGTTGGCGGTGGCGAGTTGTCCTGTTTGTCTGATGCTGCTTTGCTGAGGGGTTGGAAGGCAGACTCAAGGGTCCATCCGTGTGCTGGGGGATACTGGGAACCAGCTGAGGCTCGGCAGGTGCTGGGATAAGCAGGAATTTGCCACTGGTGGGTGGAGAGGAGGTGGATGGAAGGAGGTGGCGGGGTCTGGCTGGATGGGAAGAGAAATGTCCTGCCCACCCTGGGAGGTGATGTGGGGATGGAGGCAGGACCCTCAATTCTGCTTAAAACCTTCTGGGGGGCTGCCAGGGTGCAGCAGGTGGGTGTTGAGGATGGCAGTGGGTGGATGGAGATGGTCCCCCCAGCTCTGGGGGTGGCTGCCAAGGTGATCAGTGGGTGCCAGGGGACAGGGTGACCCCACTTTAACTGGGGTGGTCTTGAGCCCAGTTGTGTTTGGTGAGGGCTGCTGGTGCTGGGGGGAGGGACAGCAGGTTGTGGTTGTAGTTGGGAGACCCTCAGGGAAGAGGTTTGTCACCATCATGTGTTTGGGGGACACTTTTTGGGTGGGGGCTGAGGTGTCACCACCAGAGCTGGGAAAACGGGACGAGGAGAAAGAAAAATGGTTCCTTCCCCTTTTCACTTTCCTCTTCCCCTTTTCACTTTCCTCTTCCCCTTAAAAAACCAGAAATAAATCTCAGCAACCCAGGGAAAAAGCAATTTTACCCCCCAAAAAAGGGAACATTTTCCTCAAAAATCCCAACTCCTGCGTTTCCCCCTTTCCCCAACACTTTTTTTTTGGTGGGAATTGGAAAGTTTGTCACCAGCTCTGGGGAAAAAATGCTGCAAAGTGGCACTGCCCGAGGGGTGGGGGGTGCTGGGCTGAGGGGCTCTGGCTGCTGCCAGACCCCCCCTGGCACTGCTGAGCCC
>NW_009953572.1:56566-58260 GCF_000747805.2 Chaetura pelagica
CCCCCCCAGATGCTGCCAGCCCCCCCACTGTCCCCAGCAATGCCACTTTTCCAGTTGGGGGGGGAGCAGGACCAGCATCCCTCCCTGTGGGGAAGGGGTTGGTGGGATCTTCCCAGTTGGGCCCCATCTGTGCTGTGCCTGGTGCCACATCCCACCTTCTCCTCCCTCCCCCCCTCCCGGCTGAGGGCACGATTTGGGGATGTTTGGGGGATTTTAAACACCCAAAGTGGCAAAAATTCACCCCCACCCCCTTCTCCCAGGGCCTCCATAACCGTGGGGTTCAGCTGAAGGTTTTGCTTGCTTCCCTTTCTGATTTTCACATCATTTTGCTCCACTCTTCCTTCTTCCTCTCTCCTCTCCTTTCCTCTCCTTTCCTCTCCTCTCCTCTCCTCTCCTCTCCTCTCCTCTCCTCTCCTCTCCTCTCCTCTCCTCTCCTCTCCTCTCCTCTCCTCTCCTCTCCTCTCCTCTCCTCTCCTCTCCTCTCCTCTCCTCTCCTCTCCTCTCCTCTCCTCTCCTCTCCTCTCCTCTCCTCTCCTCTCCTCTCCTCTCCTCTCCTCTCCTCTCCTCTCCTCTCCTCTCCTCTCCTCTCCTCTCCTCTCCTCTCCTCTCCTCTCCTCTCCTTTCCTCTCCTTTCCTCTCCTTTCCTTTCCTCTCCTCTCCTCTCTCTCCTCTTGTTCTCCCCTCTTCTTCTCCACTTATCTTCTCTACTCCTCTCTATCTTCTCTTCTCTTCTCTTCTCTTCTCTTCTCTTCTCTTCTCTTCTCTTCTCTTCTCTTCTCTTCTCTTCTCTTCTCTTCTCTTCTCTTCTCTTCTCTTCTCTTCTCTTCTCTTCTCTTCTCTTCTCTTCTCTTTCTCTTCTTTCTCTTCTCTCCTTCTCCTTCTCCTTCTTTCTCCTTCTCCTTCTCCTTCTTTCTCCTTCTCCTTCTTTCTCCTTCTTTCTCCTTCTTTCTCCTTCTTCTCCTTCTTTCTCCTTCTCCTCCTCCTCCTTCTCCCTCTCCTTCTCCCCTCTTCCCTTCCCTCCTCTCCAAACCCAGGAACCACCCCTGGGATATCAGGGCCCTTCTCCCCTTTTCTCCAGCAATTTTCTCCCCCCTTCCTTTCCTCCTCTCTCTCCCCCTTTCCCTGCAGTGTTTTACCCAGCTGCTCCACCTGTAAATAGTGACTTTGGATCCCTCAGCGACGGTCACAAGTACTAACAGAAACAAAACAAAACCTGCTTTTTGGGGAATTTTTTTTGCTTGTATTGATATGAAATGAGATTCTATTTTTGTCAGAGTATATTGTAATAATACTGACCTCGGCCCCGGCCGGATTGTACAGCTTGTTTCTTGTTGAACCCTCCTGGCTCTCCCCCCTTCCCCTTCCCCATCCCTCCCTGCTTCCCAGTTTTCCCGCATCCCAACCTTACCCATCCCTGGGGCACCAGGGCTGCTTTGCTTTGGGTCCCCAAAGGGCTGGTGGGTCACCCGGGGATCCAGGGGGGTCCCCACCCCCCCAGAAGGATCATTTGCTTGGGAACAGGGAGGTACCTGGTGCTCCTCCCCCCTCCCGGTGGGAATAACAGACCTTGGGGGCTCAACCCCAGTTCCCAGTCCCTCCCCAGCAGGTGGGAAATCCCATCACTGCCCCAGTTCTCAGCTGGGCTCCCAGGGAGCTGCCTGGTTTTTTTGGGATGTCCCCTCTGTGCCAGCAGA
>NW_009953572.1:59504-61080 GCF_000747805.2 Chaetura pelagica
GGGGTGTGTGTGTGGGTGTGTGTCTGTGTGTGGGTGTGTGTGTGAGTGGGTGTGGGTGTGTGTGGGTGTGGGTGTGTGTCTGTGTCTGTGTGTCTGTGTGTGTGTGTGGGTTTGTGTGTCTGTGTGTGTGGGGGTGTGTGTGTCCCCAACACGGGCTGTCCCCCCAGCAGGGACAGGGGGGGGTGTCCCCTTCACCCCCAGCTCCTGGGGTGGGAGAGTTTTCCTACCAAGACCTGAGGAGCTCGGAAGAAGGATCTTGAATTTCCACCCTTCCCTCTCGGATTTGGCACCCTGAGCCCCCCGGGACACACACACACACACACACACACACACAATGTTGTCCCCACCCTTGGCCCTTTTTTGTCCCTGCTCCCCAGCCTGTACCCTTGACAATCAGTGGCTCCTTCCCAGGGACTGCAGCACGTGCTTGAGATGTTCGTTTTGGGTTGGTTTTTTAAATATTCCTCTTTTTTTGTTTGTTTTCTTCTTTTTTCTTTTTTAATTTTATTTTTTTTTCTTCTGTGCTGTTTGGTGATGCATTATTGTATATTCCACAAGAAAAAAAATGATGAAATAATAATAATAATAATGAGAATAATAATAATAATAATTACCATGAAAAAAATTCTTATGAGTTTTGTTTGGAAACTCTTTCACTATATTTGTTGTAAAGAGGTTTACTATTAAAATGGAAAAAAAAAGACAAGCAAACATGTTTCTGATCATTTTTTGTGCTTCTAGTTCTTTGTTTCCCACCCTCTTCAGCCCCCCCTGGTGCAGGGTCCAGGGTTCAAGCTCCTGCCAGATGAGGTGGGGATGGGCTTGGGGTGGTTTGTTCCCAGCTCTGGGACATCCGAGTCCCTTAGAGCAGCTTCCAGGGCCTGAAGGGGCTCCAGGAAAGCTGGGGAGGGACTTGGGCCAAGGGCAGGGAGGGATGGGATGAGGGGGAGGGATGAAAAGTGGGAGAGGGAGCTGGAGGTTGGAGCTGAGGAGGGAATTGTGGAGTGTGAGGGTGGGGAGAGCCTGGGCCAGGTTGGCCAGGGAAGCTGTGGCTGCCCCATCCCTGGGGGTGTTGAAGGGCAGGTTGGATGGGGCTTGGAGCAGCCTGGGCTGCTGGGAGGTGTCCCTGCCCATGGGGGAGTTGGATCTAAATGACTTTGAAGTTCCCTCCCAACCCAAGTCCATGATTCCATGATCCTACATCCTCAGCTCACCCAGCTGCACAGCTGCAGTGGGACAAGTCTTGGGGGGGGGGGCACAGGGAGGCTGGAGAAGGGGGTTACCCCACTTTCCTGCTCAGGTGTCCCCCACGTCCATGAGGAATCCAGCCCATCTGAGGAGCAGGGGACCCTCCTTGCTTGGTGGGAGCCCCTTCCCCCCCCACAACCCGGGGATCCCCTTTCCACTCCAGAGCTAACAGAGGGGGGAATCCCTTGGCCACCTCAAAATTACTTCTGGGGGGGATTAGTTCCCATTTCCATCCCAAAAACTAAAGAGGGGTGAGGAGAGGTGGGGGGGGAGGATTTTCCTTTCCAGCCCAAAATGAATGGAAGGGGATCCCCTTTCAACCCCAAAT
>NW_009953572.1:62229-63378 GCF_000747805.2 Chaetura pelagica
GATGTGCGGGTTTGAGGGGGGATGTGGGGGGTTTGAGGGGGGATGTGCAGGGTTTGTGCCAGGTTAAAGCCCCGGAAAAGCCTCAGTTTCCCCCCATGAGAAAATCACTCCCTGCAGCCCGAAATGATCCCTTGTATCATTTAAAGAATACTGAAAAGGAGCAGTAAATCCAGGCCCTTCTGGCTCCGGGTTTGTTTCCCCGCAGATCATCTCTCCCTGCAGCCAGGAATGATCCTTTGTATGGTCAGAGAATAGTAAATGAGCAGGAAAATAATAGTAAAAGAGCAGGAAAAGAATTGCAGGAGGATCAAGCCCGAGTTGATCTGTTCTTTCTGGATCTTTGAGGGGAGGTTTTAGCTCAGGAGAGGGATCTGGGAGGTGATGGGGGGCAGTGAACCCCCAAGTTGGGCTGTGCTTGGTGGCAGGGGGATGCCCAGGGCAGCACCTTCCCAGCCAGTCCTTGCCCAGTTTGTCTCCAGGAACTTCCAAACCATGAACCTGGGCACAAACAACCTCCCCCAAAAGGACCATCCCAAAATCTCCCAGCAGCTCCAGACCTGTTGATGTTTCCCAACCAGCCTGGGCCAAGCTGGAACAACCCCCAAGGACTGTCCACAGTTTCCCAGCAGCTCCAGACTTGTTGATTGTCCCAACCAACCTGGAAGTTGGGTGGAACAGCAGCAAGAAAATCTGGGAGGGATGGGGGGCAGTGAACCCCCAAGTTGGGCTGTGCTTGGTGGCAGGGGGGATGCCCAGGGCAGCACCTTCCCAGCCAGTCCTTGCCCAGTTTGTCTCCAGGAACTTCCAAACCATGAACCTGGGCACAAACAACCTCCCCCAAAAGGACCATCCCAAAATCTCCCAGCAGCTCCAGACCTGTTGATGTTTCCCAACCAGCCTGGGCCAAGCTGGAACAACCCCCAAGGACTGTCCACAGTTTCCCAGCAGCTCCAGACTTGTTGATTGTCCCAACCAACCTGGAAGTTGGGTGGAACAGCAGCAAGAAATTGGTGTCCCCAGGATAAACCTGTGATCAGTCCATGGGGGTTTCTTTCCCCACCCCCAGAACCTGCTCTGCTGTGGACAATCAGCACATGAATCCAAGGGGAGTCAATGATTCCTTGGGAATTCTGTTCCTGTTTTTCCCTA
>NW_009953572.1:63390-64743 GCF_000747805.2 Chaetura pelagica
GGAGGCAGAGTTTTGGGGGGGGGTGAGGTGTGAATATTCACTCCAAGAACTTGAGCTGTGGCCACATCACCGAGGGGTGAGTAAAGGGGCTGGTGACAAAGGTGCTGAAGGACCTGGAGCATCTTCCCATGAGGAAAGGCTGAGGGAGGTGGGGATGTTCAGCTGGAGAGGAGGAGGCTGAGGGGGGGTCTCCTCAAGGCTGATCAACATCTCCAGGGGGTGTCAGGAGGGTGGGACCAGGTTCTTCTCAGTGACAGGACAAGGGGCAATTGGGCACAAGCTGGAACATGGGAAGTTCCACCTGAAGATGAGGAGGAACCTCTGGGGACAGAGCCCTGGGACAGGCTGCCCAGGGAGGTGGTGGAGTCTCCTCTGGAGACATTCCCAAACCATCTGGATGTGTTCCTGTGGGATCTGCTGGAGGTGACCCTGCTCTGGCAGGGGGTTGGACTGGATGATCTCAGAGCTCCCTTCCCACCCCCACCACTCCTTGACTCCATAACTTTGGCTTCTTCTTTGTGCAGCTCCTGGTTCTGCTCTTCCCTCCATGGATCCCTGGGGAACGAGGGGCTGGGATGACCCACAGGTTCCACCCCCACCTGCTCCAGCCTCTTGATGTGGGACAACAGTGCTGGACCCTGGGATACCTCCCACCCATGGGAAGATGCTGACGTGGCTCCAGCTCCATCCTCACCATAACACACCTGGTGGGAACGGGTCCCTTGGGCCAACCCCGTGTGTCTCACCAGCTTTTTCCATCCCCTCCCAAGCTCCTTGCACCCACCTACACGTGCTGCTTAGAAAACCTCACCTCTAATATCCAATATCCAGGAAATCCCTCCCTTGAGCCCCTTCTTGGGGGGTCGTGCTGGTGTTGAGGCACAGAGGAGGCAGCAGGATCCAAACACTGAAGCAGAGTTGCCAAAACTCCTCAGAAAAAAGAAGAAAATTCTGCTTTTGGGGGGCAAATTATATTATTATTATTATTATTATTATTATTATTATTATTATTATTATTATTATTATTTATTATTATTATTATTATTATTATTATTATTATTATTATTCCAACATTATTTTATTACCATTATTATTAATAATAATTTAATTTATTGTCACCATCACTGGCATTATCATCTGAGGAACATCTGGGCCCAGATATTGATCCATTCCTGACACCTCTCACTGTTCTCAGTCACTGGTGGAAGCAAAAACCTTTTTCTTGCCTGTTTTGTGCTTGGGTTTTGTGTTTGTTTGTCTTTTAAAACGCTGTTCCAGACCCATGTTCCACAGCACAAACTGTGAAAACACATTTAAAACAACAACAACCCCCCAAAAAAAAGCACCCAATGT
>NW_009953572.1:70916-75151 GCF_000747805.2 Chaetura pelagica
GAAATTATTATTATTATTATTATTATTATTATTATTATTATTATTATTATTATTCCAACATTATTTTATTACTATTATTATTAATAATTTAATTTATTGTCACCATCACTGGCATTATCATCTGAGGAACATCTGGGCCCAGATATTGATCCATTCCTGACACCTCTCACTGTTCTCAGTCACTGGTGGAAGCAAAAACCTTTTTCTTGCCTGTTTTGTGCTTGGGTTTTGTGTTTGTTTGTCTTTTAAAATGCTGTTCCAGACCCATGTTCCACAGCACAAACTGTGAAAACACATTTAAAACAACAACAACCAAAAAAAAAAAGCCCCCCCCCCCAAAAACCTCAAGAGCCCAGATGGGGGGAGACCTTCCTGCTCACAATTCTCCAGCCCATCCTTGAAATCTAAAGAAGTGAAGGATTTTGCAGCAAATAATGGATCATTTTCCCATTTACCCATGATTCAAGGATTAATAACTAATCCCATCAAAGGACATCTGCTCAGATTGTTCCTTGTCACTGGAAGTCAATAGAGCCTTTTAGTCTTCAGACCTAAAGTCCCCTGAGGTGATTATTGCTGAGGGAACCTCCTACCAGCTCTTGCTTTCTCTTTGGCTCCTTCTGTGACCAACCCTGGAGGGAGAAAGGAAACTTGGTGAGTCCCTGGACAGAAAGGTCCTTTGGTAGAATGGAGGAGGATTTTTGGAAGGTGAGACCTTCACCCTGACCTGGGTTGGGCTCTAGGAAGGGGCTGCAGCTCAGTGAGGACTTGGAGGCTCTGGGAAGATCTGGCTTCACTTCCCCTAAATGTTCTACACTCCCCACAGAGATTCTTCCCTCCTCACAAAGGTTCTTCACTCCTCTCAAAAGTTTCTTCCCTCTACGTGAGGATTCAAATAGGCTCTTTTTTTTGGGTTAAATGGGAAAATAAGAAATTCAAATGAGAAAGTGAAATTAAAAAAATAGAAGGGCAAAATGAGAGGAGACCTTAGAGCAGCTTCCAGGGCCTGAAGAGGCTCCAGGAAAGCTGGGGAGGGACTTGGGCCAAGGGCAGGGAGGGATGGGATGAGGGGGAGGGATGAAAAGTGGGAGAGGGAGCTGGAGGTTGGAGCTGAGGAGGGAATTGTGGAGTGTGAGGGTGGGGAGAGCCTGGGCCAGGTTGCCCAGGGAAGCTGTGGCTGCCCCATCCCTGGGGGTGTTGAAGGGCAGGTTGGATGGGGCTTGGAGCAGCCTGGGCTGCTGGGAGGTGTCCCTGCCCATGGGGGGTGGGACTGGATGAGTTTTCACATCCCTTCCAACCCAAGCCATTCCATGATGAATCCTTCAATTATTTTATTCCAAAAAGACCTTTAACATCACCCATCCCCCCAGCCCTGCCCAGTCCCCACTGCCCCATGTCCCTCAGCACCATCTCCAGGGCTTGGAAACCCCTCCAGGGTTGGGGACTCGAAATTATTTGAGTCTGGGTCCAAGGTCTCTGGGGTTAGAGGAAAAAGTCTCCATGGGAAGAGGGATGGATGATGGACTGGGAGCTCCAGCACCACCTGGGCATGGCCAGGGTCTGCCTCACCATGGTAGCCTTGGGGAAAGGGGTGGGGTGATGCTCCAGATCCTGAGGGCAAAAAACCTGGGAAATACTGAATTTCATGTTCCACAAGGAGTTGTCATCCTATGATTGGAGTTTTTCTCAGTAGAGCTTCCCAAAAAACCTGCTTTTTGAGGGTTGAAGGTGTTCTGAAAGCAGCTTTGGCCAAGTGGCTGAACTAAAATAGGAGCAAATCACCCCAAATTTGCTTCTTCCACTGCCCACCTGTAAAAACCAAGACACCCCCCTCCCCAAAAAGAGGTATCCCATGGGGTCATCTGGGGAGAGCCCATTGAAGGTCCCAGCAGATCCAAGCTCCTCTTCCCTGGTGGAAACAACCACCAGGCACCAGTTCCAGGCAGCTGGAAAGATGCTGCACATTGGAACCATTTCAGAACATCTAAAATTAGATCGAATTTCTTTCCTCCCCCCTCCCCCCCCCACCAGAACGTGCCTCATCCACAAACACCAGCTGCAGATTTTAGGGCTGTTTGTTGGGGTTTTTTTCCCCCCCTCCCTCTCTCCCTTTGGCTAAAAAGAAAAAGCTTCCTGGGAAACAGAGACAAAAAGGCAACACCCTCTGCAGGCAAATTACCAGAGTAATTACTCACCGGTTCTGTGGGCTCCCCAAGCCAGAGCTCCCTCTTGGGTCACTGAGGGAAATATTTCCCAATCCAAGTGAAAAACAGCCTTGCCAGCCTTTTGGGAAGCTTTTTTTGCCTTCCCAAACCTTTTGGAGCAGCAGATCCAAGGTTTCTATCCTCCAGACTGGGCTTCAAAGCTCCCAGGAAAGGACCAATCAAAGCCAAAACCAGTGGGGGTTCAAAAGGAGCAACAGGGAATGAAACGAGGAGCAATTTCCCTTCTTTTCTGCTGCTTAAAGGTGCACGCTGGGAGTGTTGAAATATCCTCGTTATCCCCTTCAATACCTAGAGAACAGGTTTTTTTCACCAGCAGGGCCACGTTGGTGCCAGGCAGCTCGGGGGAACAAATGGAATTCTCCAAAAGAGCCTCCAGATCCCACCCAAAAAGGCCTTTGAAGGAGAAGAAAAGGCACCTGCTGGACCTGAGTGGTTTGGGCAGCTGGGGTGGGTGCTGGGGGGGACTATTTATCCACTTGTCCTGAGACACAACAGAGCTCCCTTCCAGTAGGAGGAGAGAGAAGGTTTGGGTTTGGTTCTTGTTTGGGTTTGGATTTGATGTTTTGTCTTGTTTTGGGGTTTTTTTTTGCTGCTGGTTTGAGATAAAATCACATCTCAGGCCCAGAAGATCTGCTAGAAATGATTTTTGCTCCTTTTCAGGCTCCAACCCCCTTTCCCCCTCAGGTTACTTGGGCTCCTTTGAAGACATCGAGCTGCTTTTTTTAATTTTTTGGCCTTTTGGGTGTTTCCAAATCCTTCCCTGAGGTAGGAAATTCTTGCTGGGAAGAAGCAGGAAGAAGGGACGAGGTTTCCCAGCCTGGAGCTTCCTCAAGCCTGTCCCTCTGTGCCTGGTGGGTGAGGATGGAGCAGAGGGTGTGGGTGCCCAGGACAGGACTGGGTGGTAGCCCAGGGCTACCTGCCCATTCCTGGCACAGCCCCATGGGCCTGGGAACAACCACAGAGCTTCTCCCCTCAACCTCCTGCTTCAAAATGCAGCATTTGTGGGCATTTTCTTTGTCTGGGGGGTGCCCAAGGGGTGGCAGGAGGTGCCCAGATCTTGCAAAGAACTGCAGTCCCCGGGGCTGGGGCTTTTTAACACTGAGAAAAAAGGCATTTCTTTCCAAATGACCCACCCCCAGACCTCTGTCCCTACCCAAAATCTACGAATCACTGACCTGCCCCTTCACCCAGACCCCCAATTTTGATGGGAGAAGGAGATTTCCAAGGAAAAAAAAAACCTGCCCACGTTTGGATGAGAAGAATTTCAAGCACCAACCTGGTTCTGAACATCAGCCAAACACCCTTGGAAGGGGTCAGGGCTGCTGCTTGTCCAGGGTTTGTAGAAAAAGCAGCACTTGTGGTTTGTCTGGGGTCACACGTGTCTGTGCCAAGGCTTAAAACAACCCAAAAAGCCCCCAAATCTTTCAACCGTATGTGGTGTTTTTGACCAATATCTCCAGAATGGAGAAGAAAGGCCAAAATAGGAAGGAATTGCCCTTAAAAATCCCACCAGGAGCCCTGTGGGCTCCCTGCAAAGGCCCTGGGGGTGCTCAGTGGTGCCCAGCACCCCAAAGCGGGCAAGAGCAGCGCCCGTTTCTGCTCCCTGAGTAGGGAAAAGCATTTTGAGGTGGGATTTTTGGCTCCTCCACAGGGAGGAGAACACCCTGTGAGTGCTGTAGATGGAAGGACCTGGAGCTCCTGGGGGGTCCAGGTGGGACCCCAGCCCTGCACACACCTTGCACGCCTGTGGTGCGTGCACTCCTACATGCTTACTACACGTTTACTACATGTTTGCCATTGAACAGGGCACATACCCACAGATAGGGTATAATAGGGTATATACAACCCCCCCCCCCAATGGTTTCTGAGCAGTTTTGGGGGTGAAACCCCCCTCGTGCAGCCCCCAAATGTGCTTGGCCTCTCTGGGGTCTCACCCAGGCCAGGGTGAGGAAGGGACTTGGGGACTGGGACCCCCCCCCAAAGCCTGGACCCCTCAGGGCTGCAAAGACT
>NW_009953572.1:75516-76365 GCF_000747805.2 Chaetura pelagica
CCCTATTTAAGAGGTGATTCCGAACAAAAAAATAATGGGATTAATGAATCTTTTTTTCTTCCCTCCAAGCGCTTCTTTAAAGTTTAAGATGAGACAAAAATCGAAGTTTTCCAGCCCAAAAAGAATAAAAATGGAGGTGTGAAAGGTCTGGGCATCACGACTTTGTCTGAAGGTGTTTTCATTAATTGCTACTTGAGGTTAAAGTGTGGGGGGAAATTAAAAATAATCTACTTTTTAAAGTATAAATCGTCGCCTTCACTCCCGGGTAAAGTGAGGCTGGAAAGAGGATTTTTCCAGGGAAAATTCTTCATCTCGTTGGTCGCCGCTTAATGCGAATTTACCAAGAGAGGAGGAACCGAAATGGGGTTTAATTCGGGTTTTGCGCGGCGTTGTTGTGGTTTGGTTGGATTGATTTGGATTTATTATCATTTTTTCCCCCCTTTTTAGTGTTTCGAAAGTGGCAGGAGAAGCGGAGGGAGCAGCGGGTTCGTTCCCCGAATGGAAATAAGAATTAAACCCCCCAAAAAAACCAGAATATGAAGAGAGAAAACGCGGCTGAACTGGGAGGCGACGGGGAAAGGAAAAGCCCCTCGGTTTGGTCGCCGGGATTTCTTCCCATTTCTGGTCCTTCCCGGGGAGTGAAATGAACGAAAAAGTGGAATCATCGTCGGCTTCTAAGTGATAAAACCCGGTGGTTTGGGAGCGAAGGAGGGATGGGGCAGAGGAAGATCAGGAGCAGCGACCCGAGCTGCTCCCACCGCTGCAAAAAGGGCTTTTCCCGATTAAAAACGAGGGAGAAAAAAATAAAAGAAGGAAAGAAACCCCTGAAAAAAACATTTCTTTTCCCCA
>NW_009953573.1:0-743 GCF_000747805.2 Chaetura pelagica
GGAAGAATGTGGCAGCATGTGCAGTTGTAGTTGTCACCTGTACTGTCCAGAAAGCTAAACGGATTTTTATCTTACAATTACACTCTGTCATGCTTGCTATAGAAACAAGAAATGCACGTAATTTATACATAATATACACATGAACACATTAAAAGGTATTCACATTACTTATTCAGAGGACAGAGTGGGTGGAAATCAGATTCTGCTGCACTGCATTCCCCTGGAACTGCACCAGAACCACCTTAGAGCAGATCTTGCAGATAAGACCAGCAATTTATAACAAAGTTCAGAGCAATCCACGATGGGCCCCAGCTCACTTCCTCCTCCTCCACTTCATGAGTCACAGAAGTTATTCTGTATCAGGTGATAGCTATTAATTGCCAATCTCAATACCAGAGAAAGCTGTGTCACCACACAGGTAAAAATATATTTAGTTACCACTAGATAATCCCTGCACTTCAGCCAGTGTAAAGAGTTACATGACTTTCCAAAGCAGAAATACTGGTATTTCTCACCAAAGAAAATGTATATTTGAAGTTTAGAATTGTTAAAAAAGGCTTTCAGAGTGCAAAGAAAGCATTTTCTATTAAGTGACAGCTAATCAACCTCTACAAGTTTCAGGTATTCTCTTACACAAATTTTATGTAGGCTCTCCTCTACATTTCAGGAAACAGCTGAACCACCCAGATGTTAAATCAGCCATGCAGCTACTAATTAGAACATGTTTAAGGATTTCTAGCTGA
>NW_009953573.1:803-1268 GCF_000747805.2 Chaetura pelagica
TGAGAAAAACACTATCTTAGCGCAGTGTGTGGATGCACTGAGAGCTAACTGTCCACTAGGTAATGGAAGTGTTTCTTAATAATATAAAGAATTTGATTATGTAGCCTGAGAATGTTTCAAGTGTTTACAGCATAAGTCCAATGCCTAACAAGTTCCATGGCATCTCCTGACAATCCTTCCACCAGTGGATGCTCATGGTCATTCAGCTTATCTTCTCAAAGTAGCATTACATGTTATTTTTAAAAATAAAAATTATACTGCATCTCAGATCTACAGCCCACATTGCATGAGATTCCCTTTCAGGCCAGGTTTTTCACAGAGCTCAGCATTCAACAAGCACAAGTCTTTTTACAAGGGTGCTCCAGAGCACTGTGCCCTGCACACTCCTTACTATAGGTGCCCAGACAACATGGACACATTGCAAACCAGAAGCAACAATGTTCTAAATGAGGGTAATCTGCACCC
>NW_009953573.1:1781-13070 GCF_000747805.2 Chaetura pelagica
CAGGAAACAGAGCATGCCGGCCCCAAATAATGACATGAAGAATCCCAGCGAGATGGGCCAAATCATTGCTAAAAGATCTCACTGAAGGTCAGTTCAGAAATCCACTCCTACACAACCCCAAATAAATTTCACAGGCACTTGTGGCCACCCAGCACCCTTCACCTGCCAGCAAGACAGGAGGATTTCACACTGAAAATCCAGCCACCTGCAAGGCAGGAACCAGCCCTTTGCACATCCCTCTTGTGGGCAGTGCCACTGCATCACAAACCTGGGAGCACACCCAGGAATGCAACCAGTCTGACTTGCATGGACTGTGACCTCCTCTGGGGTTACACCTGCTACATTTGGTTAATCCGCCAGGAGGTAGAAAAATAAGGACTTGAGATCTTCTATACTTGTCTACCCTGGAACATAAAAACACAAGCAAAAGCAAATAGGAAACTTGCTGAAAACTTTAGCCATGCTGGATGGCAGGAAGTTTGATTTACATCTGGATATTCTGCACAAGGCCACAGACAATCTGAGGAGGTAGGTTATGAAGGCTCAAGATAGTTCTCCCCATCTACATAAAATTTACAATGTCCATCTCCAATAAGTTACATTAATTTCAAATCAGATTGACTCAACCCAAAGGCTGCAAGAAAAAACAGTAATTCAGGACAACAGGTTTTCAGTAAGGACATTACTGGTCAGCCCCTGCAGACCAGGCCAACCTCTTGGACCTTCAAGCAGCAACAGCTTGTTTATCTAAATTAAAAATGGTATTTCCATCTAGTAGAACACCCAGTTCACAGTTACAGCTGAGGCTGGGGAAAGATTCTCACATTAGGAGTTATGTCAAACACTGCAGCATTCCCAGAGTCCTGCAGGCTCCCCCAGACAGAGGGAAGTTGAGGCATTATTCATACCACAACCAATACTCCTGCTAAGCAGGTATGTACATCTTCAGCTGACACAGGCTTCAAGGCTTTTCTGGATCATGCTCTGCTATTAAATCAGAAGGAATATAAATAAGGTTGAAAACAGGGAGGAATTCTCCAGCTCATATCTAGGTCTCGGACTCATTGGTATCCTGTACATTCAAGATTTGTCATCTGAGTGTATCTGCCCATTCCACCTTTGCTACCTCTGTGGGAGCAATCCCTCAGTCACCCAGCTCCAAGGAACAGCAGTCAGGTTGGGTGGTTTATGGATCAGTGTCCCCAGGTCCTCACTCAGACCAAGTAGAGGCTGTCCACACCTGAAGATTAACCAAAGCCATCAGCTTACATAGAAGACAAAGGATGGTAATTTGCATAGCTGAACCCATGAACTAATTACCTCTGCAGAATAATTAGTTTTAGGGAAAAATAGTGTTTAAAAGAACAGTGTCTAACCCTGGCCATCTAACACAGATTTTCCTCCATGCAGCTGCAGGTAGAAGGTGACTGCATAGAAACCACCCCTTCTGTGGGAGGACAAAGAGACACCAGGGCAACAACCACTCAGGTTGTGACAGGAGCAGCAGGTTCCTCATGCTATGGCACAGCCTTCCTGGACATGTCCTCTCCTTCCAGATTTCACCAACTAGCCCTGCTACATCTAAGTATAGGAGAAAACTCAAATAGCCTTTGGTTTTAAAGCTGTTGCATCTTTTCTTAAGGGTAACACAAGGCTAGTTCCTGTTCCCTCTTGTGACAACAGCTCCTTGAAAAATGCACCTAATCTTCTAGAAGGTCAAGAGCATTCTCTTCTCATGTTCTGGGGGAAAACATACACTATTTGCTCTTCAGGTAGCAATGCCATAAGAACAACTCCTCTAACCATAGCATGATCATTTTATTCAGCTATCTTTCTCAGAAAGAAGTTTTATCTCCTGGACTCCTGACTATGCGCATATAATCAGTGAATGTACATAGTGTTTGGACACTACCAGATGTCTTGATTAAAGAAGTTTATTCCAATTATTTAACATGATTTACACCACTATTGGAGAGGCAGTAAAATGGCAGGCTTTCAATTCACTTTTCTTGCATTTAATATTCTTCACCTTCATCTTCTCCATCCATTGAGTCTGTGCCCACTTCTTCATAATCTTTCTCAAGTGCAGCCAGATCTTCTCGAGCCTCTGAGAACTCACCCTCCTCCATCCCTTCTCCAACATACCAGTGAACAAAGGCACGTTTGGCATACATCAGATCAAACTTGTGGTCCAGACGAGCCCAGGCCTCAGCAATGGCTGTGGTGTTGCTCAGCATGCACACTGCCCGCTGGACTTTGGCCAGGTCACCACCAGGAACCACTGTTGGTGGCTGGTAATTGATGCCAACCTAGGTGACAAGCAGAAGAGCCTGTAAGTGTCTTTATAGCATTTCACAGTGATTAGAATCAAAGCAGTCAGACAGTAGTTGAATACAATGTTTCACTCCCAAGAGAACAGTTCTAAGTCTCCACTTCTGAAAACACAATTCAGGTGCCAACATGAAATCTTAGTGAAAAAAACAGATTTCATAAACCCATGACATTGAATGAGAACCACAGACAGGTTTGTGTTTGGAGTGAATTAAAGACCATCTAGATCAAACTCCCCTGCAAGGGCAGGGACACCTCCCACCAGCCCAGGCTGCTCCAAGCCCCATCCAACCTGTCCTTCAACACTGCCAGGGATGGGGCAGCCACAGTTTCTCTGGGCAACCTGGGCCAAAGTCTTACCACCCTCAAAGGAAAGAATTTCTTCCTAATGTCTAATCTAAATCTCCCCTCTTCCAGTTTTAATCCATTCCCCCTTGTCCTCTCACTACAAGCCCTTGTCTCAAGTCCCTCCGCAGCTTTCATGTAGTCCCTTCAGGGACTGGAAAGCCACTATGAGGTCTCCCCAGGCCTTCTCTTCTCCAGATTGAACATACACCCATGACAGTGAACAAAAAGCCCTTAAAAACCCACAGTGTAACCAAGACTTGCCTTAAAACCAGTGGGGCACCAGTCCACAAACTGGATAGTGCGCTTGGTCTTGATGGCAGCAATAGCAGCATTGACATCCTTGGGCACCACGTCCCCACGGTACAACATGCAGCAGGCCATGTACTTGCCATGGCGAGGGTCACACTTCACCATCTGGTTGGAGGGCTCAAAGCAGGCGTTGGTGATCTCGGCCACCGAGAGCTGCTCGTGATAGGCCTTCTCGGCAGAGACAATCGGGGAGTAGGTCACCAAGGGGAAGTGGATGCGAGGGTAAGGCACCAAGTTGGTTTGGAATTCAGTAAGATCCACATTTAAGGCACCATCGAATCTGAGGGAAGCAGTAATGGAAGAGACTATCTGACCAATGAGGCGGTTGAGGTTGGTGTAGGTTGGGCGTTCAATGTCCAGGTTCCTACGGCAAATGTCATAGATGGCCTCGTTGTCAACCATAAAGGCACAGTCAGAATGCTCCAGAGTGGTGTGGGTGGTCAGGATGGAGTTGTAGGGCTCAACAACAGCTGTGGAGACCTGGGGTGCAGGGTAGATGGCAAATTCCAACTTTGATTTTTTCCCATAGTCAACTGAGAGGCGTTCCATCAGCAGAGAAGTAAAACCTGAGCCAGTGCCTCCCCCAAAGCTGTGGAAAATCAGGAAACCCTGCAAGCCAGTGCACTGGTCAGCCTGAAAGAGAAAATACATGTGTGTTAGAACAACTGTGTAGACATCAAGAAGCCCAAAACAAGCTCAGAAAACTCTGAATTCTGACTCATACCAGCTGTTCAAGCTTCAGGAACATAATTCTGAACTGGATTTGATTCACCACCTATAACCAAGGAGTTGCCTCCCCCTAAAAAACATTGTATTCCTGCCTGTTAACCCCTATACATGTTGGAGGGTGACCACTTAAATTACTACCTCGAAACTTTCCCTACTCCCAGTGCTCAGGCCAAAGCCATTAATAATGACTAAGAAAAAGCAGTACCATTCAGAAAATGCCTGTGCTGCTTAGCTGGATTCCCAGGACTGATACTGGCTTCCAACATCTTCTAAAAAGAAGTTACTACCGTATTTTCCAAGTCAAAGTACAACCTGCTGCAAACTTGTCTTAGCTTTAGAGACAGTGGCAGCTAAGAGTTGAGAATACTACTAGTTTTGATCTGCAAAAGGTGTATTTTTTCAGTAAGACTCATTCAACATTCCACATTAAATCCAGAGGTGTATCCTGGATTGTTTTGTGCAATGAGAACTCCTTACCTTTGTGGGATAGATTCAACAAAGCACGTGTTCAGCAGCCCTAAGAAGGGAACTCTAACCTTCCCAGCTGACATCTTAATAAATTTTCTACATGATCAAAGTACCAGGGAGCCTGAAACACTCCAACTTAGAGATTTATTCCTTTTCTACTGTTACTACCATTAAATTAATTCAGAAATTTTATAACAGCAGGAAATGCAAGCAGAAGTCTAACCCACAGAAGCAAACACACCTATTTAAGCTTTCTTGCAAGAGCCACAGCCAGAGACCAATTCCTCTCCAGCAGGAGCTATGCAAATCAACTCCTAGTCCTGGCTTTGTGAAGTTAAACATGAAACTATAAAGTGTTGGGCACCTCATCAACATTTAAAGCCACTTGAAAGTTGTATCTGACAGGAATAATCCCACCATTCTCAGCTAAGAATAAAAACAGCTGCAGACTAAGTCCACAGATTTTTCCTACCATGGAATAAATTAAAGCATAACTTACAGGGCTATTTTTGGTCATCTAATTTCCAAGTCCTGTAAAACAGGATAAAGATGTTTAAGAGCTCTCAGTGAAGGAAAGTCTTACCAGTTTCCTGATGCGCTCCAGGACCAGATCAATGATCTCTTTCCCAACTGTATAATGACCTCGGGCATAGTTATTTGCAGCATCTTCTTTACCAGATATCAGCTGTTCAGGATGAAAGAGTTGCTTGTATGTCCCAGTCCTAACTTCATCTGAGGAGACAAGATTAATAAGTTAGTTTTCTATACAGACCAGGTTTTTCAAGCTTTTGAGGGTGTCCAGACTAAGGTACCTAAGCCCTTAGAGATAAGAAGTAGCTTGATTTCTACTTATTAGTAAGCAAAATATTTACTACAGTCTAAATGTTGAATAACTACAAAAAATGAAGCTACTGCTTAAGAAACTGTCCCATTTTACACAACTTTTAATTTTTGACCTGCAAGAGCAATTAACAACTGGGCTGTAGCAGCAGAATAATTATTTCAGTTTTTAAGGCCCACTTTGCAGATCAGCATCTGTATTACTGCCTTGCCCCTTATTTTCCCAGCCCTCCAGGATGTTGCCTTGTTGCTCCTTCAGCTGTGAGCAGTCAGAGCCTATACTGCTTGCTTGTCCTCTTCTCTCCCTTAATTGTACTTTCTGCCAAGGGAGGAGAAGAATGTTCAAAAGGGACAGGAGATGCTCTTGTGGAGCTACTCTAATTCAAACACTGAGCTGTAAGCTCCAGCACAAATGGCTGGGTTATAAAACAGTGCAGATGAACACACAGCATCCCCCACCAGTTACAGATTTGGAGAATGATGCAGTTATGATCTCCACTAGTCATCAGAAATAGGCACTTACTTCTAGCAGGCTGAAGCTGTCCTACCACATTGCTTTGTCTCTGGGTTAGCTCAAGCCACTCTTGAGCCGCATGCTAATGCAGTATTGCATTCTCTGCTTTCCACCTGATTTTAATTAAAGAGCTTTATTAACTACAGATGAAGTTGCCTGTTTGCATATACTTTATCTGAAAAAGAGTGAGCAAGACAAAGATAAGTAGAATTCAAGACTTAAAAATACAATATTTGAACCAATTTAGATTGACCAGCTACCACTACAGTTTGCAATCCAATTCTCTCAAGTATTTCCAAGTAAAACCAAATTGCAGAAGTCTACCATTCAAAACATGATTAACATTTTCTGCATTGCCACACCAAGTTCTAAAGGAGAAATATGGGCAAAAGAAAAAAAATTAGAACCTAAAGAAAAAGATAGCTGATAGGGACAACATGAGTCAAGATGGTTGTTGGGGAGTAACAAAACTTGAAGAGCTAAGAGTCATTAGACTACAAACGTGTGCTGGAATAAAGAACTGAGAGTTCAGGAACAGCTAATACAAGCTTTCCCCAGCCATGCTGTTCTTCATGTTTTTAAGTCTATCTGGGGTAGATTTTTCAAGACAGTTGCTCTGAATTCCTGGCCATGTCAGCACCTATTTCTTGGAGGCAAGTTTGATGGCATCTTACCACCACATCCACAGAGCTGGTGCACCCCATCAGTTTTCACTGAGCTGCACTCAACTGGAAGCTCCAGAAAGCCCTGGTGTACACACATGGCAGCTGAAGAGCTGCTGTACACACAATAGGTGTTTTTTTATAAACAGTGCAGGGACACACTGTATGAATGGATAGAATCATGCCAGTCCTGCCCAGGAAACCAATTTTCAAATAAGCAGGGCAGGAATAAAAAAAGGCCAGGCCCCAGAAAGGCACATGATGCAATCTTCAACAAAAACCCTAAACTTTTCCTTATTACCAAGTGTTTCATAAGACAGCCTTTTCCTCATCTCCCCAAGCTACATTTGCATCATTAGCCAGAATGCTTGAACACCATCTCTTACCCATCTGTCCCAAGACTCACCAGCTCCTCACCCCCAGAGGCAAGGTGAAGGCTTTGCCACCTGCTCCTCCTTACCTCCTTTCTCAGCCTTTTCTGGTTGCTGAGAGCCACCACCTGGCCAGCAGCAGAGGAAGCAACAGCCATGGGGCTCAAGAGAGCAGAAAGCCAGACCTGATAGAAAGCCAGCCTGACCCCAGCTCCTGGGGTATCAGTGCATGGCCAAGGCTGCTCTGGCCCATTTCAAAGTTGTCAGTCCAGCACTGCCACCCCTGACCTGTCCAGCCTTCTGCTCTCCTGAACTTCATGTTTTAGCCACACAAAATGGTTTGGGTCTTACAATGAAGCAGACACTCACAGTTTGGTTATATAGGAGCAGCCTAAGCCTATTCACATCTCCCATTCACAACTCTATTGCAGAAATAAAACACATCAACTGCATGAGCACAGGCAACACAGAGCTCCTCTTCTGTGACAGCTCCAAGACCCTGCTTAAGGCAAGACAGCCACAAAACCAGCTCCAGCAGAAATAATTCATACACACACACTGGTGAGACCAAAAGCAAGACTCATTACACAAGGAACAAAGGTCTTGTGAAACTGGGGAGCTCATACTGGACTGGCAGTGAAGCCAATGCCACAGAACATGGGAGTGCTCAGCAGCTAATGCATGTGATGACATCTGAACACTAAGCCAGAGCTTGGCATACTACTGATTTTCAGGATATGGATTGTTATTCACAGATAAAGCATCAGGAAGTTGTGCAAGTTTGGAAGTCCCTGAATTTAGGCAGCAATTGAGACTCATTTCTGTGAGCACTACAGAGAGCAGAAGAATATTTTGGGAAAGCACAGGAAACACTCCAATGTACAAAAAGAAACCTGCTTAATGACATACCACATTTTTAAAAGGCTCCTATTGACTGCTGTGCACATTGCATCATTGCTTCAAGAGGTTATAACCAGTTCCTTGCACAGCAAAAACAAAGGGCATATTCAGATGAGACACTGGAACAGGTTGCCCAGGGAAGCTGTGGCTGCCCCATCCCTGGCAGTGTTGAAGGGCAGGTTGGATGGGGCTTGGAGCAACCTGGGCTGATGGGAGGTGTCCCTGCCCATGGCAGGAGGGTTGGAACTGGATGATCCTGAAGGTCCCTCCCAACACAAACCTATAATTCTATAATTTAACCTAAATTCTATAATTTAATTACGTGGACTGGCAGAAGCTAATATTTAAATCCTGTAGAGCTCCAGAGTGCACATTTGCCAATCACAACATAAAGGCAAGTATCTTCCATCATTAGGAAGATGTAGGCAAACTTTATGTGGTAAAAATTTGTAGCCCCAAAGCATTTTGCAGACTTAGAGAAATGGATCTCTTAGGCAATATAACATGCAAGTTCAACCCAATCCTATAGTACCTTCTGCAGACCCTTGCACACGTGACTATTTACCTATGACAGCAGGTTCGAGGTCCACAAACACAGCACGAGGAACGTGTTTTCCTGCCCCGGTCTCACTGAAGAAGGTGTTGAAGGAATCATCCCCTCCCCCGAGGGTCTTGTCACTGGGCATGGTCCCGTTGGGCTGGATGCCGTGCTCCAGGCAGTACAGCTCCCAGCAGGCATTGCCCATCTGCACCCCAGCCTGACCCACGTGCACGGAGATGCACTCACGCTGTGGGGAAACAGAAATGGATCACTCAGCAGAAACAGCAGCTGCCTTGTTTTTAAGCATATTCAGCACACAGCTCCCACACTGCAAAGCCATTCAAACATTGGCCTGATTGTCTTGGTGTTAGGGGCATTTGGCACAAAATACAACTGAACACAAAAGCCTCTTTCAGTCAACATCCACCTCCAGCTAGAAAGACCCTTTTGGACATTGTCATTTTTACAGACTAATTCCTCCTTGTTCCCATCCTCAACCAGGCAGGAAGACTGATCAACTCCTCCAAATCCCTTTCTTCATAATAAACACTGCATGTTTAGAAAAACTGATGACTACACCTGTCACTGGCCCAAGCATCCAGAACTAAAGCCACCAGAGGGAGCAAAACCTTCTGCGGGATCCAGGGCCATTTTGTTTAATACACACAAAATCATAGAAAGCCTTCTGATCACTTTAGGGAATGCTGCCCATTCTGTAACAAAAGTCTTTGCCTAACAAATCCCTTAGTGTCAGTCACTTCATAAACACAGCACATCAGGCCTCACATCCCACTGCTGAATGAACTCCAACACAAGGCAAAAATACCTAATTTAAATTATGCATTAAACAGTTTCAGCATAGGATCTATTCATACCAAATTATGGATTCCCAGCCTGCCTTTGATATCCAGAGCATAAACGCAGCTTCTGCAATATTTCAGGATAGGTTTTTGAATATTAAAAGCCAAACCACAATGGAACAACCTCCAAACTCCTAGTCCATCTGTGACATTTTATATTTAGCTTCTGGTTTTGAGTGACAGAGCTAAACACACTCTAGAAGAGCCTGCATATGGGACAGCTTTGAATAACAGTTACATTTAACTACATTCAGACCCTATGTTTGGATGATACAATTAATTTACCCCCTGAAATTCCAGGATAAGCAGGATCTGAACTGTCTAGTCTGCATCAAGAGTCAATGCAGGAAAGCAGGAGCATACTCCTTTCAATTTTCATGAGAACCCCAAGGAATTATAATTTGTATGCTATTATTTCTCAGCCACAGCACTGAGCAGCTGGGAACTGCTGTTTTTCAGCTCCCCATCCATCCAAGCTGGGTATTCAGATATAGAGCTTCCAGAAGAGCAACCAGCCTTACTCAGAGCTGCTACTACCCTACTGCTCTCCAAGGCCATGACTCTGTGGCTCCCCAGGCCTCAGTACTAGGCAAGGTGTGCAATGGCAGAGGACAGTCAACCTATACACTGCAAAAAAGGTGACAGAAAAGCAGCTCCAGCATGCAGCCCAACCAGGCTGCATTGCCCCAGAGGAGTGAGGACATGGCAAGGAATCAGGCCACACCACCCTCTCAGGAAGGCAGGAGGGCAGCCTGCAACCCTTCAGTGAGAGGAGAAAGCAGAGGTATACCCCCACCTCAGCCTGGATCTTCACCTCTACTGAGGCCCTATCAGAGATCCAAGCTTTGATAGTGAAGCTCACAAGCAGCTCAGGAAGGTCACTGCAAGGAAGCGTATTGGGACCAGCACACCCAGCAAGGTGGAAGGCATGGAAGGCATCAGACTGTGTGTGACCTTTCCAGCATCAAAGTAGCACCACTACTTCAAACTCCAGAAAGCAACTGTGTTCCAAAGAGGAGGCTTAAGTCCTTGAAAATACAACTTGGGCAACACAGCCACAGCCCAGCTCCTCCAGGTGCTGTGTTGAACACGTGGCATGTTTACTTTGACAAAGTACAAAGTTCAGCACTCAGGACAGAACAACTGACCTATCAGCATGAAGAAGCAATTAACAGAGCAGCCCTGCTGAAAAGATCCTGGGGGTTAACACAGAAACCAGTGTTCAACAGGGCACCCTCATCCTCACTAAGGAATCAATGTCCCAAGCTACAAAAGGAGACACCTGGGCAGCACAGCAAGAAGCCTTTTGTCTACTCAGCAGGAGGGTACAGGTCAGATGTTAGGAGGATGCTGGGACATTCAGGTTGGGTGATAGGAAAAGGTTCCCCAGCAGAGTGGTGCAGCTCTGGAAAAGGTCACCAGAGGTGGGAAGGCATCTCCCTCTTTGGAGGCTTGCAAAACCTGGCTAGACAAAATCAGTCACAAAACCCTGACCTAGTGCTATTGTTTGCCCTGCTTTGAGAGTCTCTCTCAACTGCTTTCCTGCAACTCTACCAAGTGCTTTTAAGTAGTATGTTGCTGTTTCATGAAGCAAATCTGTTAGCCACTAAAAGATTCTGCCTACTCTGTTCTGCATAGCCTCTTCACAGCAATGAAGTCCTTCAGTACAAGAATACTAAAGAACAGAACAAAACCTGACCCTTGAAAATACAACCCCCAAGTTGTGAAGAGGCAGAACTATCACACTCTTTACAACACTGGGCCTTTACCCATCATTGATAGAAGTTTCATAGTTAATAAGACTTAAATATGCATGACAGACAGGACTGTTGAGTGCTATATTCAAGCCATAAGTCAGGATATAGAATCCTCAATTAACACTAAATGCTCTCCTCCACTTACACTAATTTTGAGCATAGAATCGGTTTCAGTGAGAAATCCCAGAGAATTTTCCCAACCTGAACCTCTCCAGCCCCTATTACCTCTGTCTCCTCTTGCTGTATGATGTGCTCCAGCTGGGAGCCCTTTCAGTAGCTGTAAACTGCTACTACATGGCCCATTGCTGTACTCGGCCAGGCTGAAGCTCAGCTCTCTCCAGCTGTACTGGTGGATCATGCTCTGTCCCTGGTACTCTCTCCAGCACAGCAGTTCAGGTGCAGCTTCACATGTGTGAAGTTGACAGAAAGCCAAGTTTCATCAGAACAGCTGCACCAGCTCAGACCAAGTTCAACAACATACCACACTGAGGAGCGTGGCTTCCCTTGGATGAAACACAAGGGAAACTGCATTCACTCACTTCTGCTGGCCTAATTTAAAGTATGTGACCATAGGCAGCTCTCCATGTACAGGTGAAAACAAGGGCATTAATCTTTCCAAAGCTCCCCTAACTTCTAGCCATTTTCAGTTTAACAAACAC